>NC_065533.1:41516350-42119825 GCF_020184175.1 Aphis gossypii
GTTTCAGACTCTCTTCGAAATGCTGATGGAAAGCTTCCTCAGCTTGTTGCTCTTCGGTACGTTCACGATTGCCTCTCTGGTGACGGTTTACCATCCTTTCCATTTCCACCTGCCCGTACTCCTTATTTGAACCGTTTTCGGAGGGCACACCTCCGCTTCTGCTTTTGCTACCCCCAGCAGAACCTTGCGCGTACTGCGGCTGTTTGGCTATTTTCATTTCTTTGTAAGCGTCCTTTTTTACATTTCCTCTTATTTTTTTATATGATTCATATGTGTAATAAAGGTTATTTTGTTTTCATAATAATTTCAACGTTATATTATTATATGATAAAACATAGTTAGAAAATAATTATCATTTATACTTTAAAATAAGGATTTATTTGTAGTAATATTATATTGATTTTTATATATATTGAAAAACCGCAATTCATCGTCATTATATTTTTATTTTTTTCAAAGGTATACTAACAATAACTTGTGGTTTTCTTCTTCTCTTTATGACACTCTTTATAGGACGAACTCTCTTCTCTGTTTCCGAATGTCCAGCATTTCTTTTTTTGGTAATTTCACACTGTAATACTGGAGGAGTATCGTCCATTTGAGAGAAATAATGAGTCGAATTTTGGTCGATATGAACACCTGCTGCTTTCAAGTATTCTGCCCATACGTGCCGTTCTAACCATGCTTTCTTCAACTTGTGATGACGAGTTCTTGTTCCGCTTGACGTTTCTGTATAAGTAGCAGGCATTAGAACTGGGGGAGGTGGAGATGGCGAAGAATCATAAGTAGTAGAGTTGGTTGTTGGAAAATTTCTATAATGTACTTGTAGCTATAAACATAAAAATATATAAAATATAAGAATACAATTTTCAAAAATATAATTTATTGATTTACGTTTTATTCATATTGTAATATATGAAAACAATAGGACTTGGAATTTTGAACAAAGCTATTTTAGAGTAATGGTCATAAAAACAAACAGTCTTTAGAGAAGTAAGACAGAAATTATAATATATAAAAAAAAAAACTGAAAATTAATTAACCGAAAACTCTTACCCTATGTTGCTGAGCAAGTTTCAGACTCTCTTCGAAATGCTGATGGAAAGCTTCCTCAGCTTGTTGCTCTTCGGTACGTTCACGATTGCCTCTCTGGTGACGGTTTACCATCCTTTCCATTTCCACCTGCCCGTACTCCTTATTTGAACCGTTTTCGGAGGGCACACCTCCGCTCCTGCTTTTGCTACCCCCAGCAGAACCTTGCGCGTACTGCGGCTGTTTGGCTATTTTCATTTCTTTGTAAGCGTCCTTTTTTACATTTCCTCTTATTTTTTTATATGATTCATATGTGTAATAAAGGTTATTTTGTTTTCATAATAATTTCAACGTTATATTATTATATGATAAAACATAGTTAGAAAATAATTATAATTTATACTTTAAAATAAGGATTTATTTGTAGTAATATTATATTGATTTTTATGTATATTGAAAAACCGCAATTCATCGTCATTATATTTTTATTTTTTTCAAAGGTATACTAACAATAACTTGTGGTTTTCTTCTTCTCTTTATGACACTCTTTATAGGACGAACTCTCTTCTCTGTTTCCGAATGTCCAGCATTGTCTGTTATGCTTCTAGTCTTTCTTTTCCTGGACTTGTGGTTGGTATCCGATGATGTCGACATTTCATACAGTGTACTACTCGTACATTGGAAAGTTACCTCAGTATTATCATCTTCTAAGCTTTTAGAAATTTTTCTTTTTTTGGTAATTTCACACTGTAAGACTGGAGGAGTATCGTCCATTTGAGAGAGAAGATGAAACGAATATTGGTCGATATTAACACCTGCTGCTTTCATGTCTTCTGCCCATACATGCCTTTGTAACCATGCTTGCTTTAACTTGTGATGACGAGTTCTTATTTCGCTTGACGTTTCTGTATAAGTAGCAGGCATTAGAGCTGGGGGAGGTGGAGATGGCTAAGAATCATAAGTAGTAGAGTTGGTTGTTGGAACATTTCTATAATGTACTTGTAGCTATAAACATAAAAATATATAAAATATAAGAATACAATTTTCAAAATTATAATTTATTGATTTACGTTTTATTCATATTGTAATATATGAAAACAATAGGACACAGGTATAGGACTTGGAATTTTGAACAAAGCTATTTTAGAGTAATGGTCATAAAAACAAAACAACAATCATAACAACAATTTATTAAATTTTTATATTGCATAAAATATTATTTCTACACAATATATATAATAAATACACGTATCTTAAATTATCAGCTATTTTAATTCATTTAAAAAGAAAGACAAAAAGGTTCGCATTATAATTAAAACTGTTTTCATCATAAAATTACCAAAATTAAAAATAGATATGGTGTAAAAATTTAAAGACTAATTCAAGTTATCGAGTACAACAAAAATATGTATGATGAAATTTAATGATACACACACTATGCTATATCATTAGATCACATTTAGATTTAAGAAAATAGATTAAATGTTGTAGTACCTACATAAGAATTATCGATATATATTAAAAAATACAACACCAATAAATTATTATAATATCTCATATACGTACTACAAAATATTAATATCAACTAACAACTTGATTGAAATAAATAATTATTAGATATTATGTATTTAAATTTAGTTGAACTTTAAAGTTTTAACTGGCATATAAAAATTATGAAGAAGTGTAATATATTAACAGATAACTACATGGCCCCGTGGTGGTACCATAAACTTATAATATATTATATAATATATTTTATACAATGTACTACATTATATATTATATATTACAAGTCTATAAGTTATATCATTTTATCGTTTTTGTCGGTTCACCAAAGGCATATAAATTATAATTATATTTATTTTGTTACCAGCCATCACAATTATAATAATAAAAAAAAATTATATTCCTAAAAAATAGTAATAATCAATGTCTTTTAAAATATTATATAGAGTATAGACAATTATGTTCTAGATGTTATGCTATATAATTGCATTTATATAATGTGTTTTTTTTTCGTATATACTCGTGCTTCGTGGTAAGGTTCTATAAAAACCTACTCGATAAGTGTTAATTTGTGTTTCCACAAAATCGCGTTGGAAATTCCTCTCCGAGTACCTAGACGGTTCTCCTGTATAAGTATTTCCACATACGTTGCAGCGTAGTTAACTCGTATTCGAAAAAAAATGCCAAAGGCGTATTTCGAGCTTTCACAGCCGACTGACCAACAAATACGAAAGAGCCAATATCGTTTTTCATTATTTTCTTTTTTTCTAGAGCACATTTCTAAAATGACTACGTTATAAAATTATACCACACATAGTTTTGAGATCGTAAGGGCGTAGCCATTGATGCCGTCATTGTGTAATTGAATAATTATAACTGTCTGGTAGGTATATGTTATTAAATACGGTGAGCGTGTATAACAAAACAAGTGTGATGTTTTCATAACTAAAAGATTAAAATGAAAAATTATTCGTATCGGTTCCTTTAAAACCTTACCGTTCCAGTGTGACGTAACTATTCCCCCTTTTTTGTTGTCAGAAAGTATATTCTTTGTACACTTATATTTGTATACATTATATACTTACTATAAGTATACCTATACAAAACTGTATTAGTTTACCTACTCATAATTGTTAAGGACTTGTAATTTTTTTTTATAAATATTTTATTAAATCGGCTGAATATTTAATTGCAAACTATTATAAAATAATACAATTTATATATACTATTCAAATATTTTATGAATACGTCAGACAAAAATGTTGTACACATAATATCATAACATTTCATCGTGTTATATTTGTGAATTCAAGTCTGCGTTTACATATCATATTATGATAACTATTTTTGTTTTCGTTTTTCAATTAAACGGTTTCATACAAAATACTATGTAGTAGGTATATCCATATACTTACACGTAATGTATTGTTATATCCAAAAAAAAAAAAAATAAATGGTATGTTTTGGTGTGCTTCTGGTTGACTATATATTATATATCAATTACCAGCTTTATAAATTATATGTTGTTTGGTGTTAAAAAAAAATCAAATAAATCTTGTTTTATTTGACAAAAATATGTATTTATTCATTTTCCTATAGAGCATTGTATAATCTACAAATATCTTATAAGATATTTATATGGGTATAGTACAAGTTACTGATGCTTTTTAGAAGTAAAATAAAGTATTATGAAATAGAAATTCTTTACACATACATGTATATATTATGTATATTATATTTATACATTTATTTATTTGTTTATTTACAACCTTCAACCATACAAGTTGGTTCATCAAGTATTAAGCATACTCATAACTCAGCTCACACACTTAAATTAACTATGCAATTGTATACATTTTAATACTTGAAATTTGTGTCAAAAATATTATTATATAATTTTTAAGTACAAAAATTACTATAGGAAAATATAACCAAACTATTAATTAAATATATATTTAATAAATGACCTATTAAAAATTGATTTAGAGAAAAATTAGTAATTATAGATACTAATTATAGTGTATAATAATTTTGAATACGTATTTCTAGAATAATAGTGCCAGTAGTGGACAGTGGCCTTCATTAAAATGTAATATTTAAAAACCTTAATTTTATTCATAAGCAAACACGCGGGACTTGACCGTAATCTTTTTAGAGGCATTATAAAATTTCGAATTTGTGTGTATGTTAATTATTACAAAATTTTATATTGTTAATTTATTAATTGTAACAAAAGGTTCGTGGAGATCATGAAAATTGTATTCATTATAATAGTGAAATGCAATTTAAAATATTTGTGTACTACTACATTTTACATCAATTTTATTGATTTATTCATCTAATAAAAACATTGTGTACAAAATATGTACTATGTCTATTGTCTATAGCCTATATGGGAAATAGAAGAATTAAAAATCAGTATTAATCCCGTAAATAATTGGGCAAAACGTATAAATTATAGAATATACGTATAACGTATAGTACCGAAATACTTATTGCCGAAAGTTAAAAAATTGTTTTTCGCCGTATTTATATTTTATTCAATTCTTTTGTTACTCGTATGTTCAGATAGCATTGTAAGTTGCCTATTTAAAACTCCTTGGAAAACAATGCTAAAAATTAGATCTAGGATAATTATTATGGGTCAAAAATTAAGGTTATGACCTTCCTCCAACAAAAAATGACCCATATGATATAAACCTTATTAAATCAAACAAATGTAAAAATAAATTTAGTGATACATTAAATACATACTTGAATGTACTATATGTAGAGTGTAGACTATAAATAGCTTTTGGATTATACGTAATTCAGTACATATTATATTGTATACTAATTAGGGTTTTCATAAAAAATTCAAAATTTTCTACATCGGCCATTGCAAGTTTGAAAATTTTGTGACTGGCTAATCAGATGAAATATTAAATACCTACTATTAATTATTATCTCTTTTTACTTACATTACTTACTTCAACCTGTTCAACCATTATACATCTCACACTTATGTCCAAAATAGGTTTATACTTGATTAATCGTGTCTGTATGCAGGATGGTACAATATACTTTAAATAATTCATACATAAAAAAATAATTAAAACTAATTTTATAAATATTTATCTAATAAAACTTGGTATAATTATTGTATATATATATTTTTTTATAGTTTGAAATTAGCCTATCGAATTTCATCGTTATACTTGATTTTAATTCATATAGTACGTTTTTTTATTTTTATTTAAATCACAATTTATTTCTGACACAAAAACTATAAAAATATTATTGCCACGGAAATGTTCAATTAATGTTGTAATATTATATAATAGTTGTCCCTGTAGCAGACAAGTTCCACAGTTATTTTAGTATTATTGTTGAAAAGTACATATTACGGGTATATTATTTTAAAGTATTAAAACGTACCTACTTATAATCAGGGTTGGGCAGTATCTTGTACCGCGATATTTCAAAGCAAGGTATCTTGGACCTAGTATCTCGATACTGATTTTTGAGTATCTTGCCCAACCCTGCTTATAATCACGTCATACGTGGGTCCGTTGATGAAGTTTTATACATCTAAGCCGAATACGGCTATCCACTGCCTTTATGCAGGTTTCAAATAGTTTGATTACTCTCGTCGTGGCAAATGAATGAGACTTTACTTTTTGGATAATGTTGATAATATAGCGATGACGTCTACAAAAGTTGAGATCAAGGTGTTGATGCAGATTACGACGGTACAAAAAAAAGGACATTCTGAACTGGGCGTAGCAACTGGTATGAGCTAATTATTCCACATAATATTTTTCATCGACCGTCACATAAAAAATCACAACTAGGTATTTAGTTTTTCATATTTTTGTGTACTATACTGCCATATACCACGTTCATAATAATAATATATTAAAAATATGCATAATTTAATTACGAGTGATGCAAGTGAGTACCTATGAATATCATCGGTGAAGAACTTACGGCATGGTGGATAAAGGAAATCAATCGTACCTATAATTTGCGATTTGTAATGCATTTAATACTTTCGTAATACGTGATTTCGTATTTTTCGTATACTTTCATAATGTGTTGGAAACTTAATATTACAATAACCGTAAAATCGTATCTATTCAAATATTCAATTATATGTTGTAATATTATTATCTGTATAAAGAAAATTTAAAAGCACGTTCATGTAATAGGATACTTAGCGAATTTTACAACAGATTTAATTTAGTGGCATTATTTGAGATTTTTTTAATATTAGAGCCAAAATTTAAGCCGGTAAATTTGTTTTTATTGTCATATCTATCACTGTTCCATCGTAGTACCGGATCTAGGGGGGGGGCAATCCGGGGCCCATGCCCCAGGAGCTATCATAGAGGAGCACGAATTTCAAATTTTAAACTCGTCATTTTTATAACATAAAAATTTTTTTTAAAAAATTGAATCTTTTTTTTTGTATTACCTACACAAGTATTTCAAATTAAATAGTTGTAATTTAATATAGTCACACTGGTAATGATTAAGAAAAGATATTCGTCGTATTATATCATACTATATTTTCGATTTTATGATTTTGCTGAAAATAGCCGATCAATCGGGATTCGGGGCAATTTGCAATTAAGATAAACTAACGTTGTATACTTGACGTATCGGTCAGTCGTAGACGAACTAATTGAACAGCGATAAGCCGATAACCGACGACCGTCGATGCGTTTGTAAACTTTATGATAGTTATACCTACCGATAAGTTAAGGAAAAAATAACGGTAAACTTTTTTAATATGAAATATAAATTCAATATTTAAAAGATAAAAATCAAAAGACAATTTATTTTTGCATTAACAATTGTGAACATGTACCTATATGTATATATTTAGCACAACAAAAATGAATTGAAAATAATAATAAAAATTATGGGATAATAATAATAATAAATTAATTATAATTTTAAACGTAAAGAATAGCTTACAAAAATAGCTAGATAACTATTTAATACTTTTATAATAATATCAACATAATGTAATGTAATTTATTTTAACAATATTCATCCACGATAAACAAGCCCGGTCGTGGTGCCTTAGAACAATAATTACCTAATAACACCTACGATAAGGTCATAAGGATAACGATTTTATAGAAATTATTATTATTTGTACCTATGCAATAAAAAATTGTAAACTATGCATTTTCATTTTTAAAAGATACACACAAAAATAAATATTTATTTATTGAAGTACATCAGTGATTGGCTGATGCCTAATTGTCATATAAACAGGTACGTATTATTAAGATTAAAAATTAAAAATTATTTATTTATTTTTCGCATGCATTAATTATTATTATTTTAGTAATAACATTTATAACTCACATTCAATACTAGAAATACGTGTGTTATATGCTATGCCTGCATATTATTATAAATTTTCGTATATAATTAATGATCGGCGAACGTACATGCAAGTATATTGTACCATATAGAAATGTATTTATAAAAATAAAATTCATGTTTGACCAAAAACCAAGTCATACACCTTGATCAGTTTAGTTATTATCGGCTTAAACACAATAAATACGATCATACTAAATATTATGCAAAAATATGCATTAAGCATTTAAGCTCAATATAATACGCAAAAACGTGCAAAATTAAAATATTATACAATAAGTATTACAATAATATAAATCACGGACATTACTCACTAAAACTCCATTTGGACGTAGCACAAAAAAACAGGCTGTTGCATACGATTCCTAGCTCTGAACTAATAATTAATATATTTTTTTTCAAATTAAATATATTTACCTCCATGAATTAATTTCCAATCACCCGCCGCGACGAAACATGTGATATTCTTATCGTCCGTATGCTCTGCTGGTGTGCCGGACTGTTCTACCAATTCTATGGACTACTGATAACGCGTCGTCTGCTTTTTTCAGTTTTAGTTTTTTTTTTTTTTCACAGTCATCGGTAATCGTTACACATTACTCTATAATTTTTATTCTTTTCACCGCTTGTTGAATCGCGTTTGCTAGAATTGACTTCCTTCGTATCCGTCCATTTATTTGAAATTATAGTCCGCTGTATCTGAAAAATGAATTCCAAACTCTTAGCCTTGAGCTCGAAGATAATTCTTAGGAATCCAAGTAGAATGTTCGCCGTCTCGGCCGCAAAATTCACCAAAGTCAAGGATGAAGGTGAGTATTAAAATTAACATACATTTTTCATTTTTCATTTTTAACCCTAACATTCAAAGCATGTTTTATTATGAATTTTTTATCGATCCAAATACAATAGCAATTATTGCACCTATTAAAATCAATGAATTGTGATATTGTTTCAAATTTTAATTTTTACAACTGTTAATAAAAATTAGGTAACCTTTCTCATCAATCTTTTTAGTGTCAAGAAAAATTACTGAACATTTAATTTGTTGTAACCAATGAATCAAATCTTTAAATATTTATATGTTATAGTTTAATATGATGTACTTAAATAATTATGTTAAGGTCAACTTTTATGTAATCAATACTGTTTAGATAAGATATTAATGAGTTTTATGTTAATTACTGCTAAGGTTGAATAGGTTAATAATATTATAACTATATTTCATAAAAGGTATTTCTATAAAATATGTTTAAAGGACTTGAAATTCTATGCAGTTTTAGATGACAGGTATCTTCTTAGTTTAATATAGAATCATGGACATCTTCAGAAAGGGACCAGTGGGTGTCATTGCATCTACTGAGATTTTTTAATGAACAAAAAAAATTTCATTCTATAAGTTTTGCAAATAATAATACATTTTTTTTTTTAAAGTTTTTTGTTGTAGGTACATCATTTTTATTAGTGTGCACATGCATTTATAATTTTATTTTATTAAGTTATGGTATCATCAATATTTGAAGTCATGTTTATTATACAAATATAATAATGTAAACATAAATTTAATTTTGCACCTACTGAGTTGATTTTGTACAGGCGCCCTTTTAAAGAATTTACATTATACATGTATAATAATAACATAATAAAAATTAAGACATTTATAACAAACATTGGTACCTACATGTTTTTTATTTATAAAAAACACAATTTACAATCTCTACTTCTATTGGAACATTATTTGTATTTGCAACAAATTTGATAATTGATAGTTTTGCACTGAGTGATAAGTTATATTTTTGGGAAGACTTAGTTTATAGGTGTTGTGAGTATTGAGTACTGTGATTGGATTTAGGCGTATAGTAGGTTTGTGAATTTATAATTTATTTGAGTTAATTTATAATTAAAGTGAGTTGATTTGTCATATTGGGTAAGACATTGTTTGGAGTACTTTATATTGAGAGTTATTATTATGGGTTTATGTTCAATATTTTCTGGAATTTGATTGGTTGAGAATTTGATACAAACTTTAATCTTAATTAAGTTAAATTTGTATGTTGGTTTAAATTTTTTCTTGTCAAATTAAATTTATTACATTTAACACAAAATGGTTAATGATTAAAAAAAGTAAAGTGTTTGTATGATCAACAATTTTGGAAGCATTGATATTGAACTAAGTTGTAACTTTTAATTGTTTTTGGTAAGTATAGAAATAGCCTGAAGCCATCATAACTTTAGTGTATAAATATATTATTGCTTAGAACAAAGATTTTGAGATAGAGTTTTGAATAGTAATTTTACTAGGTGTTATTGGCGAGGGCAATATTAGTTTGTTGACTGTCGGTGAGAATTGTTGCATATTAATGAGTGTCATTACATAATGATTCTATATAGTTATGATATAGTTAAGTGGAGTAATTAAACATTTAGGTAAACTTTACTTAGGGCTAGGGGTCACCAGACCCTAAAGTTTTAGATACTCAGTGTAGATTTTGAATCTGTGATTCATGTTTTCAACATAGAAATAAAATAAATATAGCATAGCTTAATAAATATATGAAATTGAAATTAACACTGTACTCTGAGATACCTATTAGGTAATATAATTTGAAGTAAAAACTGTATTATGTAAGACCACAAATAGTAAATTTAATTAGATCTTTCTTTTCATGTGTATGAAACTATGAAAACTAACTCCAAATCATATAATGTAACTAAAGAAATAAATTATACTTTTTTTTAGGATTTCCTGATCCTTTGGATTTAGCTACTGGTATTGAAAAGAAGGAAATGCTTTTGCGTCTAGCTGGAAATGATGTAAGTTTATTTAAATATATAGGTAATTTATTTTAGTTATTTTATGATGTATCATTTCAAATAAGATAATTATTTTATATACTATAGATTGTTTTTCAACTTCAAAAAAAATTCCTTAATATTTAATATTAATCAAAATAAATTAGTGATTCAAAAAGTTTACTTAAAAATTAAAATGGCTTTTATAATTATTATTTTATTATTTTTTATATTACTTCTACGTATTTAGAATTTATAAATGTGGGGAAAAGGAACAAATCCAAAGTTATATGTTTGTCTATTAAAATTATTAATTAATTTTATTAAATTTCAAAAATAGATCTATTGTAACTTGTTAGTGTTACCTTGTAAAAGAGTACCAAATGACTTATTTAAATCTATTTTAAATGGTAGAAATCAAAAAGTTAAATTTTAACTTTTTAATCAAAATAATTTTAAACACAAGTTTCAAATAGTTTATTAATTTATTATTTAATTCTTTAAAATTTAGTTATGTTAACTATGCTACTGTCAATTTCTTAATCTTTATATATTAAAAATAATGATTTTATTAAAAATTAAAAAATTAAATCTTTTTAGTTCATAGTATAAATAATCTATTAATAAAATACCTACATTTTAGATGAAAGAATATTTTCATGAAACAAAATTTGTTTTTGTTTAACATCGATATTATTGATTAATTGAATTCTTTAATAATTTATTATGTTAATACATACCGTATTATTTTTTTATAGGATCCATACAATTTGAAAGCAATAAAACGTGGCGTGGGTACCAAAGATAAACCTACTTTAATTCCATCTGCCTTTGAAGCAAGAATTGTTGGTTGTGTATGTGAAGAAGACGCATCTCATGTCAAATGGATGTGGTTACATTCAGGAGAACCAAAACGTTGTTACTGTGGCCATTGGTATAAATTAGTTTTCAAAGAAGCACTTGTATGAATAAAAATGTTTGTAACAAGCATTTGTTTAGTCCTGTTCCAAATGATATAATTTTTTGCCTGTTAAATTGTTTTGTTATTGAAAAGTTCACTTTTGGAATCAGTAACAGTTAATTGTTATTAAATTGTTTAGCTAAAATAAGTAAGACTTATTAAGAGAAAAACATGTTACAATATATTTTAGTATTATAAGTACTTAAAACTGTTTATATTGTTAATTTGACACTTATTTATTTGTAGTTTTGCTAAAATAATAAATTATAACTATTATTTTGAATTAAATATAGTTGTTTTATTGTATACATTATACCTACATCACTGAAGTAATTATGTTCTGTATGAAAAACTTAATATTTTATAGTTTGAAATTATTATTAAAATACTACACTCACTTGGTTTAAACAGTTGTATGTAAAAAAAATTAATAGTTCTGAATCTATGCTTATAATATATTTATAACTTTAAACAACACATTTCAATTTTATAAACAAAAATAGTTGTAATTTATAAATTGCATAAAGTATGATTATAATTTTTTTACAAATTTTATATTAAATGATCTTAAATATTAACTTATTTTAGTAAAAAATCTAGTATAGTATAATACATTTTAAATTATTTTGAAATAATTAAAACAAAAATAAACATGATTTTATACAAAATTTAAGATGAAAGCACCATCTTAACCTACTACTGTTTGAAAACATAAATATGAATCACATTTACTATTCAAATTGTTTCAAGATACTATGAGATAATTTGTTGAGTTTAATTGTTTGTTGACTTGCCTCTGGTTGGAGATTTGCGTTTGTTTTAACATACGTTTTACTAAGATTGATAGTATTATCTGTTTTTTCTATTTTCTGAAAAGTAAAAAAAATAAATATTTTCAATTAATAATTTCATTAGTACAATCAATTTTGGATCAATTCATAGGGTCTGGAATAATATTTAGTTCAATATATTTTTCATCCAATACATGCAGTTCAAAATACTTAGCTTAAAAAAATTATTATTTAACCAAATTTGAATTACCATGATTTCAAAAAAAAGAATTTTATTAATAGAACTTTTTTATTTTAAATTATTATTCTATATAAATAACTATTTATTATTTTAAAAATAATAATTTTAACTTAAAAACCACCCAATTAAATATCAAGCCAAGCCCTAACTCAAAAATTATTAGTTGTAAAAATAAAACAATCATAATTTTCAAACTATGAATTTTGTCATCGATATTTTTTGTGTAACAAAAATCATACCAGGCAATATTCGAGATGTGAAAATGGATAAATCTATAACACAAAATGTATAGCTAATAAGGATTTGGAAAATTTGAATATTTCTAAATATAATGGATGGATACATTTACATCCATTAGATATGGGATAACTAATAATTATAATATATCTGCTGTATTAATACAATATACTCTTGCCTTGTAATGTGTTTTGAATTTTGATGCATTATAAGTTATAAATTATAATATAGAACTACTTAACACATCACTGAATATTGAAACACTGTATAATACATTTTCTATAATTTAATTTTGTTCTATATTTTAGTAAAATTATCATATATAAAAAACAATATTAAAACTATATCAGTCAAAAGAAAAAGAAAAGACCAAAATTCATCCCCCATGTCAAATTATCCCCGTAAATAAGGTTAGGTAAACACTGTTAGTGTTATATCAACTAGATAATAAGCAATAATATTTAATAATTTAAATTACATATATACACTTAATAGATGATACAGACCATTACATCACCACCATTTTCGTTGTTTTTGTCATTTCTCATCAAGTATGCAAATGGATTACTAGTAGCAGTAGCTGTGATTGTACTTAATGACTTCATTTCTCTCTTTTCTTCATACTTTTTAGGGTTTGTTCCTTCGTTATTAGTTATTTTTTTATTTGCAAACAGCAATGCATTAGTTAACTTATCACCATTGCGTTTCATGAATGAACCTTTTATACATTTATTATGCTGGAAAATATTATGATTTATTAAAAAAAAAACAAATACTGATACTAACTAGTAAATAACAGACAAAGTGTCAAACAGCAACATTTTAATTTAACGTTGTATTGTTATTAATGAAATATTCTTACTTTCGATGAGATAATATTCATAACTTGGAGGTCAACAGAATCTTTGATTATTATTTTATTTGTTTTAATTGTATCAGTTGAATTTATACTTGAATGTTGGCCATTTGGATCAGTTTCATCGTTATTTTCATTTAACTGTGTTGATTCACTATCTTTTTCAATATCAAGTGTTTTTGATATACATCTACTTTTACCATTTTGATACTTCACCTGTTGTTAAAATTAAAAATAAATGTATTAATTGATTAGTTATTTATACACAAGGCGGGCCACCATTACTAAATAATATGGGTGTAGAGTGGCCTATCTTGTATGAAGATATAAAAAAAATGATAAAAGAATATAAAACATACAACATGAGTTTTTTTCACAATTGATACAGTTGTTTGTAAAACATTAGTTGATTCTTCCTCTTCATTGCTATCCTCTTCGTCAGAATATTTATTTTTCTGAAGAAAAAAGTTAAATATATATAAAATACATTGTAAATTTAAAACTATTTTATCATTAAATAAATACTATAAATTTACTGATCAACATTAAATTTTTTTTTTAATTTAGGCATAGAAATTGAATCAGTTTTTGATACATGAAATTATTTTCAAAATAAAATTGTAAAAATGAAACATAATTGTTAAATTTATCGAGGCTATATACTATATAGTATATAATATAAGGTGTATCAGGTAGATCTTTCAATTTTATATTGAACCTAAATTTTAATGTCAGATCATCACTATGAACTCTGTATATATATATAGTTACTTCGGATAAATAAGATTCACGCTTGAAACGTTCATTTCTCCACTGTTCTGTTTTTTCATCATCACTTAATACATCATCTTCATTATCATCTTCATTGTCAGAAAATAAGGGTTTCTTAAGAGCAACATCATCTTGATCTATATAGGAATCAAATTATATTATATGTAAAGGAAACACATTCATAAGTTGAAATCTAACCAGCATCATCCCATTGAAATTTTCTTTTTCGGTTAGAATCTGAATACAATTCCCCATCTTCAAGAAGCATTTCTTTGAGTGCAGTTACTTGCTGGTTATCATCATCTAAAAGCTGCCGCCTAAATTTAGTTTAAAAACAATAATTTAAATCAAATGATTACATATAGATTTAAAAATAAATTTATAAACATACATATATATCTTGTCTAATCCATCCTTAACTAGACTTTCATCTAGCTTATCCTTATCACCTTCTTCTTCTTCTAATTTGTCATTCAAACCAACCAATTTGTCTTCATCATCAGAACTCCAGTCTGATTCAGATAATTCTGCTTCATCATCAAAAAAATCTTTAGCTGAAACTAGTTTGAGAGATCCATCATCATCAGCATCATCTCCATTAGTGAAAATGTCAGTATCATTTATTGGACTAAAACAATAAAAATTACTCACATAATGTACATAAAAATAAGTTATAATATTAAATTTACACTTCAGAATCAAAATTATCTTCAAAATCATCTACTTCTTCTTTATCTTCCTGTAAATAAAATACAAATTATAATTAGCTAATGATGTAAATAGAATAAAAAATGTATTTTAAACCTTAGCATCCAATTCTTGGGATTGGAATTGTCCAGAACAAAAACCCATCAGTTGTTGTGTAGATACAATAGCTTCAGAGTCGTTAAATAAAGGCGATAAACTATTTGGTATTGATTTAATTTCGCTGTTTAAATCATTTTCATTTTCTCTGTTTATGTCATCATCACTGCTTTCTGATAATAAAACTAATCTATGTTTCTTTTTTTTAGGAAACTCTATATCATGGTCTAAAAGAGTAAGTATAAATAGTATTTACTAAATGGAGCAATATTGTTAAACACTTAAATTTTTTTATTAACTAATATTACCTTCTTCATCTCCTGATTCATTAATAAAATCGGGCAAATTATCTTCGTCATCTGAACTACAATCTAATTCAGACAATTCAGCTTCATCATCAATGAATGTTTTAACTATATTTTTTTTTACTTCATCTTCAGGGTCTATAATATTATTAAGGTTAAAAAAAACTTACTTTTATATATTCTAATAATTTTCTAATTTGACACATTACCTTTCTAAAATAACAAAAAATTACAAATTAATATTGGATCACAAAAGTAACATTTCATACAAACCTCTGTTTCAGCATATTGAGTGAGAGGTTTTCCAGAACACAAATTTTTCATTTTCCCAGAGTTATCTTCATCATCATCATCATCACTATCAATTGCTTTATTTTCATCATCTTCTTCATCATCTATTATCTCATTTTCATCACCAATAATTGATTCATCTTCATTTTTATCACCATTAATTGATTCATCTTCATTATTATCAATTTCTTCATCATCAGACGATAATTCACTTGCTACACTTGAGTTACCATCATAATTTTCTTCATCGTCATTAAATTCAGATAAACTATTGTTATGGTTCTCTTTATAAGTAACTTCTGTTTAATATAACAAATGAAATATTACAATATTAAAATTATACATAGAGAAGCAGATAAGTAGGTTGGCTATTATTTTATAGGTAATTTGGTAGTTTAAATTTAAATGGTTTATTAAATTACATAGTATTTGAAACTTTTTTTTTTTTATATGCCATCTTTTTGTAAATATACCTATATATTATTATAAAAATTACCATATAATTATTTTATAAAAAAATAATTAATACTAAGATTTAATTTCAAACCTTTATCAAAGTTGTTGTCATTTAAAGAAAAATGGTTTTCTGTATGAGTATTCGAAGATATATTTTCATTGTTTTCATCTTGAACACTGTCTTCATTGTAAAATTTTTCTACAGTTTGTTCTTTACTTTCAATCAATTCCCTAAATCAACATACATAAATAAGTGATGAATAAAAAAATAAGTTAATTGCTATATCTATTTATTGTGTATAATTGTATTATAACATATAGATTATAGATATAATTATAATACTTCTACTTTACATTAAAATAAGAAATGTAATTAATTTTAGCCTCACTAAAAAAACTAGTTAAATTGGTATAAAATTAATGAAGTTAAACTTAATAAATAATAATTTAAATAATCTCAAAAAATAATAAATAGTAATTTCTAAAATTTTAAAACACATAATTTACATTAAAAAAGTAATTATTAGTTGAGTAAAAATTGCCACAGTTATACGTATGTATAGTAAAATATGAATATCAATGTAACTTATTAATCATTAAAAATTAAATTTTGAAATTAAACAGTAGCTTCCAACAACAGTTGTAATTTTCATACTACCTAATGATCAGACAATGATAGTCAAAAATAGTTAAAAAAAAAAAAAATGTTTATATCCAAACACCATTTATAATGTTTTAAAACTAATGAATACGAATTTGATAAAAAAAATATTAAGCATTATGTTAAAATACATTCTATAATTAAATACTTATCATTCATTAAATTATATACTTTTAATTGTACTTGCCATGCTTTGAGAAGTAATTTTTTAGAACCTGTTAAAGATGCTTGATACTCAGTTGATACTTTCTGTCTATTGAGGAAGTCTTTTAATGACTTTTGTTTTGGTTTATGATATGGTAAACGCACATGGCTATCACTAACTAGTCTTTGAGTTTCTCTGCTTATATCATCTATTTTTGTCTTCTTACTATTATTTGATGATGTCTAAAAATTAAATATGAATATAAGTATAAAATAAGATTTAAATAAAAGTTTAAAAAAGAATTGAAAATGTATACTAAGTTGTTTGTACATAGGTACCTACAGTTGAGTTACGATAACTTGAAGTTGAAGGGGGATAAAAATTTGTTTCAAGGTTTGTGTTATTCGAGATACTTAACTTATATTTATCAAAATTATGTCTAAACTTAAAGTTTTGTAATGAAATATAATTTTAAAATGTTACGATTAAAAACATTATGATAAATATAAATACATAAATGTAAAAAAAAAAACTCAAATAGATACAATGGTATTATAAGTACATTTTTATCATTTACTATATTATATAGTAGAAAAATACATAGTTTTTAATTTTTGGGTTTTTTGGCTGTTTATTAACGAAATCTTTTAATTTGCCTATGGTTTTGAATATACAAGTATGCATGCTTTAGAAAAATTCAACAGGGGTAAAACATAAATGTAGTAGAATATTAAAACTATTAAAATTTAACACAATTAAAAGTTTGCTATTACATACTTGTAAAACCAAAATATAATATAAAATGAAAAATTATTAAGTAGGTATATTATGAAGCTTATATAACAACTGAATACATAATTAAGGATTAGTCGTACAGAAAACATTTGAAACACCAACCATTGGGCAAAAGCGAATACCTAGTTTATTTAATCATATTGTGACACGATAACATAATATCGACTTATGAATGCTTACCATAATTCTATAGACTTCGAGTTACAACTCAATTAATCGAAAACCGATATTGTTGGAATTCAGTAATTTGAAAATGTTGAAGTCAGAGTTAATACACTGACTACGCGGGTAATATGTATTACGTTCTAAATATTTAATTTACCGGCAATCGGTCATCGCACTGAAACTTAGAAGATTGCGGAATGCTGAACGCAAATTGAGATCTGACAAAGTATTGCACTAATCGAATAACATGACGAATAATATATTTTATTACTACTGTTATCATATCGCTGTTTAATGTTTTCGATATTTTGGCGGGAAAACTATAAAAGAACAGTGAGCGACGAACAAAATGTGATAAGACTGATATCAGTGTAGTCGTCATGTATTCGTGTACATTATTTTAATCGTCATTTTGATTTTTTATTTCCAAAATCATAATGTCGATATATTCTGTACTTGAACTTGTAGTGACAAATTATAATTTACAATTTTACCAGAAATGGGTCCGGGGTCTCGTACATGCATAAGAGTATTTCAGGGGAATTCAGCTGTTCTGTGTCTTCTGTGTGTGAGTGTGTGAATTTAAGGAGTATCCGTTTTCTGGAATTATAATGAAAAATTAATTAAATTCTGTACTTGCTTATAATTTTGGTTTACAAAATTTAAAATCTATTAACGATATTCTTCTGATTATAAATGAAAACACATCAGTGAATATTGAATTTACATAATTTTAGATTTCGAACGGAGCTATAAATGTATTGATTTTACTGTGATGTGTGTTTACTTATTGTACCTAACTAAGCATTCTAGGTACCTACACGAAAGTCACGAACAGTGATCGAAAAAATGCTTTGATTTTAAACTTTGCCTATTGAGGATGGTTATTGAAAGCCAATTGGATTAAGCTTGTAATTTAAAGATGTGAGGTTATAATTAAAAATTCTAAGTGTTTTTCAAAATAGCCCGGAAAAAAATTAAGGAAAAACTGACATTTTCACTCACATCTAGTTTTAGTTATTTATTTTGTTTTATGGTGTAACACGATAACGAATAACTGCAGTTCTTTAAAATATTCACTAAATATTTATATAGTCATTTTTTTATATACCATATATAGTAGGTTATATAATTAAGAAAAAAAATTTGACTCATTTTGAACTATCTGCTAATTGCCATAGAGTATAGACCACAGACGTATAGGTAGTAGGTACTATCTTCTCGTAAAATTCATTTTATCCGTTTAATTTTTTCCTCATTATAATCTTATCTGTTTTAATCATACTTATAAATATCAAACTTCATTTTAATATTTTATTCGTTTTTCCATTAATGCCACATTCTACGTATTATGTTTTATAAATATTATAATATATTGATATGATATTATATTATCATATTATATCTTTATGAGCTGTATAGTCTTATAGATTATTACCTAGGTACTTATATCATATCTATACATTTTATTTTACGAATTGTTATTATAATATCTTACAGTATATTCTATATAATCATATAGTTAACCTATCATGCATAGTTATAGTTTATACTAGAATCAGAAGAAGCTATATATATATAATATATATATATATAAATACAATTGTTTTAAAATATTTCTAGTCTTTTTAAATTACCTGGGTATTTAAAAATAATTGAAATTTCTTTTTTTTTTAATTTTATTTCTACAAATGTTAATTATTTTATCACAGTCAAAAAACTTGAAAATTTAATACAAGATTTATAATGTGTTTTGAAGTTGAAAATTTATAAAATGTACAAATTGTTTATCTAAAACTTGAAAATATAATATAATTTACAAAGTTTTTCATAAACTGTCATAGTATTTCATACTGAAATCAAAATTAATTTTAAAAAATATTTAAGTATAATTTTTTTTTATTGATATTTTGTTAAAATTTGAACGAAATTATATATTTTAATATTTAAATTAATATTAATTATATTATTCACTATGTTTATATATTCATACTATCATTGTAACATTATATTTTAAACACACGGTGATATTTTAAAATGCAATGTTTTCGGCAAAAATCAATTCAATCTATTGTAGGTATTACTAGTAGTACTAGTAGTAAAATAAATTAATATTCTGAATAACAATGTCAAAAGACATATAGCCAATATATTCTGATTAACCGTCTCCGCTCCGCTTAGAGTCGTTTTTGTTATACAATGATATAACATCATTGAATTCAAATTTAATACTTACCGGAAACTTATTTCAAAGAAATATGTTTTGACGGAAACGGTAATTGAACTTTTTTGTCTTTGGTGAAAACAGGCTATCATGTCTATACATGCGTATACTATCCGGGAGTTGTTTTTTTGTGGGATGAAAAAGTGATCTTTTGCATGGTAGTTCACGCTCACAATAATAATTATAATATTATACGCATCAATCTATCTGTCTGCCAATTTATTATATTTTCTTTTCTACTATTTACTATATACTATATACTAAAAACGACTTGAATAATAAGTCAAAAGGTAGGTACCAACGATTATTAAATATTAATACAATTATACTGTAAATTACAATTATGAAAGTTTTTTCAGTAGTTCTTTTCTCTAAAAATAAATGTGTAATAATACTATACAAATGTGGAAGTATGGAATTATATACAAACATGATATTCATAATACTGTTTATAACAATAATCAAGTACCTTGACCTAGTTTAAAATATTTAATATTAATATATTATGCGTGTAGGTAAAACGAAGTATGGACAATTATATATCATAATTCATAAGTACTATTGAGTATTGATTACATATTAGCCTATTGGGCTAAATACAATTACATTATTGATCCAAGTACGATAAAAGTCACTGACATCTAATTTACAGTATTTACAATAGATTACCTACATGCATAATGTATATAGGTACTCTATTTGATTCACTTTAGGTCTTTACATTAGTAATCAATAATCATTAAAAAATTGGCAATGACAATAAAATAGGTTATCATTCTTCTTAATTCCCAAAAGATATTATGTTAACAACATTTATAACATTTATTTTGTGAATGATAATTTCTTTATAGATTCATCATGCATTTTATTGATTAAGTTTAAACATTTACCTGTATGTTATTCGATTAATCTTGTAACTTTTAAAAATGTCAAATCTTTTACCTTCAATTATTTTCGTCAATTTTCATACTATAATATATATATCATACTAAGGGGATACCAAGAGGTGATTTTGTTGTGTATTTTTAACACAAACGCAACATGAGAATTTAGACGTGATCTATTAATGATTGATCTAGTGGAGCGCGATAAGAACTCTGAAATTACATTTGAATTTTCTGTAAAGCTTTCTTGAAATAGATTTTCTCGAATTTTTAATATTTTTATTTTAACTTCAATAAAAATTGAAATATAATAATCCTTAATTTTTACTTATTTAACATTTTTTTTTTTTAGAATTAAAGTAAATGAATAAAATAAAATAGAAATAGATAAGAATTTCTTAAAAAGAATTAAAGAAAAATTCAAATCCGTTTTCAGAATTCTTTTCACTTCATTAGATAAATTAGTGTGCAGGAAATATAACACTTTTTATCTTATGATGTACGTATCAATGTATCATACGACGAAGACAAACTATCACTGATTCTAATTTCTTTGAATAAAAAATCAAACATTTCTTTACTTAATAATTACATATATTTTCTAAAGTTAAAAATAGAAGAAAGCTAGCTTTTTTGATACGTAAAAAGAGACACTATTAAAAGTAGGTATATAAATATATAATTTCATTTTTGTTGTTATTATCGCATCGGTGAACCAACAATAAATTTTACTAATATTTATAAACATTTTCACCGGTCTCAGAAAAGTACCACAAGGAGCAATTATTTCTAACCTGAGTCTCCTTAAATACGGAACTAGTATTACATCATTAATGCACTACTTACTTAACGGCCGCCTAGCTGCCATATGAATAAATAATTCTTCTTAATGAACTTCGTCAGTGCTCTCATCGCAGCACGAATGATTGATTTGTGTCAGCACATTCATGTTTACTTAACTTTGACTGCATGTGAGCACGTCTGTACCTACTACAATTTTTTCAAATCTTGATCGGTAAATTATACAGTCTGAGCCTCTGAGGACTGAGATAGACTCTGTGTTTGACATGTTTCGGCACTGATTTAAAAATCACCAATGTATAATATTCAATCAGACCAAATTAAAATTAGTATATAAGAAAAATTAGTTGTATTTTATTTTTATTTACAAACGATAAATTCACAAATAGTATCTAAACAAATTATAAAGAATATCAAACAGAAAAAAGTAGAAAACTGAAACATTTTCAATAATTTTTAAAGTTAATTATTTCAATTTGTTAAAAAAAATTAGATTCTGTTTTTGATGCTAAAATATTACTTGACTTAGGTACTAAAATATTTTGTCAACTTTTAATAATATAATAAATAATAGTAAAACAATTTGTATTAAAACTAATTATCAAGTTATTATATTCTTATAGGTGAGGCGCCGCCCTCACTTACCTCATCACAGCCCAAACTGCCACACGCTACCTGCATACTTTACCATCATCTACTCAAATGGCATTACGGCATTATCGACATAAATTAAAATATAATATATTACAACTTACAAGTTATTATAATTTCTATAATATTATATGAAAGTACTTTTTTTCGTAAACATTTGAAATAATGAAACTTTATTACATATTATATTATACAAATACAATGCAATAATAATATTTTTATTATTTTTTTTTTTATGGTATTTGTACAGAATTAAAAAATTAACGAACATATTGTGAATACAATTGTATTAATAAAAATCTTTTCTTTTGTAATTAATTAATATCAATAATAATTGTTTATCAATAATAATAATAATAATAATAATAATAATAGTAATAATAATAATAATTTTATTATTACTACTATTTATAGTATACGACTGTATTTTATATTCATATATTATATTATAAAAAAACATGTTCTGTTTACGGTGAGAGTTGGATATTTTTTCAGAGAGGGGAGGGGGTAAATTATAAATTTGGTGCGAACAAGTGAACAACGTATTATATGTGTCAGTGTGGGCACGAGAATGGGTGTGTGTGGGTGTGCGTATAATATATGCGTGTGGGGTTTTACACACGTCAGGTATCGTATATGGTACAAAAAGTCGTAAATAATCGGTTATTATAATAATAATAATAATTTACAAGTTGAAATAAAAATCCCAACAATAACGAAAAAGGAAATTATAACGATAAAAGTAATACAAACGAAATTGAATTATATAATATTACTTACAACTATTTTCTATCCGATAACAGTAAAAATAATAATTATTTATAATAAATTTATTCTTTATAATATATATATATTATATATATATCGTTCAAACGTTCGTGCTCCGATGTAGTCATACTGCGCTTTCTCGTTTGTTGACCGTTTGAAGCTTTTCCTGCGCCGGAACGATGACCGCGGCCGACTGTGTCGACTGCTGTTGTACCGGCGGCGAGGGCAACGGCGGCGACGGGACGACAATCACCGTCGCCGGATAAGCGCCCGCGAGATTATGCGGCGGCCAGGGCGGCGGCGGCGGTTCGACCACGTCCACTTCCAGATCAGTAGGAAGTTTATGCTGCTGTTGCGGATGGTGAGTCTGTTGTTGCTGCTGCTGCTGCTGCTGCTGTTGTTGCTGATGCCAGTGTTGCTGTTGCTGTTGTTGTTGTTGTTGATGGTGGTGTGGGTGGTTGTGCAGGTTGTGATTTTGGAGGTGTTGGTGGTGGTGGTGATAAGAGGACCGCGGCAGGGTGCAGTAAGCCGCGGCCGAAGACGTCGTCGTCGGATAATTGACGGCTCCCTGCACCGAAACGCCGCCTTTGACCATGACGATCGGCTGCTTGACAGTGTAAACACGTGATATTATTATGCACGGCGTAACTAATAATATATTTTATAAGTTATGACAAGGGCTTATGGGAATTTGCATATTTTTCATTAATAATTCAAAATACAACTAACTACTAAGTGTCTAAGTTATCCGGAAATGTGTTTCATAAAATACCGGAAGATTTTAGTAAGCATTTTCGCATAATGTTAACATATTTTTCTTCGTTTATAATCGCAGCTAATTTTTAGACTCGGAACAAAGCGTTGAATATATTGATTTTACAATGTGTGTGTTTTTCTATACTTTTTTTTTTTGTCCGACGTCACAGAAAGAAAACAGTGTTTTACCTTATTATAATTTGGAAAACAAATTAGATATAGTTGGTATTTTGGGTGATCGAAATTCGTAGTATTTTTTATAATAAGGAAAACCGAGATTATAATGCAAAACCAATATTTGACAAAATCTATTTTAAAACGAATAACCGTTGATATTTGAAATTGTCTTTAAAAGTTTATTTTAGCATTTTCTGTTTATTATCAAAATATTTTTACCTTTTTTGAGCGATTTAAAGACATTTAAAATTAAATTTTTTTTTTTTTTAACTGGCAATAAAACATTTTTTATTTGTACAGAAGCTTGAAAATGTAATACAAGATTTCTCATCAATTGTTCATTGCTAATTAGAGAATATCAAAAATACATAATCACAATATTTTTTTATAACAGTTTAAAATGTTTAAATAATTAGAATGTTGACGACATTACGAAAATTTGAAAATTAATAAGTTGTAAACAATTTACAAAATTTCAAATTAAACACGCATGTATATAGGTAAGATTTAAAATTTAATTCAATATAGGGTTGCTCTCATAAGTGTTTCATACTGATTGTAAATATCATAAGTATTTATATTTTATATTAATGTTACAAATATGTAATTGTAAATGTATGGACACTTAAAATTTAAATTTTGGACAAAATTACATGTTTAAATAAAGATAACGTTATATTGTTATAATAGGAAAACATTTTCGTGAGGAATTTACGTATATTTAAAATTTTACCACATCCAATGATATTTTTAAAATATATAAATTAGTTTTAAGCTATTACTTATTTATAAAATTTAATAATTAAAAGATAAATAGGTATTCATACTGTTTAACGATTAACTGGTTATGTGCAGGTATTGACTTAAACTAGTTAAAAGTCAATAATATTGTAATAATAATATACTAAATGTACCTAATGTTTTTTTGTAAAAATTAATTCAACTACTGTATTACAATCAGTAAAATAGATTATTAGTTACGTTAATTTATTAATACTAATATCGAAAAATCCATCATGAAATGTATTTAGTGATATAGACTGACAGTCTGTCTTTGCTCAGAATCGTTTTTCTTATACAATGATTTATTTTTGAATTAAAATTTAACATCTACCTATATAACACTTTTAGAGTGACTTACTCAGTTACTCATCAGTCATCAATAACAAGGCTTATTCAACACCTATTGTACAACAGACCAGTCACCTTCTTTTATTTATAAATGCATTGTAGGTATTGCGCATTTATGTTGTCGCTGAAATTGGTTAAAAAGAAACAGCGGAACACTCCCTCATATATCAATAATGCGCTGCAGTGTACACGCTTATTTTTTTTTTATTAATCCGGATCGTTGTTATACCAAAATAACACGGCAATAGTAGATAATCCACAATAATGAATAAAAACTGTGCTGTGAAATAATAGTGGTTATATATTATATCCTATTTTTACGGGAATACTTTATAGTAAGGGGTTTTTAGAACATTTAGTTCATAGCTCTATATATAAGTATACTCTATAAAGTTATAACTCATACCTCATAAGGATGTTATAAAACCGGCTAATCTTTCTGGTGTAGTAAAAGATGCAGTTGTAGTACTTAAAATATAATAATATTTTATTTATCTGTTCAAAGACTCTCAAAAAGACAGTTCAACAACTATATAATTAAGTTTCTGGTAGTTATAATTAATATAGGTGAAGATTAAAGTGCGATTAAAATCAAAAATGTAATCAGAATTACTTCAAATCATTTATTATTTTCTAAATACTTATGAATATTATTATTGTGGTACTTTTGAAAGTGACAAAAAGACCATCATCTCAATTTAGTGATGAATTAAAAATACCTATAATTGACTAAATCCGTCAAAAATGGCGTGCTCGATATTACTTTAATACCATCGTCGAATTCAGATAGATATTAACAGATTGTGGTAATGTTTTAAGCTGTACGTATATACTAGCGGACAGCGGTTTCTAAACTTTTAGCCGACAATGCACTTTTTTGGATCAATTTTAACCTCGCGCTGTCCTGCTTTGAATACTATGGGCGACGTGAATAAAAGATGAACACTAGTTCTCATCGATAACCAATTTAAAGCTCGTTCATCTCGGTAAAAATATTAGCCAAGTACTGAAGTTGACAAAACAGACAAAATCGATCATAGGAAGTTGTCTATATAACGTAGGTATATCTGCATTTATGTGAGTTGTAGAAGTCACAAAATAGGAATATGTAGTATATATTAATATAGTATATTATATACAATATACACTGTACATATAGTGAATTTATTAAATGTTAGAAAAAGTCGAATAAAAAGAAGGATTAATTTTTTTGATAATTTAATATTTTAATAAATTACTATTATTGTTATTATTATTAATAAAAAAAAAATATTTTATAAAATTTTAATTGAAATCAACAACAATAATTGCGATACATTGGAAATAACGATTAATGTTTATTCTATTTTAGCTATTTGAATTCTATAGTTTCTTGGAATGGACAAGCTCATCGCGGTATACTAATTTCGGGAACTAATTCTAAATATTATACTAGGTAGTGTAGTTTGTAAGCATTCGTGGTACCTAATTATAATAATATATCAATAAGAAGAATTATTTAGATTGAGCTGAAGATGTCGTTTTGCTCTTAATATATAGAAGTAATTATGTATGGTACCTGATTACTTTTAAATCGACTTATTTTTTTCTAATAAATTAATATACCTATACGATAGATAAAATATTAGACAGGTACACACGTACCGATTAGTTAATCGTCATTTTTTTATATCGATTTTTAGTACTTACGTCGGGTGGTTGTTGGTTGTTTCTCTGCAGATTTCCGCCGCTACCGCCACCGCCTGCGCCATAATATTGCGTATTGATAACGACGGGCCGGCGTAGCGTCATGACGCCTGGGTGGTATTGTCCTGCCGGGTTGTTATAACGGTTGTGCTGGTGATGGACCTGCTGTTGACGGTGGTTGTGTATTGGGGATGACGACGTGGACGAAGCCATGATGAGAGTCATGGAGTCAACCGGGTCACCAAGATCTGTAAAAAAAAAAAAAAAACACGGTCATTTTGTTGTAAAATGTAAATTATGAGGAAAAAAAAATAAAAGTATAATGATGGAGAAACA
Source organism: Aphis gossypii (assembly GCF_020184175.1). Lineage (NCBI taxonomy): Eukaryota > Metazoa > Arthropoda > Insecta > Hemiptera > Aphididae > Aphis > Aphis gossypii. The sequence goes on from NC_065533.1 coordinate 41,543,951, forward strand.
ATTAAAAACAGTTTTTCATATATTATAATATGTGTGTATCTATGTTATACAAAATAAATTTCTAAGTAATTGTTGTTCTTTGGAAGAAAATAAAATATTTATAACACCACAAAACTTTAGATAGAATTTAATTTTTATAATTTTTGCGATGGTGGATTTTTTTTAATTATTTTGTCGAACGGAGAATATTCGTACAGTGTACAACGTACGTGAAGTTCTTTTTAATTTTATTCTACTCGTTTAAACTTTAAATGTTTGTTTATAAAAATAACTATTTATTCGGTATTCATACTTGAACATTCGTAAAAATGTATATTCTGCTTTCGTTGTTGAATAACAAAATATATTTAAATATGTAGGTTATTGTGTTCAACAACACTACAATAAAAATAGTAATTACAATGTTATAAACCGTTGGTGTAACTCAAACCAAAAATGGCAGTTTTAAAATTATGTATAACTTACTGAAAATATCAATAAAGTGGAATTTATATACAAATGTCAAATACTAAATTTTAAAACTGTATGTATATAAAAAAAATAATAATACAATTTTAAATTTCACGATAATTTATTTAAGTTACTCAAAGCTTATTTTGACAGGAATTATAAGTTATTTCGTTCAACCGTTGAAATCATCATTCAAAACGTCATGTTTGGTTATCTTGTATAATTATCATATTATATTACTTGTAAGACAAAAAGTATTTTATTTTTGAACTTTTCAGTACTAAATTAAGATCACGCGGCGTTTTAAAAGGATATTTGGCTACACATGTTCAATTTCAAAGAACATGTATGATAATACGCAGTAGCTGATCGCAGCATAACATATATAATGTATGATACTATGATGCATTTAAAAATATATGATCAAGGATTGGATTTACGGGGGATGCTTAGCATATCCTCAGTAGTTCAAATGATACGGAAATTAGTTATAGTTACATAGATTAAATCTTATAAAGTACTTGAGAAAAATAATTCAAATACTTTTTAAATATTTAAATACGTATTTTAAATTCTTTTGAAAATAGTTTACTTGGACAAAATATTTAAAATACTTTCTCGAAGTATCTGCATTTAAAATAAAATACTAATTAAATCATATAAAATAAAAACATTGAGAAATGAATGTGTGCTTTTAAGTTAGAAAATGTATTTTATACTAAAATATTAAATAGTATTACAAATCTAATTTTATTATTATTTCTTTGTATACATAATTTATTTATAGTACGAATTTATAGAGGGGGTCTAATATCCTGCAGTACAATATTACTACAGTAAATTATTAACATATAAAAAATAAGAACACTAATTTTTTACTTAATATGAAACAGTATATTTTTAAAAACAATTACTAGTTATCGCTGGGTTTATCCATTAAGTTGTTGTTTTGTGTGATTTATACTTAATCGAAAATTTAAATAACTTGTCAAAGAAAATATATGAGTGATTTAAAGTTACACTGAATGATACGATGAAAAAATTATATATGAACTTATGTTATGTAAAACATAACAAATTTGAAAAATAAATTAAATTAAAATAAAATAATTATAATTGTAAAATAAAAAATTTCGATAGAGTTGATATTTTATAAGGTATTAAGGTAGGTACAACACAAAGCGTAACGTAATAAAAATGAAAGTACTCGAATATATCTATAAATACTTCTTTAAAGTATCTGTATCTATACCACAGTTATATCAAAATACTCGATAGCCGACTACCATGACCCATAAGTATAATATCTCTATTAAAATGGTCAAAGAAAAATAAGGTTTGTTATCTTAAGAGGTGAATGCTTACCTTAGATCATATACTATATATATATGATAATATGTATATAATCTTAGAACTAAGAAGTTTACAAATACTTTTAAAGTATTTTAACCACAGACAAATAAATTATTTATACATAAGTGACTTTAACATAATAATATAATTAATACGAATGTTATTTAATCTATTTCAAACGTCCTCACTTGCAACATACTAACAAAATCATCTCTTAGATAACGAATAGCAGCAATTTTATTGACGACGATAATCGATCGAAGTCAGCTGTAGAGTATTTTTAAAGAACTGAGATTTATAGGTACTCATTTTTTTAACCGATTAGTCAAATACACATTTATCAATGTTTTTGAAAAACAAGTACCTATATCTGTGTAATATGTACTCGATTTGTTTTGTAAGGTTCATCTCATACAATAAGACGGGGACAATATTATTGTTGATATAAATAATTATAAATCCTTACCGCTGTTGTAGTTATTGTAAATGTTGCCGGGCGACATGAGTGGTGCCGGAATGATGTCCGGGTTCTTGCTGTGGTACGACTGCGGCATTCGTCCCGACCCCGGTTGGTCGACGGCGGTGGAGCCCGAAAGCGACATTTTTTGCTGTAACGACGGTTTGCAAGTAGCCCCGTACGACTGCTGCGCGTTGTTGGAGGACGGCGCGCCGCGCATAAGGGTCGTCGGGGACGCGCGCGACGGGGGCACGAGCGCGATCGGCGCCCCGGAGACCGCGTCCTGTTGCGATCCACAGCCGTCCACGCAAGAGGCGCCGATCGGGACCGAGCCGCTTCTGCCGATCGTGTTGCTGCAGATCCTCTGCAGACCTCCCACTACTCGGCCGCCGACCACGTTACCGCAGTGGAACTCTTTGTCTGTCGCGGCGTTCACGTTTTTGCCGCCGCCGACGCCGCCGCCGTTGCCGTTGCCGAAGTTCGCACCGACGTTGTTGTTGTTGGGCATCGCGCCGTTCGGCGGCACCGCGCAACCGTCCACGTTGGCCGGCTGACAGTGCACCGGTCCTTCCGGCTTGTTCCCGGGCCCGGGGATGCAAACGGTGTTCCCGTCGACTACGGTCCGCTCCTGTCCGCGGCCGTTGTCCCGGTCGTCGTCGTCGTCGTTGTCGTCGTCGTCGTCGTCCCGGCGGTACCGCAGGAACGTTGCCGCGCCGCAAGCGACCACCACCAACGACCCGGCGACGAGTAGCACGATGGCCATGGCGCGCGTCATCCTGAAATCGCCTACGCCCCCGCCGTTCTCTTGTAGTCTCCGATCTGCAAACCACCCCGCACACGTGTACGATTAGCAATCATGGTGTGGCCGATACACAAAAAACTATGCCTAAAACGGCGCTCGTATAATAATAATAATAATACGAATATTATATAATACGAGTGTCTAATATTTTAGCCCCACTGCATTAACCATATTATTTGTTTATTTTTTACAAAATAGATACCGAGCGGTTTTAAATTATTTAGGTATGTTATTAAAAATAAATTGCAAAAACATAATGGAAGGAAAAAATCAAAAAATCAGGTTTATAAAGAGAAGCGTTGCAATCTCGATTAATCCTAGTCAAGGGTGCATTATTCACAGGGTTAGTTTGACTAACTTGTAGTATTACCTAGCTGTAAACCTGCCGTTATTATGTAGGTACTCGAATACTGAGTCGTTCTAGAAGATGCGGATCATTTAATATTATACTATTTACGCCTTTCGTCTAAGAAGATTAGACCTGAAATTTATTGCACAACAGGTCCTTAGTCCTAATCCTATGATGCAGTGTTATTATCTTATGAAAATGTATTTTAGGAAATACTGGTAATTCAATTAACTGTTTTTACTCAAAGTACATTTTTTTACAGAGGGTTTGGCCAATTTAATTTTAAACTATATTAGGTAACTATTATTATATACATTTTTTGGTGGATTAAGTTAATATGATGGGCTTTATGGCACTAAGCGCCTCAAATTACAGGACTGATGTTCGTCTCACAAGCGTGACTGCATCATGTTAAGCGATGTATTAATAATATACAATGTGTTAACGTCACAAAAATTGCAATTAATTTGTTATGATTTATCTAAATATAATAGTATAAAACTATCATGCCGGTATTATTTTTTTAAATTGTTGATTATTTATTATTTTAAATTTGTGAAATTTTTTTTTTACTAACGGAATACTTGGTTAACAAGTACATAATGACTTATAATATAGATACTTCTTATAAGAATTAGAGAGATTATGTAATCATAGTCATCCATAAAAACGAAAAATAGGTTTGAAAATTCGGGATCTTATAAGTATGTTAAGTTTATACGTCATAATATAATAATATAACCTATGGATTATGAAATAAGTTTTCTTAAAAGTTGAAAAAAAATTTCTTAAAGCTTTGAATTAAATCAGTTAAAATAATTGTAAAATAAAATAGATTAATGTACCTATATTGTGTAAATTCAATACGCAGATACTTTTTATTATATTTTGTAATAGTTTATGATATACTATTAATATTGGATATGTAGGTAAAATAGAAAAATTAATTGAAAACGCTATAAAAATATATTTAATTTACTATTTAGTCTAAACTAAACGTACTCAGTTTGTATCTAATAATTGATTATAATTTTTAAATTATTATGTACATTATATACTTAAGGATGAATATATTCTTTATGACTCGTTGTTACGGCTTTATTATTTTTTATTAATAGTTAATATAAATAATAATAAATAGAAGATGTATAAAAAAAATTGTTTTTATGTTTTGTGTTTACTAGATTTATTGATTAGTAATATTAATATATATATATATAATAAAGTCACACCATTCACCGAGTTAGGTTATAGGATATGCTAGCCGTATAATATTTATAAAATAGATGTTTTTAAATCAAATGCAATCAACTCTTTCGAATTTTGTCTTTTTTGGTTAGGTGCTTTAACATGTAGACTCATACACGTAATTGCATTTTTAATTAATACTGCAGTACAACTTGACATATTTACAACAAGTAATTATAACCCTTCCTCTATAAATGTATTCTCTTGGGTAGGTAAAGGGGATAAAAATCGCAAGAGGTAATAATCACCTATAGTGTAACAGGCGCTTTTTACCCCTCTATATATAATAAACTTGTTTGTAGCGAGGGAATACTAATTTGCAGGGTGACAACATTGACTGTAGTTACACAAGAGAATTGCTACCGGCCTCTGTAAATATATTATATGAAGAAAACTGTTAAAGTATAAATATTGTATAACACTGTAGGTACGAAACACACTAAATAATAAAATGAATACTTTTTAATTAGGCTTAACATTTGTAATTAATCGTAGGGAATGCTGTTTGCATTGATTTGTTTGTTCAATATTTTTTAAACTTTCTGTGACATTTTTGAATACTTTTACTTTTCACCTAATTGTTACACTAAATTATTTTCGTTTTATTTTATGAGATTTTTAATTTAAATGTACTTAATACGATTAACGTATCTTTGTTTTAACAAAATTAAAATATAAAACTTAATAATTGTCCTAATAGTCCCCTTTTTTTATTAGATTTAATATTGTACAGTAATTATTAAGTGTACTTTACTAATAATATATTATACTCTAACTATTTAAAAAAAATATTAAAAATCTTGTTAAAATATACTCTTTAGTAAACACTATCTTACACTGTTTATCAAACACGTATATACACTAATATTATGTATATTTTTTATACAACAGTGCATATTAAAATTCAGTTTGGTTTTTACTGTTTTTAGTTTTATAAATATTTAAATGATACTTACCACGTTCTTGTTCTCGTTGTTGTTCCAATAGTAAATTCCGAGCTCTGTCGGGATCTTGACCATCAATTGTGGTCATTGTATTTGAAATTCCATTCTGATTTTGTTCATTAGAATCAACTGTCGTCATTCCCATAGGTATAGATACCATTAATGTTAATGGTTCTGACCTTCCTTTGGCATTACTAGCCATTACATCAACTCTATAAACAGCTCCTAGTTTTAATCCTCTTGCTACAAATACTTTTACTGGTGGAGAAGCTGAATTTTCCAATTTTTTATTTTCATCTGAATTTAAATCTGAGTAACCTGGTTGGTCTTGTTCATCAATACCTGTTACATTAAGTACTAAATCTCCACTTAAATCATCTCCACCCAAGTCCGAATGTTGGGCTTTAGAATCCTCTCTGATTTCGGCCCACAAACGTTGAGGTAAGCCACCGTCGTATCCTTCGGTGCATCTTATAAAAATGTGAGATCCTGAGTTTTTAAAACTTCTTAATCTTCTTGTACTATTTAAATTCATAGCAGCTCTAGAATTCACTACTGTGCAATTCGTTACACGATCTGGTCGGCCTGTAAAACATAATATTTATCTAATAGTTAATAGATAGATATGAAGCGTTTACTTATAAATATAATATAAAAACGTATTATAATTAATATATATATACAAATAATATAAGCGATTTCGATTACTGACCTGCGGCAATAACGTGATAGACGCAGGGATGTGCTTGCATACCCACTCGGTTTCGAGCCCAACATTCAACCGTTCCATAGTCAAAATCTGTTCTTGGAGCATAAGTTAACACTCTCGATGAATTCAAGGAAGAACCAGCTAAATTTCCAATACTACTGAACCGTTGTTTGATTAAGGATCCCGTTGAGGTCGACCCAGCTCCACCACCAGTAGCAATTGAAGAAATTGTATTATTGAATGACCAACGATATTCTGTTGGTGGAGGATTAGCTTGTACATGACAAGCAATCGTTACGGTTTCTTTTTTTGCTACACCATAAACCACTCGTTGAACTGCTTTTCCAGCACTATTACTTGGTGTACACGTCGGCGCGTCTAATAAGTATATTTTTTAAAACATGATTATTTTAATTTTAAAACAACATTTTATATAATATTTGTCATAGTATTTATGGAAACTTACAAAGAACATCGAGATGAATGGATTTACTATGAGGTCCAGGACCTTCAGCATTTTCGGCACCACATGTATAATGACCTGACTCACGGCGACTGACTCCTTGTAACACCAATGACTGATTACTGATAATAATTGTTGTAGTTGATCCGCTTCCAGTTAACGAACCACTTCCACCAGCATTGTGATGAAGTTCAACACCCTAAGATATTGAAAATAAATAAATTTATAATAAATAACGTCCAATGTTTAAAAATAAAAATAAACAATAAAATAAAAAATAAAATATTTTTAAAAATACGATCTTTTTGAAAATTATGTTTTATATTTTATATACAATTATATAACTTTTAATAAAAAATAATAGTTCTAAAAAATTCTATTTTATTTTTTTTAGTTTTTATAAACAGTTTGAATTTAAAATTGATAAAATATGTTATAATTTAATAACGTACATCTCGTTTCCATTGGACTTTATAAGCAGGTGGCACCGCATCCACCGTACAATCGAAATAAACATCTGTACCTTCACGTATGTCATCTGCTCGTAAGTTTGTACCCAATGTGATTTGAGTCTCGGGAACATCTAAAAAATGATATAATTTAGGTATGCACTGTTTAAAACTGATAATCATTTACAGCATTGAGTACTGTAAAAGATACGATGCATACAATACATCGTATTATCGTTGCCAAAGAATTACGTATGCAATTTATAATAATATGAGCTGTTCAATAATATATTTTTTTTCGATACCCAGCAGATACTATAGTATCAGCACCGGTAACTTATTAACTGGGTGACTTAACTTTTTGGAGGGCAGGGTAGCGTTTGAATAACGAAACGATGAGAGGGGTGGAAGAGCAATTTCACGACCGATTGACCACGACGCGGATGGGACCCCTACCCGTTTCGTATATATATATACAATAAAAAATGCCCTTGCTATTTATGCCACCAACTCTGTATAGTTTTTATCATAATAAACGACGAGACATTGTGAGTTAACTTATTTTTTATGTACGCAGAGCACACTTTTTCTTTTATACGAAATTGGCACGGCGACAGAGTTCAACGAGAAATGGTCCGGACATAACGACAATGACGAGCTATAGCAGCGCAGCGTTGCGGGATGACAGAATGACAGTTTTACGTAGTAAAGCCAACCAACAGTAGCTAGAGTATACGTTAAGTATATACATATATACGATAACTTATAACGTATAGTATGTATTTTATAATACATTTTTTTAAAAGGTGACTTGATAGGACGTATGTTTAAAAAATACGTTACCTTCACCGTAATATATATTGATTTATACTTGTATGTCAGGTTTATATTGTATGGTTATGGTAATAAACCCAAAAAGCAAAGTTTGTCTATTGTATGGGTTCAATATTATACATTGTTTTCAGAATAATATTTCCATGTTTATATTTCCGTTATATTTAAATTTTCTTGTACAATAAAGTGTCTAATTTTCATTTTTTTAAAACGTTAAATTTTAATGTATTTTAGATTACCTGTACTTTAATTTTTTGTGGATATAATGTTATATTTTAATTTAAAGAACCCTAGTATCAAAAATATTTAACTTACATTTTACTTTTTACATTGTTTAACAATGAAAATAAAATATAATTTGCATTTATAATTCGTAAAATATGTACGTTAATAACAATTTTAATATAAGGTAGGTATAGCAAATATTTTATTCAATATAAGATGGAAAATGTTTTATACTTTAAGATATAATTTATAAATAAAAAATAAATTTATAGTTGAATCAATAAGGTTTACAAAAATTTTTTACTCCATTAATTCTGATAATAGGTACCTAATATAAAATATCAAGAATTAGTAAATTGTAAAAATTGTAAGTTTTAATGCTTATAACAGATATTAAGTTAACCGAATACTATTAATAATTCATGTTTTGTATAAAACTATAAAGTGTATTGTATAACATAATTTAACATTAATATTAAGAATTGATTTGAATGTACTTAAACAAGTTGAGTTGCCTACTAAAAAAAAACATTATAGTTACCATTTATTTTACTACCTCATATTTCATAATAACTAATAACTTAAATGTATAGGATTAATTATTAATTTTAATTAATATCTGAGTTTAGAGTACTTGTAAATATCCAATATTATTGTCAGTATTTATCTACTCATCATCCTCAGATTCACTAAACTTAATTGATGGCGATATTTGTAGTGCTGAATATATTATTTAAATTTAACATAAATCTCCCGATTAATCGATTAAACAATTAAATTTTTCTCAATTTGTTTAAATAATCAAATGGCTCGAAGAATGATTAAAATTAATGTTATACATTAATTTTTTTTTTTTAAGTAAAAAGAAAAATGTGTAGTTAATTATTATGATTACAATAATCAAAGAATGAGTTAAAAATATAGCAAAAAGTAAAACTGGCACTGCGTAATGAGAATAATTTATATTGTCACTTGGGTAGTTGGATAGTATACATTAATTGCCAAGATTTAAAATTACAAAGATTTTTTTAGGAAATAAAATACACACGATCAGTCCAAACATTAAAGGAACGACGTGATTAGAATAAGTAGAATATAATTTCTAGAATAATAGTAAGTCTGAAAGTACCTATTTCCTATACCAAACTTCTAACGATCTGCTAGAAGTAATAATTTATAGGAAGAAACTAGATATGTCGTAAACAACTGAACTTAAGTTTCTTGGTAGGTACAATTTACTGAGAACTGTCTATAAACACTAAAACAAAACTCGAATACCACTCCCCTGAAACAGTGAAACTTACAAGTTTACGGCATTATTCTACCATATAGCAAGTATTATTATTTTATAATGTATATTTTGTACTTCAATTTTACCTTTAATGATGATTTTGACAGAATATACAATTTCACAATAAACTAAATATTTAGTTAACAACTAACATGTTATTAAACGTTTAGTTGTTAATAACATAACTTTATATAAACGTAACTTTAATATCATCTACGATCTACTATACTTTAAATATTTTTAAATTCTATAGAATATAACACAATTAAAAGTATTATGTCATGTGAGTTTATAATTAAGATATTTAATATTCGAATGATGATTTTTTAAACTGAGTGTCACTAAAATATTCACAATGTATACTGTATTATTATGGTACACACAATAATATTATATACTTGATAATTTTATAATTGAGTGGTAATTAATGAAAATAATTGTAGAACATTATATTAGAAGTATAAAATATTCAATACAATCAGTCTTATATTTCAAATTATAATTAATTATGTTTTTCATTTCCATAAAATTAAATTAAATTAATATTATAAAATAAATAATATAAAATTTTTTTATTGAAGTTCCTATGTAAAGACAGTTATTAATTTTCACTAAGTAATTTACTTTGATAATATTTATTAATAACAATTAGATCTAAGTTCTGACTATATTATTTGTGACTATAAACATAGAATACCTACTTTTTTATTAATAAAAATATGCTATTATATTATATATCAATGTAATATCACTGGAATTTTATTACTCGCAATATTATTTATTTTTTACGTCCTAATATTATAATAAGGTATCTATGTTACAATCGTTGTAAATGAAAAGATAACTAACATAAAATAATATTTCCTTGCCATTTCTATAATATATAAGTATGAATTGTAGCAACAACAAACAATAGGTATCTAAACACGAATAAAAAATGTAATATTTCCATTTAAAAAACACTTTATTCAATGAAACTTTTTATTTTATTTATCTCATTTAGTTATCTTTTTTTATACCTATTTATTATTCAATATCTATTTACATAAATAATGAATACAAACATTTTTCAATTTAATTTAAATATGTGTAATTATAAGGATATTTGGTATAATATATAATATATCATGTACATTTATACGATAATAATACAATTAGTTAAATGAATTTTAAATCTCGATTTCATATATTTTTATCAAATTATTAGCTACTGCCTAATATATAAGTTATAATATAAAAGTTAGTAGTGAAGTTTTTCTTAAAACTTCTAAGATATTGTGGGTATATTTTGTGGATGGTGCATTTATTTCATCAAAAACTCTATATTATATTATTTATCTCTCTCTTACTAGCTGTTTAGTAATATAAGAAAAGCAAAAAAAAAAACATACAGCATTACAATATTATATTTAATTAAGTACGTATTTTAAGTGAATAGTTAAACTACAATTTCATCTGTTTGCTAACTGTATCGTAATTGAATTAACATCCATTCTATTTTAATTTGTTGAATTGTCACTTGAGAGAATACGTGTCTGTATAGAAGTTTCTGGAAAAAATCAAGTTGACATGACATTCAAATGCAAATTACAGAAATCCTATCCAGTCTTTGGATAGTGAAACACCCAATTATCATCAATTCACCAATTATGTACTAAATCTCCAGGAAATACTCAATATGGTAAATTGATAAAGTACCTACAAATGATAATAATTTTGCAATGTAAAAAAAGTAATTCATTTTATTAAATTGATAAATTGTATTAACTCGAAGTTCCATAATCAATGAATTTCAAAATTGTATTATATATTTAATTTATTCATTTCTAAGATGTAATGTGTTTACAACAATAATCAACAATTTTATAAAAAAATAATGTATCATGTCTCGAGCCTTAAAGTTATTTAAAATTAATAATAATAGGTACAGTGTGAAATGTGTGAAATATAGGTAGTTTTCTATAATATATACTAAATTTATTAAAATTTATTTTGCTTTTTCAATAAATAATTAAAATTTTTAAAACATTTTAAGTTTCTGTATTTTATAAAACGTGAAAAAGTCTGTCAAATTTAGGTACTTGGTTGAATTATTTATCTCTTGCATCTCTACAAATTACGATTTTAACTAGGTATTTTAACATTTGGGACTAGAAACGTCGACGTGGTAGATAATAATATGTTACCGATTAAACGTCTTTACGTTTTCACCATATTATAGGTCGGTACTAAACAACCTCGGTAAAATACAAACTGAATGATGTATTTGCTTTAAGTAAGTTTGAATTATTTAATACTTCCATAATGTTCATATAAATATTTACACACAAAACGTGATATTTCCCATTTCAAGAGATTGGTAGTTTTTTGCCATTTCATGATCTGGACCCAACTAAATGCTGGTATAGAAATAATGAATTGTGTAACTTCTATAGTAGCAAGTAGCTACCTTACCGCTTACGACCTAATAAATTACACTAAGCTGTTGTGCATTAGTGTATTACTATTGTTAAAAAAATATAATATATATATATATATATTATTAAATAACTATATAGTATATAATATCTATAATAATTTATACTATAAGTCTAAAATTCTACATATAATAAAATATTGAAGTAATAGATTTATCAGACATTGTATTTTATTGAAGAGTACCTATAAAAAATTATATTTTATATATAATATAAAAATGTAACATATTATACTGAATTACTGATATTTGTTTGGTTTAGTTTCAATAACTTTTAGTTTTATTTATTTATTCAATTAATAGACTTTATTCATGGTAGTCACTTTTTAACTAACTTTATGAGAAAAATAATTTTGTATACTGGAAATAAATTCTTAAAGTAGATATAAAATATAACTAACAGATCAAAGTTAACCAATTTTAAGAATTTTACATTTTTATTTTCATTATAAATTTAATCATTAAATTTTCAAAATCAACAAGATATAAATATATAATTTAAACTATACTCAGTAACCACTGTCATATTTATTTTAACGATAACGACTGTCTTCATATGTAAATGCAATATAGAAGACTGCAATCAATAATTAATAAATAATATATAATTATTATTTATGTACGCATACCTATATGTAGATACATACAAATGAGTGTAAGATATAAAACGATTTTTGATTTTTATACTTTTTCACCGACATATAAATACATTTTATGTTGATCGTTCAACAAGTGTATGTACCTAATAAATAAACCACAGTTCTACAATTATTCGTAAATTTACTTACGTATTTTATTAATGTATTATTATTTCTAATAAGTAACAAATGTACAAAACATTTTGCATACGATGTAATATATTTACTAAAAATGGAGTTGTTATTTAAGTTTTCTTCTAGAACTATACATCATAGTTAAATCAATTCGAAATACATATATCTCTATTTAATTTCAAATTTAAGAACATCGATTTGGAATGTTTTTAAGATAAAAAACTTCAAACACGGAAATAGTAAACGAATGATTTTCTTTATCCTTTCCTTACCTAATACGGTTTCATGGTTAGTTCAAACTTCAGTCCTAATAATAAATAATTTATAGAAAAGTACGTGTATTTGTTCAGGGGTAGTAGGTATCGAGAAACATATGCAACTGTTTGCACGTATGAATAAAATAATAAGTGTTATACATACATTTCTACCATTATACTTACATTGTATCCGTAACAACCATGTGCTTTGTATGAAAGGCGTTCCAGCATCATCAGACGAATCACTACCGGCCGCTATTGTGTGCTTTCGCTGGGATGTCGACTGTTGGTGTTGTGGGTTTTCGGCCCTACAAGTTAACCTGCCGTCATAGTCGGGCGTTCTATGCTCGTCGGCTTCTCCGGGTTCTCGATAATGTGATTTCGTCGTTGGCTTAACAGGTACAAACGTCAATACACTTGTCGTCGAGTTTCCATCGGTTGAAGTCTATATTAATACACGATTAATATTATTTAATATTATAATTTTACTTGTCAATAACTATATTTGAGTGTTATCGTAATTTCAAAACTTTGGTAGATAATTATATTATCTATATAAATAAATAATAATTATTTATTTTATATTATGTATCTCTTCTGAGTTTTAATACCCATTATCGGTATTCTAAATCAAACTCTGGATAGTGGCATTGGTGCAGCAATGAATCTAAAAGCTAAATTATTTAAAAACTTAACACCAGCATCATTTCTACGACTATCTAATGTTGATATTCTAAACGGGTCGGTAGTCATGCAGTTTGTGTTTTATATTCATACATGGAGCAATCATTCTAGGAAAGTGATTCTGTGCACGTTCGTAATTTATCCTGAGCTGTTTCTGGGGACTACACTATCGATCCATATTCCATTATAGATCGAACTAACAAGTAATTTAAGGGTAGAAGACATTTACCAGACATCACCGATTTTGCATGCCAACTAACAAAACCAAATATTCGTAGGACTTAATCTGATGTAACATTATAACATATTATAACGTATAAAATCAAGACCAAAGTTTTCTCAATACTTAATCAAAATGAAAATAAATATAATATCGACGTATTAATGTTAGAGATTCGATCCAAGAAAAAAAGGATGTAACCAATTGGCTGTTTGAACTTTGAATAATTGCACGTTAAATTAAAATTAATAAATACAAATATTAGTAATAAAAATTTTTAAGACAATATTAAAAAAGTGCTATCTATTTATTATAATATACCAAAAATAGACGACCGATATTAAAATAAAAAATTAGAAAATTAAAATATATATTAAAAATATTGTATATAATACTAATTAAATGAAATACTTTCTGTGACTCCACATACAATTTATGTTTTTAGTTTTTCTGTAAATTGCTAATTTCATGAATTGGACTTCAAAAGTGCTATTCATTTCACGAACAAAGACACTGGTAATTTAGAAATATGACAATACTAAACATTATTTGACTAAACAGATATTATCAATAATAAGCAACATTTACAACTATATAATACGAAGTGAAGTCCATCAGTTGTTTTATTATTTATTCAAAAATCTTATCTTGAAACTATTGCTATTAGTTATATTATTATTACCTGTCATACTTTATAAGTTCACAAAAGCTATTAAAAACGACTAGAGAAGATAAAGTAATATAAATACAAAACACAGAAAATAAACCAAAAGATTTAAATAGTTTGTATGTATACCTATATTCTTTATTTAATTTATTTCTACTACAAATATTTTGTTCAGTACCTATACAGTTTTATAAATATTAATCATTTCATATTCAATTCATGAAAAATAATAAATAATAATAAATTTATAGTAATAATTAATTTATTAAAAATATTTTTTTATCAAATTTTATCAACTTTGAAAACATTTGTATGTATTACTAGTTTTGGTAAATTCAAGAAATGAGCAATTTATTAATTCATAAGCCAAATTTTACCTGCCCTGTGAGTTAGGTAAATTCACTTCTGGGTTATAACCACTTATATTTAAGCCAATGATATGCAGGCTATTATTCTAATTAATGGTATCGTATCGTATCGTACTTAATAGTTTATTAGGTATTATATATTACTTATTATAAATACCGTATTTTGCAGTTGTAATATAATATATAAAGAACTGTTTATATTATACTATTACACATTAACGCTACCACGCTCAAGAATATACTTATAATAATGGTGCTAAAATACCATTTTTACGAGGAATTGCCAAAGTATTCTACAGTGTAATCATAATATTTTTAAAATTCCTTAGTTTTTTTTTCAATATTTTAATGTTAATTTCTTTTTAGTTTATTATAATAAATATAAAGTATTTTTTTTTTTGTATTGTATTTTTCTTTTTTTTTCTTTTACGTCCATCTGTTTGAACTTCCCTAAATCAAGTTTTTCCTATGAACGAGTGACTTTAATATTTTTACCATGAGCAAAAATAGTAAAAGTAATTAGCTAGATACGTTACAATTTACAAAATAGTTTGTTTAAAATATGTTGGAAAATTTGTATTATAAAAACAGCGTAAATTAAATAAACATTAAATGTACGATTATGTATTAATCATGTTTATGTATTTAACATGGTATAGGTAATTTATTTTATTTTTGAGCAATATACATAATACATAATATATATGCTTTTTTAAATTTTCACGTCTCCCCCGAAATTTTATCACACCTGTCTAAAGCGGCGTGTTTGTCTCTTCAAGTTAAAACTGTTGAACTAGATCATTAGCTTGTATTTATAATATTATTGTTAAAATTATATTTAGTTATTATATTCGATTAAATCAGATTGAGAATTATTAACTAATGGACAATTATTATTGTTAAATAAAGATTATTATAATATTAAATATTAAAGTCAATACCTACCGTCTTTAAAAAAATTTACTCATCAAAACTATAAAATTAAAAAAAAAATAATTATAAAAACTTGTTCACTATTTCAATAATGTAGATGTAGTAAATATACCGTTATTACTACAGTTGTTAGTGTTATTGTTATAATAGATCGTTCGTCGTTGTGTACATTCCAGCTACAAAGTATTTTATTATATAATATGTTATTTAGTATGTATGTTTTGTGTGTGTAAAATTTAATAATAAAAGAAAGTTTAAATAAATAAACAAAGTCTACTTTAAGTCGACTACGCTACGCCTCCTGTAGCCGCTTACTTGACTCAATTTAATATTATATTGCGCATAATTTAATAAAAAAAAAAAAATGTAAACGGCTATATGTACCTATAGCTTTGTTGAAAATCTCAGTTTTTTATTTCTATATATTTTACACGCCACACTGTAAACCAATGAAAAATAATAAAACTTTAAACTTTAAAAGTTAATACAAATATAAAAAAAAAATGGTTTGTATGTAACAAAAACGATAAACGAGATAGCCCAGCGAAGAAAAATATGTCACGAATAATGAGTGAAAAGGTTTAGAGCAACCAAATTTAAAGTTTCAAGTTTCAAACAATGAAGCAACACTACGATAACAAACTTTAGCTGTGGAAGTTCAATTATATGAGAACGGAGAGGAAAGTAAATTAAAAAAACAAACCGCATAAAATAAATGTCTATTATATTATACTAACATAAGTCATAACTTAGTATTGTCAAAATTATATTCTAACTATCGTCTTGTAGTGTTTATTATTAATTTCATTAATTATAGACATTGTGTATTTGTGCAAAATAATAATTAAGAACAAAGTTTTCATTTTTCTGTTTGGGTACATTCTTGATTTTTGTTTAAAAAGATTGAAAATAATAATAATAGATATTTTTATTAATATAATTAGATTAAGACTTATAAGTCGTTCAATTTTTTTTTTATTTTTTCACTGATTATGATGCAAAAATTATTAAGCTTAAATTAATTTTGTTGTGTCAAACTGTAGAACAAAGTTTCTGAAAAACCTTTTAGCGTGAAATAAAAATGGATTTACATGTTTTCGGAATGAAAGGGTAGAGGATAAACTCGTAATCAACATTTTCTAAGTAAGCGGGATAATAATAAACCGGGCTTAGAAACTTTTTTGTATTTTAAAATCAGTTGTCAGCAAATTAGGTAGACTTTTTAAATAAAAATTATACCTATATAATTCGGTACGATCTATTTTAAGTAGGTTTGAATGGGGTATTATACAGTAATAAAAATATAGGTAAAGTTAATTTAAACTTAGATTATTAATTTATTAATAAAATCGATACTTGCAAATTTATATTGTATACTAATAGCTAAGGTATTTATACCTTTAGGAGTTCATAATATGACTATATAATATGGTCATAGGTCAGTCATTTAAATATCTAAAATTTTAAGTTATAAATATTGCTAATTTACCAATAGCGAGCCAAATCATTGATGTTGGTCAATGGTTGAATTTTTTAAGCCAATAACATCAAATATCATATACGAGTAACATTTATTTTCAAAATTATTTTCATCAAATTTTTACGAAAAAATTAGTGATACAATGTTTCTTATAATGATTTATTCACTGTGAACTTAAAAGTCAATTTCCTCATCATTCAAGTATATAGACTACCATTTATTATTTAAAAAAGACGGTATGTATTTACATCACTATTTAATAATTTAAGAATTTGAATTAAGACTCACGTATAGCTGCATTAAAGATGGACATAATAATTAAAGAATATACTAAAATATCAAAATCGTTTAGAATTAACATTTTGATATACATTTTTTGCTCGTTGAATATAAGGTACTTTTTGTGATGGTTTATGAAGATGCAAAATGTATTATAGTTACGTAGAAATGTAATTAAATTCAATAATATAAAAGTTGAAATCAGTATTTAAATTTAGAAAATGACTAATATTGTATATAATAAAAATCGTGCCATTGCATTTGACGGGTGATTACCTACTGATTTTTAATCAAACCACATAATTATATTGTATATTTAGTATAATATAGTATTCACATGATATTTTATTCAAATAATTGCAAGTTAAAAAAAAATAGAGAAATTTAATTTATAAATGTATTTCAAATAGAAGAATATGGATAACGAGAAACCTTACACCCGTCCAAATTGATTGATTGAACTTAATTTTTTTCAAATAAATTCTAAAAATCTAAATTAATAATATTTATCATTACATTTTATCATAATTCTTGCTTATTTCATTAAGTTTTTTTTTAAAGATATAAAGTTAAGACTTTTGAAAATGTTTAAAATAAAATGAATTATATAATATGTTAGGTATTAAATTAGTTTTTTTTTAATCATTATAACCTTCTAAAAAATGTCAACTAACAAACTTAAAAATAACACGTTTAACATTAATTTTAATTAAAAACTAATAAAATAGAACTTAATACCAAACTTTAAATTAATAATTAAAAATGAAATAAAAATAAATAAATGTACCCCATATATTATAGTATTTCCTGTCTATTGACTATAAAATATATGTATATATTTTGAAAATTAAATAATATATATTACACAATAAATAGAAGTAGGTAACAATTTTTCATCAAATTATGTCTCTTTAACTAGTAACTACCTTAATTACTTAACCACCCCTTCTAAAAAAAAATTGGGTAACTATTAATTAGCTTTTAACCTATATAATATAGATAGTTCAAACAATTATAATAAAATATTCATGATATGTTATGTAATAACGTCAATATCACAAATAATAATATATATATATTATATTTTGAGGTTAAAATTTGCAGTAGGTACCTAAATTTAACAACAAATTGTAAATTTATAAATTTGTTGATTGATTTGGTGGATCATATAATAGTTATGTAACTTTTTCATAAATTTTGTTTTATTGACAGCCAATATCAACCAGAAAAAAATGTCCATAATAAATACGTTTACTTACCGTCTCTCGGGTAGTGTCTAATCGCCGACCGTCCATCCACCATGTTAATTTTGCCGGTGGTCGAGACCCGTAAGCCCGACAAGGTAACTCGTATTTCCTCCCGGCGGTTAATGGTTGCAGCTGACGTTGTTCTTGAATCTTGCTGCTGTGCACAGACAAACGATCATCGTCTTCGGGTAATGTTAATGGTGTCATTTTTGCCGAAGACTGTGTGAACGGAGGTGGTTGTAAATCGTTGTCAATACCACTTAAGTGGCCATTTTCTGCGATCGGTAGGATTTGAACGGTCAACGGTGGAACTATAAAAGAGTAAAAATAAAATTGTCATTACACAAAGAAAGCAGCTGGAGTTCAATCATTTGTTTTTATTTTTACAAGTTTATGGACAACTGTCGGACACGTTTTAATATAGTCAACATTCTTACCAGCAGACGAATATTTGAATCTAATATTCTAGTGTCTATGTTACAGTAAAAGTGTAAAAGTACGAATACTGGTGAAATCTAAAACTTACAGGTAAAAACTAGGTTTTAACGGCTGTGGTCGGTAAATATCCAGATTTTAAATATTTATCGATCGTTTTCGGTATAACTTAGGATACGCAAAATAGTTTGGTCAAACTCTGAATAATTTTTGTTGTTCGGACTTTTATATACAAGATTTGTTAAATCTTAAGATAAACAACTAGTGTTAGTAAAAATCTGAAATTTATTCCAATTTTTTGATATATTTTCTCTTGCTTTATATTGGTATACAAAAAAATATAAATATTATTATATTTAAATATATTAGCTAATAATGATAAAAACTCTTTGTACATAACTAATGAAAAATATGATGTACCTATTATTGAATGAAGTCAAATAATGTCTTTCAATGTTAAAAAATTAATTCACTATCGGTGACTTAAATAAATAAAAATTTTTTTTTGCATACGCGTATAAGGTATAAAGAAAGGAAAAAAATATCATATAATTGGTAAGAAATTTTGGACTTTTATTTGGAATGGTTGTTTATCTTAAGATTTAACAAATCTACCAAACTATTTTGTGTATCCTAAATTGTACCGGTATTTGTAGTTTTATCGATAAGATAAAAATAAATGATTTATTATGAATAAACCAATCACGCTAAAACTAAATTGAAATAGAAGACGTTCAACAATGAATTATACATTAGTATACAATACATGACAGCTATCACAGTGTTTTTTTGTTGTAATAACACTTTTTTAGTAAACTTGAGTATGCATTATTTCTTTTTACTAAGTCGTTGATAGACGATAACTATTCTATTTTAATAATGATAAGTGATAACATACATAATAATTAATTTATAAAAGTTCGAGTGTTGAATGTGACAGCTAACTAAAAAACACGTGTGTTCTAGATTATTGTTTATGGCATTTGTATAACTTTCGTAGTAGTTTAACAATGCACAAATAAATCTAGTATGTAGGTTTATTTTTATAATACGATTCCCTAAAGCCTTAATAATTAATAAACAATAATATACTAAAAAATCTTAACTCATCCTATGAAATCAAGTTTAATTTAAAATCCAGCACAAAAATAAGTACAGAATCATGGCTAAAATAAATTTTAACATGTATTCTAAAAAAACAACATTATTTAAAGATGCATCACGGATCAATTATTCCAAAGCATTTAGTCACATAACTACAACGATTGTTGGAATATAAAATTAATATTATTATTCTATCATTTTAAGCTCATATAATATGTACACATTGTACACAAATCAATATTGAATATGACTATTAATTTTCCACATATACTATTACTTATTAAAACATAACTTTCAATTGTTTTATAGATGTAGGTAGAGTATATGATTTAAATGGTACATATTGGTATATAAATAAATGCTTTCAATATACTCAAACACGCTCACAAAACATCATATTATTTAGTGTGTACACTGTATACTGTCCCTGATATAGTCTAGTTGCATGCTGCATTTATCGTAAAGTTATACAGTAAACATAATTATAAAGTCTCGTTATTTATTTATATTAAATACCTAAATAATTATAATTCTACTCAAGCCTCAAAATCAACAAGTTATGGGCCCTGTGCTATAGTAACGCAATCTGGGTGAATTTATGATTGAGGTATTTATTCATTTATATTAACACAGAAAATAACAACCAGTCGGAGTGTCATGGATTTCAGGAATGCTGTATTTCGATAGTAATTTAGTATATAGGTCCAACTGTACAAAAACCATTGATTATAGAACTAGCTGAAATTTATCAAATTGAGAACAGATAAGTACAGATAACTGATTGTTATACAAATTTCAAACATAATTTCTGCTAAATGGGAAATATTTTATAATAAAGAATACAATATATTAAATGTGAAGGAAAAATCGAGTGCACTTTCAGGCGTATTCCAAAATTAATCTATTGAAAAATACAGTAATTATAATTAAGTTAAATAAAACTTTATTACCTAATAAAATTAAAATAAATTATGTTGATTTTACTGTGCATTGTGCAGAAAAGAAGGGGTATTTTTTTTAAAGAGATTGAAAGAGAGTATAGACTCGCATCACCGGTTAGACACAATGTTTAATCTTTTATTACTAATTGTGTGGAACCATTAAAATTCGACCAGAAAATAACTAGACCTTATGTGAATGAATCAATATATGACATGAACGGTAAATTAGTATGTCATCAAATAAAAATGAAACTAGGATATTAAATAGTTTACTGTCGAATAAAATTGCGTTATGAAATACATAGATATACAAAATAAAATATAAAACGAATATTATGACATTGTTTTATAGACAAATTTAAGTCACTACTTTTCATTGAGTATTGTTCTTAAAAAAATATGATATAGATTAACAATAAACATTTTTACCAGAAGTCCAATACAAATCAATCAGGGTTATTTTCACAGCCACAGCTGTTGAAAAACTAAAATCACAATAGTTTTATACTAAAACAGCATTTATGTGCAAGTATCTATTGGAAGAAATAAACATGTTACAGCCAACGAGTTATAAAGACAGTCCAAATAAAGTATGTATATTGCAAAGAAGTCTTTATGTGCTAAAACCAGCTCCAAGTTGTTGGAACAAATGACTCAAGAGTTTTTGGAATAAATTAGGTTTGTAATCTAATAAAGAAGATATGTGTGTATTTTAAACAATTGATAATCAAATTATTCTTAAAATATTATTCATAGATGGTGGTTTAATTTCTGCTAATAATGAATAAAAATTTGGAAACTGTTTAATAACCTTGGAAAAAGAATTTCGAGTATTTTATAGTTGTGTAAATAAATTAGTAAACATAATGAAAGTTGGATCAGTATTTGTAAATTAAACAAATTATTTACGTAGTTTAATTTTTAGAATGCCGATAAACTTTTGATTATAATTTAACAAGTCTCATACAACAACATTAACTGGAAAAATTGAATAAAGAAACTCCATATTGATGAGAAGTGAGTAGTTTATTCTTCTTATCTCAAGTATCAAGACTAGACATCGCATATGGAGGTATATTGTAAATATTTCTAGTCATTTTTTAATGAAAGCTCATTAAAGTTTAATTGGACGTATAAAAGGTACGTTATATTAAACGAACATTTATCTATGTTTTATATATTAATAATAATATACACAATTATCATTAGAAATATTCAGTGATGCAGATTATGCAGGTAACCCATAACTTTTAATAATTGCTATACGAATGTAGGTAGACTACTAGACTATTTAGAATATATGACGGTAATGGTAACATATAAATAGGGGTTTTCGATGTACATAAAGACACTCGTTTACAAAACGACAAACTATGTACACAGTTGTTGATGCAGTCCAGTTGTAACTTGTAAGTATATAACATGTATATTATAGTTATATTACAGTATTAATATGATTATAAAGTTGTGTTATTTATCTACATTAAATACTTAAATACATAATACCTAAATATCTGAGTTATAAATCTTCTTAGTTCTTACTAACAATTTTAAATTTGCATTTCGCATTTCAAATAACAGGTTCTGCATTTAATTATCTAACAAAACTATTATTGAACAAACAATCAAGAATGTAGATTGCATTGTTTAATGATATAATACAAATACATTTCCATTGCTTTATAAACCTATATACCTAACTAAAATAATAATAATATTCAATGTTCATCTGATAATCCCGGGAGATAAATTTTAAAAGCTATCATTAACCTTGAATTAAAATGCTCGCGTCAATAACATTTATGAAAATGACGGATGACAAATTCAATCATATAAGAAGCTTCAGGCAACATTGTATACAACTGAGTAAGTAAATAATTCAATATTAATTAAATTCGACAAAAGTGAAATTCTCTCTGACTATACTGTGACATGTTATTTATGCAAACAAATATATTTTAATATATCAAATTATTGAAACCTTATCTAACAATAACAATAATAATTCTAATATTTCAGATGAATTTATTTCATAAGGCTTCAGAAACACAAGTAAAAAAAAATTACTAATTTTTCTAAAATGTATTAAAATGACATTACATAACTTATTTGTTTATTTTTTAAAATTTTTTATTATAAAATATAAATTCAATTTTGTAACATACATATCTTATATTTTTAAATTAATAACCTTATAGTTGTTAATGTCATACTATTAAAATAAAAATAATAAATGTATTAACTTTCAATAATTTTGATTAAAGTAAGTTATCTAAATCAATTACTAATATAAAAAAAAATTTTAATTAAATTATTATTAAATTGTATAAGAAAAAAATGTATGGCATTTACTCCTACTATTACATAATACACTTGATTGAAATTTAATTTATATGGCTTTCATGTCTTAAAAAATCCCTGTACCGTGAAAGTTGACTTACCTAAAGCCTAACATTCTTGTTAAATTATTTGAGATATTTGATAGGGTCAATGGGTTATATATTTTATTTTTCATAGAGAAAATTGGTTTCTAATAAAATCGTCATCAAGAACTAAATTCTATACGAAAATATGGAAGATCTTAGATGAGTTTTACACCGATTGAAATCTGAATAACACATTGTGTGACCGATAGTAGGTACATGAGTATAAATTACTCATATATATATTGATAAATATTTTATTTTTATTGGCACTTATTATTCTGTGAACGATTTATTCAACTACTAAAGTATAATTTTTACGTCCTGAATTTTGCAAAATGTTTATTTTTTTTTTGTAATCCTATGATTAAATAGACGTGCACGATGGAGCTCTTAGGGTAACAAATAATATTATACTCGTAGCATGTATTAATACATATTGTGCAGATACTTAGAGTATTAAACAGCTTACCCATATAATTGTAACAACTTACACACGCTTGTGTAATATATGTGCCGTACACACAAGAGGGCAGTATCCATGTATGCATATTGTATGGAAGGTTAATTTACGTGTATTTTAGCATATACACGCTCGATCCCTGGTTTTCGACGTTTCGGCGTTTTTGTCGTCGCTACAGTATTATATTACTATTTATACCACCCGTTAACCGAGGTCACCGATTAATTTATATTGGCCAAGACCAGCGGGGTTGGTGGTCGCCGGTGGTCGAGCCACCATGTGAAAAATGGTGACACGAACAACTATACGGCCCCCGTTGCCGCCAAGTACGAATATATTATAATATATATGGGCCACAATCAACCACTATACTCGCGTATACTGTAACTCGCACACATCGTCCCACCCCCACCCCAATCCACCTCAAACAGACACACACACACACACTTATATCCTTGAACAGATACACACAAAACACCCCCCCAAACAGACATATTATATATATATATATATATATTATATAATGAGTGTTTTTGCCTACGTGTAATTAAAAACGACGTGTCGTTTGGCGGTGTAGTGTACCGTGCCAATTAATTACTCTATACGCTACATATACGCGACGATACATAGCCATGTACATATTATAGATTATATACGTATACATATACATATTATATTTTATGTGTGCGTATATATATATATATATTATATATTGTACATAAACACGTATACACGTCACACGAGTACACGACCAACGTGAGGGTACGGGTGGTCGATTTCGGGGGAGTGTAAGCGAAGCTATACTGCTATAGCGTCCGCGTGTCCTGCGCTGTTGGAAAACTGTAGCTGTCAAGTGCACACACACACTTTTGGTACTCGACTGGCAATTAACGAGAGTCACACACGATGAAGAGGGAAGGAGTGTGTGAGAGAGAGAGAGAGAGAGAGATATTGTGGAGATGAAAAGTGAGTGGGATAGAATATTATAATATTATTACATATGTATTGTACGAAACATGATGGCTATTATTGTTATATGATTATATTGTGCAGATGTTGGTGTTACGCGCTGGGATTTTCGCGAGTTTAACGCGCAGATTCAGTGATAATTTTGTACAATTTTATCATGATAATATAAAAGGAGCTTTTTATTTATATTTCGGGGAGACTGCCGGTTTTATATATGCTGTTGTCATCAACACAATAATTATATATAAAAACACGAGGTAATTAACCTATTATATTTTTAATGGTTTTTTTTTTATGTTTATTTTGAGTTCAATTCATTTTCCCTAAGAAATAATATAGAATATCATAAATATTTTATTGAGTTCGATTTATGATTAATTTTTTAGAAATGGACAAACTGAATATCATCATGCATGAACGCATTCAATTGAACATTTAAACGAAATTGGCAAACATATCCAACCAAACTTTTCGCACAACGATTTACAGAATTGCATAATATTGTAATTGATTTAATGTTAAATAATTGAATTTTACTTACAATTCATATCTACATGAACGACGGCTGTCAGCGAAGACTGGCGTTGTCTCAGAGTCCAACGACTGGGATCAACTTCTCCACTCATATTTTCTTTTTCAATACTAGTATCAATGTTACTTGAACCACTATTGGTAACAATAATTGAATACTCCTCATCGTCATAAAAATAATTCCACACTCGACAAGTAAGTTCGGTGTGTAAATCGCTACGTGTTAATCCTGTCAGAGTCAAATCTACTTCTAAAATTCCTTCCGAGTTGTCACCTCCAGTAGAAGTGGACGAACTTGAAGTAACAGTTGCTGTCGCGTAACCGTCAATAGCAGTGACGTCTTGTTGTTGAGCACCGTTGATATTATCAGGATCTTCCGATTCTGGTTTTAAAAGCCGATTATCTCGAAACCATGCTACACGAGGTTTTGGTTTGCCTATAAAATAAATAATATAATAAGTTAAAATGAAATAACTTATTGTATTTATCCAATATTGTTAATATTACTCATTATATTTTATATTTAGTCTCAAATTAAATAATAAATAATATTATAGCATTTTATTAAATTAACTAAACTACATATAAAATAGGCATAACTGCACAGCAATAATGACAAAATTTCAACTGGACCTAATGCTGCAAACACATCAAATCGTGTTATCGATGCGTGGAGGTATTATGTGTTGCTAAAATAGGATAATAATATTTTCGAACGAAACAACCGTTTTATAGTTCTTAGATTCCTTATATTTCCTATAATTTCAATAACGTCATTTTAAATGTTTACTTTAAAAAAACCCATAATATTTATTTGATGATCCTCTTATAATTATACAAAACTTAAGTTAATATAATTTCAAAATCTTAAAGCATTGTTGGAACATACATTATTTCAATCACAATAAAAGAACTAAAATATCTAAAAATTTTCCAATACATTATCCGTAACTATTTCTAAAAAAAAAAAACTATTACAATTTAATAGAAAATGCTATTTAATGTGATTTGACTTCTCTGAAATCAAACAAGAAAATTCATTATTGGAAAATCAATAAATTTATTGCTATCCATTAAATACGAAAGGTTTTTTTAATTTAAAGCATATTATTAGTATATTCACTTTAAAAAATTATATAACAGAATGTAGTAGGTATAGATATATTTTGTATTAAATTAGTTTAAATTGATATAAATTAATTAAAAAAAATTACAATACTCTGTCTTGAAAATTCACAAATCAACTATTGATTAATTTGTATGTAATAAAATATGTAATTACACAACTAATACGTACACTATTGTAAATAAATATTACAATATCTGTCATAGTTAATATTTATTCACTATTTTATTACAATTTTCCTTATTCCATACTTCTAAAAGTATAAAAGTTACCTTATGTATTATATTAATTTTTCATATTTCAAAGTCTTGTGTCATACTTTTTTAGTTCTTTTACTCTAAGAAAAAAAGCAAACGTCATTGTAAATCAATAAATCTCTAGCCACGATCAGAATTTAATTTTTCATTTACTATTATTAATTATTATACTTTTTATGTACTTATAACAAAACATTAATTTGAATATTTTTTTTCTATTATGATATAATATAATAAATTATTTAAGATTTATTTCTCTCTATCAATAGAGGTTTATAATTCATAAATTATGATTATTATAAATAGAAAATTCTAGATGAAGGCTGAAAATAAAAATTTTAGAATAGTTTTCTATTGTACATTTATTTATTTATTGTGGTTTTGAACATCTATAAATATAATATGTATTTATTCTTAACTATTAAAATGTATGAATAAATTAATAATCAGCATTACGATTTCATTAATACCTACTTTTAAGTATCACTAAACAATAAAATATACATTATGTCTGGAGTTATTTAGCTGATTCTATTTATGAAATGAAATAAAAAAAAATCTATAATTTGAATTAATAATTAATAAATATACATTTTATTAAATATTCAAACAAAAATCGTGTATTAAATAATTCTATTTTAAAATGCTAATTCCATTAGTTTGAATTTCAACATCATGTGCATTAAGAAAATGCACATTGAACTTAATGTGATATTAACATATCAAAATTATAATGTAACATGCACGAAATATTTTGTACAAGGTTATTCAAATTTAATGTTGCAAAAATGTCAGGGATTATAAATTATTATAGTCTTATGTAATCCTTTTAAGTTTTGTAACATTAAATTCAAATAACTCTGTTGTATATAGAATTATTTTATATTAGGTACTAGAATGGTCAACAAATCTGTATTATATAATATGCTATACTTAAATAATTATGTACCTACATAGATTTAGCCTATATAAATTATGAGTTGTAATATGATTTTGTAGTGGAACTAAAACCCTGAATATGGGAGGTAGGTACCTATTGTATTATCTTTCATGAATTAAACTACCCGAATTAATCCATATATTAATACAGTTTTTTATTTTCAATAGGGTCTTTGCTCTTTCCGTTACAATATACATTTTAAATAAATATTAATCAGTATTAAGTACACAATAATTATAATATTAAAATAGCTATGTGGTCAAAACTTTATATATGTATTGAGAACTGGTCTCACTTCAATATTCACTTAATCGTAAAATAGGATGTTTTATTGTTTTTAATTTTAAGACAATAATTATTGTGGTATTTAGAAAATATTTTTTATTATTATTGTTTACTACTATTCTGTTTATTCAGAAATATTTAAAAAAAAACCGTTGAAAAAATAAAAATACATGATTAGTTTTAAGTTGATTTAGTAAGATGCGAAAATATCTAGTATAACTTACTGTATCAAGCATTAATCAAAAATCAAGAATGAAAATCTGCCTAAATACTTCTAGGAAAATAAAACACTAAGGTTTTTTTTTTGTATTTTTGTAGAATGAAACAATGTATTAGTACTTAGTAGAGATAAATCGTTTTATTTTGTTTATATAGTATTTAGTATTTACGATGTACGTATACAAGTATTTAAGTATACATATACTACGATTTCATTAGTGTAGGTTTTAACATTTGACAATTAATCTTTAGTTCATGAAATAAAAAATATGTATACGCAAATAGTGACATAAAACTCAGTTATAGAATAAAATAGTTTAAATATGTATAATCTGTGACATTGCATTCAAATTATTAAACTGTTTTCGTTATCCAAATTATAGTTTTCTGGTAAAAGCGGATTGTACAACAAAAACACATTACAGTAAAACTGCAATAACTCCCTTGATCTGCTTGAAATCCAAAATTAAAACTCAAAAACTCTTCTACTTACGTTTAAGATTCATAAATTATAATATCATATTTCATGTTTTATTTAGCTATAAAATATAGGGAATTAATAAATATTCTTACTTTGTAATTTATATACATGAACAAGGAGAAAAAATAGTTAAAATGTTTTACTTGTTTACTTGGTAAAAAATATTATGAATAAATTTAACGAAGAAAGGGAGAGTTATTAATAAACCAACATCCACGTATTATAGTGACTAAAGTTGTTTTTTTTTAAGATAATTATTTCTGCTCGTCAGAAAGAACGAGCCGAGTGTGCATGACCAGATGTCTCTATAGAAAAGGATAATACTTTATTGTTTTCAATACTAAAGAGTTAAGTGTGGTCCTGCGAATCCATATATTGTATGGATAGCTCCAATCTAATGTTTGTCGTCCTCATAATTAAGATACACGTATACACAATAAACATATTTCACATAACACGCACTTGGTTGGTGGGTGGGTGCATATTAAATAATATGAAAACGATGATAGCAATAAATAAATAATTACCGTAGGTGTATAAGTGAAAAGACGGTGGTATATAGCATACTGTCGGCGAGGGAATATTAAAGGCGAGATGAATACTATACCGGGAACGACTGATAATGTTTGCATACACACCAGCCCCAATATAAGGGCGTTCGTGAGTACCGCTGCGCACAAAGACGACGAGTGTACCTACCCCGTTGCTTTTGTATTATTCAATATACAAAGACAGTAAAATGAATAAGCGTAAAAGATTATGGCCAGATTGTAAAACACGATGATAAACTCTGATGAGTCTGACTATATAATGCTTTACGCGCGATCTTGTATGATATGGAAGTACGACTGTACTATTATTATTAATATTTTTAGTGAACGTGATAAATAACATTTTACACTGCCTATTGTAGAATTTGTGACCGATAACCTCTGTTCTAAAGTCTAAACACTACCGAAAGATATTGTAGGATAGCACAATACCACTATTATGCTATACGAATGAAAATTTGATTTCAACTATTATCCTGGTACATATTATATTATTATGAAACTAACCTCCATATGCCCGGCAGCGAACACGCACGTCCGATCCCTCGACATAAGGCCCTACAACCGTTGTAGTAGTCGTAGTAGATGCCTCTAACCCACGATCATTTTTGCTATTAACGTTATCGCCATCTTGTCGTCGCAATAGCTGTCGGCCCGTAGCCAAGTCCATAATTTCCATACGATCCGGTGGCACTGTGTAACACAATACATATAATAATCAGTTATCACAAAATTAAAAGCATATGCATTTAACACGTCACCGTGTTTCAATCATTTATTTATAAATGTATATTTCATACTCTACATCTGTGTATCTATCATCACTATACCGATCGATTCCCTATTATATATTTATATGACGTATTTTATACATTATTTATTATTTATGCCAACCCTATTACACATTATAGAAAAGTCCATAATTTATCATCTACTCGGATATTCTTTTTGCGTACATACCCTTTCCACTATAGCTGTCTCGATTGACTAAACAGCAATAAAAAAAAAATAAAAAAACTACTATGACCTAGGGGAGACATTCCGAATTCCATTCGCAGAACTCGGTGACTGCTGTTATAACTGCCGTAACAATTTGCCATTTTACCGCACTCCACTGTTTCCACGCCCGGCCAACTACTATTAGGTACCTATATTATTGTTTTATTGCGATGGTATTGCCCGGATTGGCAATGATTGCAGCGGAAGATAAGTAAATTGTCCCCGTCGAATACCCCGACCAATACAAATGTATGCGGAGACGATTAATAATTTTGAAACGGCAAGTCGTGTCCAGTTACAGGGTTTAATAGTAAAAGACGTGACTAGAGTACAGACAAGACGATTGCATGCGCATTACTATAGCATAGTAATTATTTTTGTACGTGCATCTCGTCTTGTGAACACAATAGTGTTGTGCTAATCACCACATCGTCACAATTATGGTAATCGTTTTGTGTAGAAAGAGGTGATGTGCTTTTACCTATATGACGAGTGACAAAATAATATAAGTATATATCTTTTGTTTTTTACATTAAAAATGTTAATAATATTTAGACAGATAATTAGATTTAACTTAGTGTTTGAAAATAAAAAATATGTTATCGTTAAAAAGATTTTTTAAACTTTAGTCTGGTAAACTGGTGTATAATGCGAACATTTTCCTTTTTTTTTGCAAAATAAATATTATTCATTATTTTGTTAAACATTTTTACATAACGAGTCATAAAATTTAAATAAATTTAAATATTTTAGGTGAAATAATAAATCATTTTTAAGAATATCAGTGAATTCCGCCGTAAAGGAGTATATACTAGAAATTAACGACGGAATCCGATTTAGTATATTAAGGTCAATTATACTACTACGAGCAATAAAATAATATTATTAAAATCGATTTTTTTTTTTTTTAATTGTACATTCTTTAATCATTGGTAAATTATTATAGGGCCATAGAATCCCACGTATGCGTTAGAAATATGATTTATTAAATGAGATAACATTTATTGCAGCATTTGAAAAACGAATCCGAACGATGTTATTGAATCAATTATGAAGAGGAAAATAACTGCGATTTTTTTTCCTCCATAAATTACAATAACAGTTATAAAGTGCTAATATTTACAAGAATGAGAAAGTTAGTTTTTTTGTTTGTAGGTTAATTATTATTCATAGAATCGAAATTGGTTGATTAATGTATTATTGTTTTAGTCTTAAATAAATTGCCAACGTTGCTCGTCCTTTGTAACGATTACTGTATAATAATGGATGCAAAGGAATCAACGAATCCCAACTACCACCGTTTCGATTCATGACTGTCTTCTGTCATATAAACCTGCCATCACCTTTCCACCCTTTCAGTTCTCTCCCGATTACTACCTCGCCTGCTCTTACTACACTCTTTTTCCCGCTAGCACCCTTGTATACACCATCATCCGCGGTGTCATTCCACTGCTACCCACCCACGCATGGTTATATTTCCTTTAGACTCTCTTTATCCCAACACCAGGCAATGAGGAAAATAATAATAATAATAACAGCAATAGCAATAGTAATAGTAATAATAACAATAATAATAACAACGACTCTATATAGCTACACCGCCAGCGTTCGAGAGCTTTCATTTCACCCCCGTCCCGCCAGTCACGTCATTTCACCCCTCCGCTTCTGCTTCTCTCGACAACACTGCCGCAGCGTCCCCATCCTGCATGTACCACCACCACCACCACCACCGGGTGCTACCACCCGAACGAGATCGATATAGCAGCGCGCAAGTACACCCTCTTCACCCAACCACCACCACTCTCACTCTAAACCATCACGACTTGCCAAGCCACCACTCCGCGCATTACACGTCGCCCACGCGCGGTCACCCAGCGCGCGCTGTCGTCAAACCCTGCCCGGATGCCCGTCCGTATATTCACACTTCCTCCGTCCAACTGTCGCGCCGCCAACACCATCCCCGTTCACCTACCCCGACGACGACGACCGTCCAAAAAACCCATCCACTTTGTTCACCACCGCTCACTCGTTCATCCTCGGTCCACCCATTCGCGTGTACACGCGTACGCCGCTGCTACGTAAGTACAACGGCGTAACCGGCTTCCGCGCAGTGATCGCGCACATAATCAACGATGGTGTGTTTATAATTTTTATACGAGTACACGTGGAATTTCGTGGATAAACCTAGTCGATCCGAGTTGTTGCGGTATTCGATCAGACGTAATATAGAATATACCCTCCGCTTATAAGTATAGAAGGTATATATGCTATCCGATGCGGCCGCAGCGGTGATGAATTTCCACCCGGATGTTCTCATGCTATATATAATATATTATATGTATATAATGCACACACATATATGGTTCGGTGGCGGGTGTACGAACCTATCTCTCTTCCACTCCATGTCCACCTTTCATATCCCCCTCACCAACCATCTAACCCACCTAACCCATCCCTATCACCTTTTTTGCCCTGAAAAACCAAGCAACAACCCGAGCAGAAGCTGAACCCACCCACGTATTATAATACGCGCCAAAAGTCTCGTTACCAGTAGCTGCTAGTCCCGGCATTGCAGGCCGCCCGCTCTGTAATCTCCCGTCGCTGCCACCCCTTGACTACGACCATTATTACTTATTAGTAACACCATACAATTTTCTGCCTTTATTTGTATACCTATATATATTATATCATTTCATGTTTTGCTCGAAATTCTGTATATATATATATAGAGTGAGAGATTATAGATAGAGAGGTGTATTCTTACGCTCGGCACCAAATCCTAAACTTAATCATATTAATAATGGAAATGTCTAAAGAGCTCTTTCGTGGAATCCCTATAACAACGTTTTCCGTAGCATTAAATTAATTATAACAAATTACATTATTTTTCAATCATTGTAATTTGATTTATGAAAGTTTTAAAATGTAATTAATACCACGAAATAATTTATTTATATTGTAATCACACACCGAAATTGTGAAATATTAAACATTAAACGAAATATTATAATTTGGAATTTCCAATTTTATTCAACGTTGAAAAAAAATTAATAATTGTTAACAAATTGTTATCAATGCATGTCATAATTTCTGATCCATGAAACACTACAGATTCATCGATTTTATATTAATATTAAATTTAAAATATCTGAAAAGGATGTATGTGTACTTGAAAAATTTATGATTCTTGATAACATTAAGTCTTTTTACATTACATAATTTTGTGACTTTTATCATAGAACTAGGTACCATTCTTTTTCCATTCCATTCATTTTTTTCTATATACCGTTAAAATGTTTTAATATTTACTTATTGTAACTCTTAATTCTTATTTAGCTAATCTATGTAACTATGTATCTCTTATCTATAATAAAATAACTTTAGTGTATTATTATGATTTACTAGTAAATGACATAAACTCACCGATCACAGTTAAATTCACTTTAGAATTACGGGTTTGAGCTAATCTGAAATCAACTCGGCACCGATAAAGGTGAATCGCATCTTTTACACTGACCCGGTCAATACGTAATTCTGATGAAAAATATGTTGACACAGTCGATTTTTTTTTATTATTTATTTTCGATTTCAATTCTTCTTCCGGCGTCGCTGTGTTAACATGGAAATGTGCTCGGTCACCAAACACTCGTTGGTCTGACCATCTTTCTGCACCCGTGGTCATCAAATGATATGATGTGGAGTCAAACGGCTGATGAGAAGGAGAAGTAGATCTGGCATCCACGCTTTAAATAATTATAAAATTCAAATGTTAAAATAAAAAATATTGCAATAATAAACAAAAAAATTTAAAATACAAATTGTTAAATGTAAATAAATAATAATATAACATATAACATGCAATAATGATAAAATGTAATTTATTAAAAAATAATATAAATTGGAAACACAAAATACGGTTCGAATTAAAGTTTTCAAAAGTTTAATCATAATTTATTATTTTTATCATTTATTGTACCAATACAAATGTCAAATATATAAAATAACGAACACCACATCAATGTGTTAAAAACATAACTGTTTTAATAATTGTTGTACTATATAAATGAACAAGCCATATAAAGAATAACTGTTGATTGTTAAGAATAAACATGACCTTGGATCTACCAATTTTGAAAAATAGAAGAAAAAAAAACATAGAGATTATTTTAAAATTTTAAAATTAACACCAGAATATTAATATTATATTCTTAACCTTTCATTAAAATGTCATGTTTTAAATATTAAACAATATGTAAATATTATCAAAGTAATATTATTTAATTAATTTCACCATAAATCAAACTTTTAACGTCTATAAACCGGAAGTAGACAAAGAATGTTTTTAATAAAGTAAGAATATGACTTGTATTAAAAAAAAAAAAAAAAAATAGGAATTTGAAATAATTTTACTATACATCAAAGAAAATTTAAATAATATAATCCGTAATATTAATCTACATTTTCCATAATTTATAATTAAATATTTTTGATCGATACTTCATACTTACAAATTATTCATCAAGAAAAAAAAAACAATTTTATTTCAATTTTATAAAGTTTCTTGTCTAATTTCAAATAAAATAATATGACTCATAAATTTTTTTGAACACTTTTTATGATTCAAAATCATTCTTCTTAGTTGAACTAATGAAGTACTACATTTTGTTCATTTTAAGAACTACGGCTATAAAAATGTAATTTGGCACGTTCAAAACATAAAATAGCTTATAAAATATAACATTTTTGTTGATATTGTTATAAATATAAAAATATTTGAACTTCAAACTTCTTACCAGAACTTCATATTTCTCATTGCTTATATTACTTAGTTTTTAAAACAATTTTGACTTTACATTATATACATAAATGTTATTTTTAATCTTAATATACAAACAAATAAGAATTTTTTTATTATTCATTGACAAGATGTCAAAGTTTTATTATAAGTTGGTGAGGTTATTTATTAGCAATATGTATAAAATATATTAAAAAAAAATACTTTATTTTAATTTATTTTAAGTTGGAATATAGAATTCGGAGTCATTGAAACCGTATTTTTCAAAACAAACTCTACTGGTTAATACTTCTTTATACTAGTATCCGTTTACACTTAATCCATAAAATTTCAAATAAAATAATTAATTTATATGTATTTAGAAACTTAAACTAAAAGATCCATCCCTACATTTATTTATTTATTTTTCCATCAACTATTTTAAATGACAATAATTTTGAATATTCTATGTAATAGAATATTTTTTTTTATTGGATAAAAACTAGTGATGACATAAGAAGATGATTAAAAAATATCGATGATAAATACAATTTGGTCTTTCTGAAAATAAATTGTTTCTATCTTCAAAACTTAGTTCATTTATCTTTTAAACAAAGAATAATAAAATTAATTTTAATCTATGATGTATACTATTAAATTGAAATTGTTTGACCTAATTTTATTATATACTATTTAATACTTGAAAAGTAAATAAATAAGTACTGACTCGATCAATTGTTGCGTGATAGCTGATAATCTGCGTGTCACAATTTATTATTATTTAAACATTATGTCATTAAAAAAAATATTTTAGGGACTATCGTTTTACTTATGTTCAAATAAACAAATATTTAAATACAATTAACTATTGGAGCTCATATTTAATATTTGCAAGAAAAAAATTCATATTATGATCACGCATTTGAACCAATATTGTACATATTGATAGAATTATTATTATAATATTATGTAATTTGTATAATATGTATTTCTACTATAATTATTATACCTCATAATAAAAACAAATATAAAAATTATTAAAACTACATTCATACAAAGAACGATGAAAAAAATTGTTTAGAAATACAATTATGAAAAATCTAAATTACAATTTTAAAATGATCTTAAATAAAATATATATATGAAGAATAGATTATCTAAAAATGTATAGTGTTAATTAATACATTAATACCCACATGAATCAATTATTTCAATTATTTTAACCTAACTAACCTATTTGGCTAGATCTATACTCGATTATTATAACTTCCTCTTTTTCAAACTTTAACATAACCTATTTCATATTTTCATTATTTGATAAGCTCTGTGAATTAAATTGCAAAACTTAAATTGGAATTTAAGTCATATTTTCAAGAAATGTTCTTAAAATTTGTTTAAAACTAAAAAATACTCAGTTCGGAAATCAAAGAACTCGACTATTTAGTGTTCGGTAAAGTGTTCATTGTAATGTATGTATTATTTATTATAATATTATACAATTTGTATAGCTTTGAAAATGGTGGAGTTCTAAATAGTTAAAGATTTTAGATATAAAATGTTAATCTTTTTCATTTTTATTATGATCATTAGCCACATTTAACCAACATTTAAAGACAATATGTGAATATTTTGGGAAAATATGAACATAATAAGTTTTGTAATGATATGCGTAACCACGTAGGATACCTAAGCAAAAAGAGTAAATATGTACCTACTGGTATATAAATTTATCTTAATAAAAGATCAATAATCTAAATAAATATTATATTTTAAAAATAAAGCTGTGTCAAATATTTCAAATTAAAAATGTAATTTTCTTTAGTAGTATAATAATATTAGATATCAATGATTCTACGGAGGATAAAATAACCATATCACAAATTACATAATATAGACCTTTCGAAAAATAAATTTATGATAATTTTGACGAATAATATAATTATAATGTTTTTCAATTAGATGTAAAATATTAAGCATGATTAATATATAATAATAAAACCGAATTATCAACATCAAAAGTAAAATATACTTTTAATATTACCTATTAATTTGAATTTAAATTTCTGTTAATTTAAATGAAATTATTTTGTGCTGCGTTTATATTATAATTTTTTTAAATTAATATACATATTTTAATCTGTGGAGTTTACATATTTATTTATAATAAAATGATACTAAATTTTTAATACCTGTAAATCGGTGTGCCCAGGTCATCGCGGTACCATAAAACCAGTAAAACTGCATCGCGTAAATTTGCACCAGATGCAAGGGAGCTCTCACCATCAAGGGGCGGTGAATCAGCTCCTGGATCTGATAAATCATCTTCTTCGTCGGATACCAATGATATATCACAAGGTAAACGAGCTTGCTGCCCTGCGACTGCTCTTACATGGTATACAGGAACTATAATATAAAACATAATGTATGTAGTCATAAAACAATTGAAGCTATATTTAAATATTATAACATAAATAACAATAATGGGTGCTACATCCACTGAGAATGATAAACAAAGAAAACATTATTACAAAACTAGTATATTTTACATTTAAGAATTATAAATATGTGCGTATATATTATGATTTCAGTAGGTATAACATATGTTGATAATATATTTGCTATCATTAGAGCTATTTTGTCTGTTTAAACTAAATAGATATTTGAATGACGGGTCCAATATTAAAATTAAAACAGATACACAAAAACTTATTTCACTATAACATAAACTATACCTACTATTCCATTGTTTTGAAGATGAGTTTGGCATTTTACAAGCAAATTTACTGATATTTTTTTAACAACATTCAGTAAATTATTTTGAAAAGCAAACAAAATACACTCAATTTTAAATACGTCAATTAAATCTCGAATATAAATACCATATTTACTCATCCACAAAATATGTATTTATTTATTTAGTGTATAATTACAATTTATGAAACTAATAAGAATTTTAATTTTTAATTAACGAATTTAGTTATTCTGACGTTTTGTGTGATACTTTTAGGGATTTAAGTGTATTCAAATATTTAAAATTGTACTGAAAAGTACTTATGATGAACTATTTTATGTTTTAGCACGACGGCGACAGACTGTAGTAATGATACAAACAAAACAAATACAAACGACAGTAAATGTTTGTGTGACGTTTTATTCTTAATGATAAATACTCAGACATTTCGACAACTATTTTTAGTTTAGTTTAAGTTAACTTGTTAAAGTATTAATGCAACCATATAATTATAGTTTTAAATATGAATTGACTATATTAAATTACTATTACTTATAAGTTAATTAAAATATTATTATTGTTAGTAAACTATAAACACAAAACTTTTTATTTCAAACAACTTAAATTATTAAGATACCTACAAAAATATCATTTATCAGAATAGTTAGAATTTTTTTTTGGCACTAATTGTTTTTTTTATATTGACTAGATTCGTAAGTTATAAGCATATAATATACATATTAGGTACTATATTATATATTACCTACTGGCTATTAGTAATGTAGTATTTAGTTAGAATTATTTCACGTTAGTATCTATTTTGATAATTTTTAAACATTTTAGGGGAATCTTTGAGTTCGTAAGTAATTTTTATTACGTTTACCTAAATGTTTATACGACATATTTTATTCGTGTAACTGAGTATTATGAGTATTAATATAAAATTACTAGTTATGAAAAAAATCAAATATAATGAAAAATAACTTATGAACTCAAAAATTCCCCTAAAATGAAAAACTAATGAATAATAATATTGATAAAAATTTGACACTTACATTCATTTTACAGAGTAATCACTATTAATTAATATTAATTAATAATTA
Organism: Aphis gossypii; assembly: GCF_020184175.1. NCBI lineage: Eukaryota > Metazoa > Arthropoda > Insecta > Hemiptera > Aphididae > Aphis > Aphis gossypii. The sequence goes on from NC_065533.1 coordinate 41,583,241, forward strand.
CACTATTAATCACTATTTATCCTTTTAAACGATCTCGGTAATTGCGTAACAATATAGTAAGTCAATTTTCTCCAATATGTTTTAAAAAAATAAATTTCATAACTTATTAACAAAAACTATTTTAATTGTTTGATAAAATAACATAAATACAATTAAGTATACTCATTCGAATATTGGATTAAAACAGTCTAGCCTCGATTTGAAGAACAAATTACACTGAAAAAAATTGTCTTTTAGATTCACTACTTTATTGCATTTAATGAGATTAAAATACGTAATTGAATAAATAATATAATCATTAGATAATTTTAATTGATATACCTTAGGTTATAAAATACATGATATGTATTTTATATATTATTATATTGTACATAATATCATGATTAATTTAGTAAAAATAATTAAATTGATAATATACATATAAATAAATATCTGTATTCTATTTTAAGTAATTTTTGTTTACATAAGACATGTGCCATTTATCGTAAGATTTAGTATATTTCCAATACAGAACCAATACAGAACCATTTTTCTATAATTCTTAATATTTTTTTAACTTAATTATTTTGTTGTTACTTGAGATTCTAACCTGAGCAATTATATGTAGACTTAAAAATTTAACCAAATATTTATGTTAACATTTTCTAGACATGTTACAATCTTTAGTGCATTATATCTTATTATATTATCATATAAGATTATTATCTTACATTATTATTTAACTATACATCTCTAATATATTAAATACTTTTATTTGTTTATTGACATTTAAAATTTTAGAATTTTAGAAGTTTTATTTAATTTACTTATACAACATTTTGATAGTGAATGAATAAAGTTTTTAAATTTAATACAAGATTTCTAATAAATTTTCTTATAACAATTAAAAAATATTGAAAGTACATGATTACATTTTTTTTTTTTATATATAAACAATTGAAATTCAAATCTTGACAAAGTTCATCAAAATAACAAAAATCTGCGAATAATTTTGTAGTTAAAAATATATAAAATATTTAATTTAAATAGTTTAAGCTTGAAGATATAATTCAATGTCCTTTTTAAGTTATTTTATCATAAACCTGAAAATCGATAATCGAAAATTGAAAATCGAAAATACGATCATATTTTTTACAGACATTTTAAGTTCAACATTTAATCAAGTAAAATATAGGTATTTAAACAAAAATATATTATAATCTTATTTTATATAATTCATAAAATATTGTTCATAAGAACAAGTAATTTTTCATCACTGCACGTGTATTATTATTTCTTACAGATAAAAAGATTATCAAAATATTTAATTTAATTTTTAGCTATTTTTACTTCAAATGTATTTACTCCATTTTTACTCAAAACAGTAATTGGAATGATTTAAAATTGAATTTAATAGACTCTTTGCAGTGTCCTACTCAATAAAGAGATACATTAGATACCTACCTACTATACATTCGTGCGTCTTCCCTGAATTATTTTGTAGTGTTTTTACTTGACGTTAATTTAAGGAACAATTACTGTAGTAATATTATTATAGTTGTTTATGGATAAACATGATATCTATTTGTACTTTTAATAAATAATTTTTTTTTTAATAATATTTTAGTTTCTAAGTAATATCCTAAAAAAAAAAGTTTATTTTTGTCTTAAAAAGACTTTTGGCATATTGGATTTGATGAATTATAACTGATTTTCCACAATATAACAAAAACAATTTGATAAACTGTATTTCATCGCTTGTAAATTCATACAAATTTCAAACATTTTTTACTTTAGTGACTTACCAACAGTAGAATACAGCTATCAAACCCACTACACATGAATTACTTGCGATTTTTTTTTTTTTTTTTAATACCAGAGAACTGAATAATAACCACAAGCCCGCGGATACTAAAACATATATTTTTATTATATCTAGTAATTAGTAATATTTTCAATTTTCAATTTACAATTTTGTAGAAATAGAAAATAAAATATTATTATTTTACATAATATGTGCATGTTTATTGAATTTAAACATTATTCCATTATTTTTAAATGAATAATAGTTATTAACCCTCTATAAACTACAATAGTGTTTATCATTAATTATATCATTCATTTAAATCAAGTTAAGGAGTCTTTTGGTATACGTGCTATTTTTTTATATCATACAGACATTTGTTTTAACATGATACAATTAAATGCTCTTGTATTTACGCCATACTTGAAATATAATTCTTTTGTATTTTCTTCTTTTTTTTTTTAATGTATGGAAACAAAATTTTAAAAATGTTTTCTCTCCCTATCTCTACAATGAAAATGGAACAAAAACTCACCGACGCCGTCGTTTAAAAAAAAAATAGTTGCTATAACTGCGACAGTGTAGTAGGGGGAGGGGGTGCGACAAACAGGACGCCTGACCGGACGCCCGAAGCCCGTTTGCCTGTATCAAGCCAGATGATTTACCGACCCTTTTACCCGAGACGTACGCTTCCAGCGAGAAAAATAACATTACTAAATAAGATGGATATAAAACGCTTTAAGAACGCCTATTTCTTTCCTTTTTTAGATGGTTTAAAAAAAGAGAACGTTTTATTCGTGTCTATCCTCTAAAGTCCGGTGCCGTCCAGTCCAAAAAAAACTTAATTCGATTATACATAAATTACAACAATAGTAATTGTCATTAGTGTTGTAATAAGTTATAACCCGCTATAACCACTCAAAGGCGTCAGTTTTTAATTTTTAGTTTAGTAAAAACGTTTAAATTATTACTTTATAAGTTTACCTAAGTACCTACTCAAACAATTCAGTACATCAATAAACTATTTTTTTTTTTTTAAGTAATTCAATGTAAATTTGTCCTTTGAATTAAAAACACATAATATATAATCTATATTCTAAAAGGTAGTATCGTTATTATTACTTGTTTTAATTCCTATATCTAATAAATTAGTAAAAAAAAAAATCAATAATTTGTTTTTCCATCACGCATGCACTTTATTTTTCTTCAATTTAAATGTTTATCAGGTGTAAATATTTACACCTTATACAAACATCTCTACTACCAATTTATAAATTAGTTAGAAGGTTAAGTATCATACAATTCTAATTGCTTTTTAAAATGTGTTTAAATTGCAATTATTTATTTTTATTTTCCTAGTATTTCAACTTTCAAAGAGCAGTTACATTTTCATACTTGTAATATTATACTGACATAGTTGCATATACAGATATACAAATCATCGAAATTGTTTGAATTCACAAAGTTAACCAGACAGTGTATTTATAAGAGTAATTAAATATAAAAAAAAAATCATTATTTTTTAAAAATTGTCTTTAGGTGCCTACTTAAAATAGATTAAAGTCAAATAACCAAACGTAATTTATTTTTGATTAATTTGTATTTTATTTTATTATTATTTTAAACTTACTTTAAATTATAAATAGTTTAAAATAAGTATGTGATAAAATGAATGATGAATATTTAACCTATTTTGGCACTAAGGAAAAATATGAAATTAACATAGTATACGTATAATTAATATTTAATATAATGGTAGTAAAATAAACTACTTAAATTATGTAATTATTGTGATATTTATACTTAAAATTATTAAATTTAAGTTAATATGTAATCAATAAAGCAAATTCAAATACAGAGACGCATTATGAATGAAAGTCACCTGCAAATTTAGGAGCGTATATTTCTGTTAGGTAACATCGGGGACCCATTGATTCCACCACCAAACAATTCTTACCTGAGGTCATTCTATAGTTATTCCTTGACTAAATTAAATAATTATTATTAATTAATTAAAAATCAACAACGGATTTAATTATAACACAAAATATTTTTTTAGATATGCACCAATGGAATACAATATAACGCATATATACGTTTCCTTTTTTGGAAATAATTAATTGTCAAGTAAAAACATAAAAAAAAAAAATAGTCCCTATAACCAAGATGTATTAATTATTATAATATTATATCTACATATTATATAATAGTTTAAAAATAATATTTTTTTTTTACAAAAATTAATATTGATTATTTGTTTCTATTAAAAACAACGAATTTGGGATTTTATTACAAATAGTATTGATCAATATGGATTCGAAATAAATTCAATAAAATTACATGAACTTTGAGTAAAATTTGCATTTTAAAATATGAATTACGTTGATGATTTTATTGTTTATGAAAGTGTTAAAAATAATGGAATGAGAGACTTTACAAGGGAAATTTCGAATTTTCAATTGGCCTTTTCGTTTTTAAAAATGTAAAATACCACTTGTATTTATAATAAAAAATCAAAATACTTACGTAAGTAATATAATCGCAAATTAAAAATTTGTAAAAAACTGTTGTTAACAACATTTGATTACATTTATTAATTATAGTGGATGTATATTGACTTTTGTGATTAATTGATCACTTAAAACTTTAAGACAAGTGTTTCAAACTTCAAAAACTTAAATATAGGTACTAGGTACTATCATATCACCATGAATTTTTATTAAATTAAATTAATTATTATGAAGTAACCAATATGATAAATACTATAGTAGTATAGTAACACAGTCATATTATGTGTTAAGTGATTACATATTACTGAAAATAAATTATTACCTATCCTAAGTTTTTATAACTATGAAATATTTTTATTCATAGGAAGTTAATAATTTTTTTTAATATATATTTGAAAAGAAAATTCAAAATTGTATTATAAGTTTCTATACATTCTCATAAATCTTTAAATATAATTCTAGAAAAATGCATAAATGTGTACTTAATTAACAGTTGTGTGCAGGCACACACGCTTAACCATTAATATGACTCATCTACAAAATAATTATTCTACTATCGATTCATCTAAAAACGATTCGTATTAAAATTGAAATATAATAATCAATCTAATAGGTATTATTAAAATTACTATTTATAATCTATGTACGAAAAGTTTGTATTTTCTACTTTCTATATACTTTTCTGATTCGCTAGTTGACAATTTTCGATGTTAAAAACCACAGCTCAATCTAAAGTTCCTTAAATTTACATCTTAAAATTGTCGTAATTGATTAATTGGTTAACTGTAGTGTCATGTAACAGAATCATCTTGCAATCGTAAAATCGATGTTTGTTTTTCGTTAATAAAAATAAAAATTTGATGTAATCAATAAAATCTCGCAATATCCATTTAATTGTAATGGTTACATACCAATATACTAATTATAGACTTCTAGAACAATAAAACTTAACACCACTAAAATCCGAAATAAAATTAACTTTTTTTAATACGTATTTCAAAAACAAATTTAGTATCATGTATAATTAAAATGATAATCCTATTTGTCAAGTTTAAATTTTTAAAAAACCTATATATTTTTACTAGTCACTGTTTTGGTTGAGCCGTTGTTTTTATATTTTTATAAGTCACTGACGCATGTGTCACTTACTGTCATAAATTCATAAAAATTATACAACATTTCCCAGTATGTTTAGCACTCTCCTTACTTATCAGTACTTGATATTCGATGTACGGTAGTTTTTTAACTATAGTGTTATTGTTATTATAAATTTGAAAGCAATATAAAATATCATTCCATATGAAAAAAAGGTTTTTAATGTAAGTTCAATTTAATATAGATTTAAATATTATTTTAAATGTTTTTAAGTTCTTTAGAAATACCTATTATAAGTTATAGCAGGAATAATAAACAGCTGAGTTAAACTTGTATGCCAAATTAAATAAAAACAAATGATTACACAGCTTAAAAAAATCTATGTGTATTATAATAATTATGATAGTATATACTGTATTAAATACATTGTATATATAAATTAAAAATACCAATTTTTCACATAATAGTATAGTAGTTGTATGTATTAAATAATAAATAATGTAGAATAGATTACTATAAAATTATAGCTGGCAATATTTTTATATTAGATACTACGTTTCGTTCTGGTGACTTTGATACATAATAGTGGAGTAGTGCATGATTTTGTTTTCAATTTAAATATTAAAATATTACTATGGTGTTAGAAAATAATTCTGAATAAATATCGGACTTAGGCGTATTCAATAGTATAGTTCAAGTATTATTATTAAAAGCAATTAATGTAGGTAATCATATTTTTTCAAGATATTTTTTTTTTTACTTTTTATAATCTCCAAAAAAATCGCAAGAGATAAGAAAACAATTATAAATATCAGGATTCGATATAAAAATCAACAAATAACCATTTTAAATGTAGGTAAAATATGTATTTAATTTTTAATCTTAATACAGGTTCTATACGTGAAACAATTCACTGCCCCAATAAATGAGATAACAATACATCATTATACAATTTAAAAAAGAGAGATAATCTAAGTGAAGATTTTTCATTTACGAGAATGTCTGTCCTCTAATATATCTATTTATAATTTTGTTTTAAGAAATCTGAAGTATGTAACTATTTTGCTTTATTTAATCTTAAATTTAGTATGGTTTTTAATGCTGATAATTCGCTATAAATGTATTTTACTATTATTTAATATAACTTTAACTTGGATAATTTTAAATGAACGTTTAGTCACGTACAGCTAGAGGCCAAATGATGATTTAATTAAAATCAAAATTTGTTCTATCCAGTTATCTTATATTAAATCATAATATTTAGTATGTGGATGATTTTGTTGATCATCAATTATACTTACTTCATAAAAATAAATAGATTTTCTAACTAACTGAAAAAAAGAATAAAAATTTTTCATTCAGAGATAAATTAAATACCTGATGATTGGGTTAGATGGCGAAGAATGAAAGTAAGTTTTTAATTCAATTATTTTGTTCTTTATATAATTCATACTGCCACTTGCCGCAATACAAATTTAAATAAACTATTGTTTAAAAAGTATGGCATTCGATTATTGTTTTTTTTTCTGTGGTATTGCTTAGTTTATCTCGAGACTGATGCGTATAGGTAGTTAATCACTTTAGTCTGAATGCTCCTATAACTTTATAATTTAACAATTGGTTAATGCTATAATGATAAATTATCTCGTCCATAGAATATAGGCGTTCTATTGTTGATATTTATGATAGCTGTAATGATGACAAAATGTCACAGTCACTACTGACTGAACATAATCGATTATAGTGGTCAGATATGGAATCATTGAACAACTGTTCTACCTTCTTTGATGTCTCAACAAGGAAATTATTAAAATTATCATTTAATGTATTACAATAATCTAACGCAAGAACGTAACATAAAATTATAAAACAAATATTATTGGTATACCTACTATTTAATATTTTAGTACCTATTAATTATCAATTATTATTTATTGTTTATACGGTCATTAAAATTTAAAAATATTAAAACGTCAACCTTAGTGTACTAAGATCCATGAACAGAATGTTGAGTATAACATATTTAAACTTATATAATGGTTAACTCAGCGCAATTTCAACACCCCTAACCATTTCAATTTTATAGATTTCTGGCTTATTTTTTATTGTAACAGTCAAGCTCAACAAATGTTTACGACACGTGAAAATAGAAAGCTATCATGTGGGAAGGGAGGTAGTGTTATACTTACTATAGCGAATAGCGATACACCATCACATAAAAACAATAACGATATGTTCTACAGATTTATGTGATATTGTTGAAATTTATATTATAATGTATATTATATACTACCAGCCGGGATTAAGGTTACCCTTCGAATACTGTACAGGGAAACTTTTTATAATCAAAATTAATTTTGTGTTTGAACTATCTATAAATTAAAATTACAAGAATAACAATAACAACAACAAAAAAATAATGGTTTAAATGATTATTATGGCTTTAGGCTTAAGTTTAATAAAAAAACAATTAACTATACAATATCCCCGGTCTAACTCCTGTTTTTGTTTTTTTTTTTTTTTAATCCTAGCCTCGGCGAAATGATCAAAACTTTGGTCCAAGAATTTAATATAATTAGAGCACTGATTTTATGCATTAAAAAGTATCGCAATATGAAATATTCGTAAGAATAATACAAAGTAAAAATCATGAAATATTTACAGTAGCTCCCTCAAGTCCCTCTAAAAACAAATGAAAATTATAGTTTTAATAATATTTGTATTTCTTAATATCGTCCAATTTATCGATAACAAAAGTGCTCTATCCACTAGAATATTTTCTCAGTAATAATAATTTGACCTATGCCTAATCAACTAATTGTCCAGAGTGCGCTAACCCAACCCAAAAATAATATCCGATTTCCACATTCCATCAATACATAATATATTATACAGTTCTTATTTACATATCCACCGGTTTAAAATATACCACCATAAACGATACTTCGAGTGTACGAGCATAATAATACCAAAATAAAGATATTTATGATACGTAATATGTCATTATATTTACCGTCTTTGGCGGAATGCGCGGCTCGGGCGAAGGACGCGACGACCACGACCACCGCGTAGAACACCAACAGCCACCAGCAGCAGCTGCTCGTCCACATATGCAAATGGTGCGTGTGATGGTGATGGTGACGGTGCCGGTTCACTCGGCGACGGTGATACTGATGAACGTCGGTGATCGCAAACGACGGTTTCGGTAGCCAACAGTTGCTGAACCACTGCTGTTTGCAGCCGTGCGGCGACGGCCGCCGTCGGTCTTCGGGTGACATGTCGTCCGCAATAGTCGCGGTCTCGTCGCGTTCGCAATCCTCGACAAGTCGTCGCCGGACTGGATGGTAACCGTCGACCGTCGCGCGGATATTCGGTTCCGCGTCTTCGCTCGTCCGAGGTTTCGTCGTCCAATCGACGGGCCCGTCGACGTTTCTTCCCGGCTTTACACCGTAGTCGCACGTCACCCAAACCGGTCGTTGCCGATAGTGGACATCGGCGACGTCGTCCCGCTGGACCGGCGGTCTCGTCACTTCTAGGACGGCTGATGTCCGATCGTCATTGCCGTCAACGGGACGTTGGCAATAGTCGTCTCGATCGTGATCACTGCCGACAAATGGTCCGATGCCACATCTCTTGTGTTGGTCGTCGTGACTCTTCCGAACCGATCTGATCGCTTGAATACTCTTAATCAGAGGTCGTTTTTCGACTATTGCATGCTCCGAAGACATCGCGATCGACGTCATTTTGATGACCTCGGAGTTTCCACGGTCTCCGATAACTATTTTTTATACTACACAACGATGTAGTATGATCTGTGCGAGAAACAAACAAACAAAAACGAATGAACGTCGTGGGTTTAACCTTTGGTCATAGGCGCAATTTATGTTTGTTGTTTTTTCTTGAGGGTTGCTATATAATTAGTACACAATACACGAAATCCATTTTCACCGTCACTAATATCACGCCCCCCCCCCCTTACTCCCTCTCAGAAAATAGTTTTCGATACAGATTAGCGATTTTGAAATACATATGATGTTTTAAATGATATTCATATGTAACTACTTTAAAAAAAAGTTTAATTACCTACCTCAATGATACTTCAATTATCATGTGTTTATCAATACAAAATCACTTGCAGTAGTTCAATAAGAATGGCCTAAAGAATAAAAACAGAAACAACAGTAGTATACGGTTAAACTCGTGTTTGTATTGCGCCTATGCCTGTGGTCTAAATGTTTGTGGTGGTCACATAATATGACGTGTATATATATTATTATACTATGAGATCGCACGTGCCATAACACTTCCTATCATTATTCATTATAACGATACTTTATCATTAGATTAATCCGTCGTCATCGTCGTGCCGTTTATGTACCTAAGGCCGTCATTATATCGAAAAATTCGATATAAAATCGTGTTTTTTTTTCAAATTTTCGTTCGCTGCTTTAATAATACAACAGACGACGACGGGATAAAAAACGCGTAATATTGTATACCTACTATATACAATACAGTTTATACTCGAATACTGATCACGCAGCACAGAGGGTGCGTGCGATTTAATATAATACTATTATATAGGGTACTACCTTAGAACAGTGTACTGGCATCGAACTAAGAGCCTTTACGTGGTCGTTTTGTCGTAGTAGGCACGCGTTTAGTATAAGTACCTCAAACGCAGTGACCGCCGTCAACCGGTCCGCGCGGCGGCAGTGGACATCGTGCGTTCATCGCTCACGAAGACGGAAACACACGTGAAACACGCGATCTTTCGTCTCGGACCGCCAAACGACAGTGGCGATAACTACGAGACGGTTCGCGTTTACAGTGGACAGACTATATTATATATTATCTAATATTCAAGCGAGCGCGCTCCCCGCACCACTATACTGTCTCGAGTCGCTGGGCAGCAGTGACCGCGACGCCGACGAACGGCACGACGGCGACGTGCGGACGACGTCGTGCAGCAGCAGCGTTTGGCCGTCAGACCGGTGTCCGGCGTTCCCATCGTCCGCCGTCGTACCTATACACAACGTGATTTGACGTGATCTCGCGCGTAATGAACGAATGACGGGCTGCCGCCGAAGCGGTGTACGTATAGTAACCGCGGTGCAGCGTAGTGCAGTCGCACGACGTGAATGGTTTATCGCGACCGCGCGCGCCAGACGCCGGGCGGCGAGGTGCGGGACGGCGGGGATGCGAACGACGCCGCGCGACGAAATAATATATTTTTTTTTTTCAAATTATATTACACGGTATTGCGTACAATGTCCGCTCCGCGTCGTTGCCGTCGGTCAACTACCACCGCCGACACTATAGCGCACGCCGGAGCCCATACGGATGCACCCTCCGCGGCGGCCGCCGAAGCTGCTGCCGCTGCTGCTACGAGGCTGTGGCGCGCCCTGCTTTTGGCGTGGTGGTGCCGCTTGCGCAAACCACTAGGCCCCCGGCGTGTCGCGCGCGCGTCTCGACCCGCAGCGGTGTACGACCGCCGCCGCCGCCCCTACAGCCTCACCCCGCCACCACCCGCCGCCGTACGTCCGCGTGTGCAGGTGGACGCCGGCGGTGGCACAGCTTCTAATTCGACGGCGGCGGCCAAAGCAGCTGGGACCGTCCTCCGCGCGCGTATATATATACCTCTCGCCGCCCACTCACTCTCACTCGCACTCTCGCTATCTCCGGCCGGCGCTCGCTCCCGCCAACCCTCTCACTCTCGCTCTCGTGCCCGCTCTCTCTCGCTCTCACCCTATTCACTATCATACTCTCTCGCGTACACCTTCTGCCGCCGCCGCCGCCGTTCATCCGTCGTCATTATCCCGTCTTCGTCGTAGTCGTCGTCATCGTCGCGGCGGTACTATGCTTTACGCCGCCCGCGGTCGCCGCGTTATTGCACCGCTCGTGCCGTGTATAGGTATGTCCGACCGCGTCTGCAGTTTGAAACTGCCTAAATATATACATAATATGTAATATATAACTATACTGCCGTTACCGTCCGAATAGTTACCGACGTAATAATATATTATACAGTTAGTCATATAACTGCATAATATTATAACAATAATAATAATATATAATACGCGAATATAAATGCGTTGACGTTTTCCACCCGCGGCAAGTACCTGTACTGCGGTAATACGGTATATACCAGCTGACCAAATAGGTATACTGTTATAATATTATATAAGTGGTACACCCCGCAACCCGCCACGCGAGCGCGCGACCCGCTCTCCTCACATCACTGTGTATATGCGAAACGGTCTCTGACCACCGCCTCGCTATGCGTATATATTATATATATAATGTACCTGTAATATAAGTGCGATCGTCCGCGTTGTCAATCTTTGGCCAATCCTTAGTGACCGCGCGTCTGTTTTCCATGACAACGTTCTATATAAACGCGGCGAGACCGTGTTCGGGTTTTTCTACCGCAAAAGTCGAAAAGCCCAAACTTTGGTCGGCTCGTACATTATCCTTGACGCGTATAATATTACATCGCCCCGTCGTTGTGAGATGACCTAACTTGTTTGCGTGGGCCGTTGAACGATTTACGTTTTTTTCGAATTTATATTTATTTTTTTCGTACAAGAATTTAGCGATTATATAGAATATATTATTATAGCTATACCGCTATAATATTAATATCTAACAGAAATCCAAAATAGTATATGCATTTTTTTTTTTTTAGACATTCTAAAATAATTTTATACAGGTAATATATATTTTAATTACTGGCCTTTTGGTTTTTTTTTCTTATATAGAATTAGACAAAACAATAATACGAAAAATGAATTTATGCGTAGGCGCTTAGCTATACTGTTATAAACGTAACAGCAGACATGTTGCATAGCCGTATACATTGAATTATGAAGTAGGTATACCTCGTATTAAATTCATTGGATAGTTCGTATTGTTAATGTATTTTGAGGATTTGTTGAAATTAATTAAATGTATATTACATTATATTTATTCTTGGTATTAACATAATGTGGACAAATACCATATCTACATTTATAAATATAATTTACAAACATTGAACTTTACGATGAAATAACTACAATACGTAAGAACTAATAAATTTTCCAATACTCCCAATCCATGAAAAATGATATGGATATTAAAAGTTCGAAAATGTTGTATAATATGTTTTTATATTTTTCTACACTACAGAAATTCTACAGACAATGCATATTATATCTTTATAGATTATGTTCAAGACTTATAGAGACGAGAGTGTCACACGAGAAAAATAATTTTTCAATTTTTCAGTGAGGTTTAAGAAAGTCTTGAAAAACTATGAATTAAAGAATGAAATATGCGTTAAAAGAGTAAGCTTATTATTTTTATATTATTTTAGGTTTTAAAATGTTTTCTTAAAGAAATTACAATTTTTTCTAAATATTAATTTTGTTTTCTATAATTTCCACGAAAACTCACAAAAATGTATAAAAAATAATTTAATTTAATTTAACAATTTTCATTGTTTGATCAATGTATTAAATAAATATTTTCATATTCATATTTTCAGATTAATTAAAAAAAAAAAAATGTGTAGGTAGTCATGTTTCAAAAAATGTATATGTATTATGTTTATTCTAATAAACAGTAAATAAAAATATATAATATATTTTATAACATTATATAAAAAATGTCAATGTTCTATATTTGTTTCACAAGTTACAGAACAATTAAATTTATTGATTTAATATAATGCTTTGATGTACAAAATATTAATATTTATTTTAATCGACTCTGAGTGATTTGATAAATCTATTAATTTTAAAGATACTTAATGATAAACTTTTTTGATTAACTATTTTTATTCAGAGGTAGATGAAGATCTTCAAAAATTACTCATTAAATACCTTTCCATGCTATAAGTTTATATCTATAGATTTTAAAATATAATTAATTTGGTTTTTTACATTTATTTAATAAAATTACTTGCAGGCTCAAGCCTATTTTTGTAATAAAAATAAAAGTTAAGTAAGATTAATAAAATTAGGTAATATTTGAGTGTTCTTGGGTACCTATGTTTTAGAAAATTACGAAAATCATTATAAAAAATATATATAATATATAATATATTATTATCAATATTAATAATTTTATTATTATATTAATATTCCAAAATACTTTTAAATAACTAATAAGTCAAGTATACATTTTCTATGTAGTAAACTAGTAAAGACTTACTTAAAAATAATGTTGTTTTTTCAATGTATGTAAAATATAGGTTTATTGTAAGTTATTAAATCTAAAACATTTTAGAATTGTAGCATAATAATTTACGTTAACATATTATATTTTATAGTTGATTAATATTTTAAGTGTAAGTGTGTAATGATGATAATCGATAATCGTATAAAAAACAATTATACTATAATACAGCATATAAAAAAAAAAAATTATAACCACAAAACTTATATAAAAAAAATTAGGTAGGTTAAAAAGATAGACGTTTGAAACTCTTTCAGTTTCACTCAGTTTGGCAATTTAAACTTCAATCACTTATAGGTGTATATATATATATATATATAAATGAATGACCCGAGTACTATGTTTTATATTTTTTATAATGAAAAATGGTGTGTATTTGGATTAAATCATTTTGAACCACCCTTCAGCCCTTCTACTTGAAAAATGAGTAAACTAAGAAAATAAAACCCAATCGTTAATTAATCCATCACCGAAATTAAATTACAAAACTGTATTTGCTCATTATAATATTTTTTTATTGATTTATTTTAATTTGATAATCTAGTATAGGTACGAAATATATTTTATGATTATAAAAATAAATATTACCCAATTTAATAGAAATATTTAAAATAGTTACTACTACCTATACAAAATTCAAAAAATAAATATTTTTAAATTGTACATGCAAATATAATTGAGAATAGTTTGCGTTAAAGATTATTATATTGGTTAGACTTACATTTTTATATGAATTATACTAAGTACCACCAAATATTTTTTAAATTTATTAGTAAAAGTAATTAAAAAAATTAAAATAAATGTAATATATTTTCATTTTATACTGCCCAAGCTCCAATTTATTCTTAATTATAATTTTTAATTTTAATAATTATATCATTATTTATAAATAATTATAAAATAATAAAACTTTACTTTTCTCCAAAGTTAACAGTAAATTATTATTTTTCTAATTTAAAATATTATACCTATATTTATTTTATACAAAAGCCGACCGCAAATATCATACATTCTTTAGTACATAAGCATAGTGATCATCAAATCCTAGGAGTGACGGGGTGAAAATAAAAATTTCACTATCACATTACCACGGTACGTATGAAAAGTAATATTTGTTAAACTACAATCTACATATCTCATAAATAAATAAAATATAGAGCAAATACTACTTGGTCGTTGAATTAAAGTAATGAAAACATTTTTTTTAACTAGAATAAATAGTTTTGTATGTATTTAAATTGGTTATATTTATGTGACTTTGAAAACTTAAGAGAATAAAAATGTACTGCAAAAATTAGTAATTTAATTCAAAAGCAGTCGTCTCTAATGTTGGATTGGAATTTCAATTACATGTAAAAATAATATATTGTATCATAAATACGTTTTTAACCAAAGAAAATCGTGTTCTTTATTTATTGCTACACTACTTGTAAAATGTACATGTACAAAAAAGTCAATAATAATTGAATTTGAAAAACTAATTCATAATGTTTCACGCTTCATTAATTAAACAAAAAAAAAAAACCTAACGCATTCCAAATTGCCATAAAAAACAACCTTAATTTGTTTTTTACGTGTTTCAAATGTCCAATGCGTTTGATATAAATATATAGTACCTACGTTAATATAGCAATTAATAAGCGCTTACCTATGGACTATGGCCTTTAAACAAGTATATAGACAAGTACTGAATCAAAAATCACTGGTGTATTTTTGAATGTTATCTATTAAAATTTAAAATTACCTCCTTCTGAAACCTTTCGGGCTTCAAGTCTAAGTAGATTATAAAAATTAAAACTATCATAGTATCATGAGTTGACAAATACGAATTGTCAGTGATACCACCGTTTGGTTTTCTCATTGCTTATGTTTATTCTTTTATAAAGTCCCAGAGATCGTGGTCTGGTTAAAATATGTAGACATCTTGTTTTAAGTTATAACCACAAACCTCTATCAATCGCATTTATTTACAGGTGATAGCATATTTCCCAGGACACTATAATTGTTGCTGCATATCGGTTATCATACAAAATACCAAACGGTTACTGATAATTATTTAATGTAATTTCACTTATTAGTAATAACTTATAAAATTAAAATTATAATATCTGTTTATATATTTTCATTTTTACTTTGTTAGTATCAACATTCAAAACCATTGGCCATTGATTGAGTAAACACGTAAGTATACAGTATATTATTTAATCAATACTATTAGGTACCTATTTATAAGAAGTGTTGGATTCTGTGTATATTTCCATTAATAAGTTTATTTTTAACGAATTTCTTTGAAAAAAGGTCAATGTGAATTTATTAGGAGCTTAGCACGTCATTTATTCCTAGTTAAATTATTCAATTTAAATATTTCAATATTTCGTTTCAATCTAGAAATAATACGCCGTTGTAAAATGTTATAAAAATAATACATTTTGTTTTATTTATTTAATAATATACTCTGAATAGGATTGCAAATTGTATGTTTTGCTCTAATAACGAGCGAGGTGAATTTAGCATAGAAAATAATAAGTTTTACATTTTTTATAAAATCTATCTATCACATATCATAAATCAGTATGATAAATGTGTAACATTTCCGATATTTTTATTTTTATTTTTTTTTGCTTAAATTATATTTGATCACTAAATTAATTAATTTCTTACCTATAAAGTTATACATTTTCAAACTATCAACAATAATATATCTATATAATTTGAGCATATTAAAAATTCATAAATCTATAAACCTAATTGTCCTCAACACAAATTAATTAAAGGTTTAACTTTTAGATATATTTTTTTTTTATCATTTAGTAATGTAATGAAGTTTAAGAAAATAAGAAGTTATTTAATTTTAATAATAAACACAGATTAATTTACTTGTTAATTTAATTTTAATATTTTTATTGTCAAGATAAACATATGATAAAATCTAGTAGTTATTTATAAAATTATATTTATTTTAATATGATATATTTCACAGAAATATATTTTGGAAAAAAATATTTATAAAAAAAAATAGTATGGGGATCATTCTACAGTGTAATGTACAAATACTTATTGTTTAAACTCTGTTTATATCTAAATAACTTCAGTTTGTACAAATGCATGTATTTAGAAAATTCTTATTTTTAAGTGAGTTGAAGTGTGATGATCAATTGAAAAACGTTAAATGACATAATAAAATATAAAAAAAGAAATTCTCTACGGCTGTACGAGTTTTTTATACCAAATCGTGGGCAGGGTCTTTTGATGCGGGTCGATCACTGGAAGAATATATTGACTATTAGTTTTAAAGCTTCTTTTTCTTTGTTGGAAAACACTTTTTGAAATGGTAAAAAAAAGTTTAAAACTTTATTCAGCATCTCTAGAGATTTGGTAGATACTGCAGAATACTGATGGTACTTATCAAAGATATCATTTTTTTTTTTTTAATTTCCTTATAGTTTTAGATACGATTTTAAGGTAAAATAATATTAGGTAGGTACGTAACAAAAAAAAACAACAGAAATATAAATCAAACATCGTTAGATATGTACAGATATAACTTGACTTATTGCGATCATTATTAGTTTGAACTATGAATTGATATTATGTATGTTAAGGTAAAATAAAACGAATGCAAATAATTTTTTTTTAATACTTTTTTAAATTAATTTTTGTATAGAAATAATTGTGATAAAGGTAGAAAGTTACATCAAGTAAGCGAGAGCAAAAAGTAAATTTAGGAATAATATTATTAACCGATATCAAGACGTTATATACTGATTACATTGAACACTGTTATCCAATATTTAAATTTCAAATAATACATTTACCGCATTAACGGGTTTTCCTCGTAAAACTGTTTATTATTTTTTAAATATAATTAAAAATCATAATAATACTGTTATTATTATGTGTAGGTATTCTATGTATCCTAAAAAATTTTTCCTCAATGCCTACATTAATTAATGGGAAAGATGTTAAGTTGAAGAAAATAATAGTTATTTTATTATTTATAATTTATATTCACTTTATATTCCCGTATAGTTTTCAACCAAAGTTTATAAAATTAAATGTTGTAGAAATTACCATAATGAAAATTTAGCAGTGCTATTATAGGACTATAATAGTTTATCAATATAGTTTTATTTTATATGAGCTATTTCTTATACTAAAATTCTAATAACATCATTTCTTACTTAATAAAAAATATATTGACTTGTAATGTTTATATTTTTGTAATATCGATACTAAATAAAGCGTAGTTACCAGCTATATACACTTATATTTATACTGTATTTTAATATTATTAATTAGAATAAAATAATGTGTCAATACTAATCACTTCATTCAAGACAGACCTATTCAAAAATAAATTTTATAAAATAATTGATCTATTTTAAACTACAATTAACTCAAAAATCACTTTACTTTATGGTAGTAAGTTGAAAGGTTTATAGAATTTATATTATTAATTATTATTTTTGAACAAAATATTTTTATTACAATTTAATTAATTACATTTTTTTTTAAATGTATATAAATTGAAATAAATAAATTTGAAAATATAAGGTAGGTATATATACAAATATACAATTAATATATATACTATAATACAATACATACATAACTGTAAAATTGTAGACCATATAATAGTCTATTATGAAATATTAAAATGTTTATGTTAACTCAAATAATATAAAATATTAATATTAAGTTATGATAGTAATTAATAATCATTAATAATTTTAATAAAAATACTTCTAATTAGTTTGAACTTTTGAACTCTGAATAATATCCAAAAATAAACTATTTGTCTTACTTTGAAAAATACGTATTATTTTTATTACACTTCTATCCTTATTTTGAACTAATGAATTTATAATGAATTATATTTACAAATAAATAATATCAGTATTTCGTAATACCTAATTGTATATATTTAATAAAAATAATATACAAGTTGTACAATTTAAGTGTCTACTGATATTATCATAAAGGCTTGACTTTTTTTTTAAATAATACTTTAAATAACTTAATGTTTTTACAAAATATCATTTTTTCACAATATTAAAACGTTATCATTTCTAAGTTGTTTTATTTTTATTTTGAATGACAATACATTTTTAATTAGAAAGTTATTTTCAAAGTACTTCGATACATAGGTACGATCGAATTTCGAACGAGTTGTTAATTATAGCAAGTTATAAGTACTTATAACTTTATAAGTATTTAATGTTTAGATGTACGGAGTAGAGAACTAAAATTTTACGAGCTATCTCTGCGCCACTACTCCACTCATTAACACATTAAATACTTATAACTTATAAGTTATAATTAATTAACTACTTGTTTGAAATTAAATTTGATATGTATCAATGTACTTTCAACAATATTCTGCTTTAAAAATGTATTTTGTTATTCATAAAAGTAAAAATTTTAATAAATAATAACGATAACAATTTTATAAATATAATTTATTTCCAAAAAATTATTTTGGGTAAGCATAGGGTTTGTAAAAAATATGTATATTCTCAAAAATGTTAACGTTTTGAAAAAATAAGTGTAGAGACTTAAATTGATTAATCACTCTAGACTACAATAAAGATATTACGAATTATGTGAATAGCCAGAACGATTGAGCATATTATTATTTTACCTTTTTAGCAACACGATTGTGCATAGACTATTTTATGCGACGTTGCCGCATTCATGTTGCCGAAATTTTGTAATTTATTAATTTTACTCATTATTACATCAATTATTATGAGCCAAGCCCAGCTTTATTGACAATTTTATCGATTAATATCGACATTATATATTGTGATCAGCGTACTAAAAATATGGACAAATATCAGATAATTAAGATACAATTTCAAAATTATTATAAAATATCAATGTTTAATCGCCTTTAGTCGTGTCGCATACAACGCGTTTCATATTTTAATTTTGTATACTTTTATTTTTTTTATATTGATCTAGATTCTATTATTATTTTTCAAAAATCTTGCGGGCCGCATTCATAGTAAAAATATGTATTTTATACAAAAATTCAGTTTTAGTTAACCAATTTTATCGAAATAGAAAATATACATGCTAAATTTCAAATGTGATCGCGGGCCGCATATTATGACAGGCCGGGCCGCGGGTTAAAAACCCCTGTTCTAGACTGAATAACAATTATTTTATCAAAAAAAAAAAAAAAAAAACAAAACCAAAAATTGGCCCTAGTGAATTTATATAAATATAAATTAATTTGAGAGCGAAAAAAACAGAATCTTTTATTCTTTTAAGATGGAGGTGTACCAATAATAAATGTTCAGCAATAATTTTCTCTTGTTTAGATATATAGGATTGAATGTAATGTGATTGAAACTTCTGGACACCATAATATATTGATTTTATTATTTTCATAACTTTTATTATTATTATCAAATCGATTTATGTAGTATAATTATATTATTGACTATGAAATCGTGTTTTTTTTTTTTTTTTTGACAAGTATATTTTGTATTATAAATTATTATAATTATTTAAATAAATTATTTTGTATAATATAGTTCAAAATTGAAAATAGCAACGTTGTAGAGTTTTAATGCTCAATCGTGCCGTAGCCTAAATAGCGTACACAAATTTAGATAAAAACTATTTATCATTACCAACCTAATATAAATCCAAAAAAAATAAAGGAAATTACACTTCATAAGGATGCTAATTGGTAATAATCCCTTGGTCGTTCTATGTATATAAATAGGTACTATATCTAATCTATGTAGCTATAAAGTATATTAGCGGTGGCCAACCTTTTTTTGGTCATGATCTACTAAAATATACTTCACTTTTGAGGATCGACTTCCATAGAAATTTTTTTTATATTTGAATAACTATAATTATAAAGAAACACATAGGGCGGGTGACCCTAAAAATAAATTCTATCATGATCGACTTTGAAATTATCCGTGATCGACTGTTTGGCCGCCCCTGTAGTATATTATACCTAAGTACCTTACTTGGTTTAGTATTTAATTTAATTATTATTATTATTATTAATATAAACTGTAACGTTCTGTAAACAATTATTTGAAGAATTATACTAATTAGTCAAAATTCTTGAAAAAAAACATTCATGGCGTTGAGTGGTTGATTTTAATCACTTAGACTTAGAAGGTCAAAACACCATTTTCGTTTTAAATGTCTCCTGGGATCATCTGGAATAATGGGATATCATGAATAGATAGATCGTGTATTAGGTAATTACAATGGTTAGTTAGGTTAAAGTGAAAGCGCTTAATTTAATATTTTATAAATCGAAAATTAATTACAAATATTAATTAATGCTATTTATTCCCTAATAAAATTAAATATATTAAAATAGATTACTAAACGCTATTATCGCATTTAAACCACATATGTTAAAATAAAGATTAAAATTATATAGTAGTAATCAATGATTACTAATCATTATCTTATACAATAAGCAGTCGTGCAGATGTTTTAAATCAGGGGTCTCTAAACTACAGCAAGCGGGCCGCATTCGGCAAGCGAACAAGTTTTAACACCCCAAAGGACGTAAACTATCTAAAAATATGAGTAATAACAATAATTTTTTTTTTAAAATACTTTTGAACTTAAAATCTAATTCTAAAAACGTTTTTCTGAACTTGACGTAAATATTTTTTAAAATTAGTTTACTGTTTACACGATAGTAGTTGTGATATTGAGAATAGTTAATTTATATTAAAAATCAAATATCGTGAAGTTACATTACCTAGCAGTTTTAATTAATATTAAAATTATTATAATAATAAATTTCTTTCAGATACACAATATTCGAATTGCAATTTTAATATATATATATATCTATATATTATTATACTATTTAGTCTATAACTTATTTGTGAGAATAAACTTTTCTTTAAATGAAATACATGTAATCAAAATATAGTTTGGCCATATCTTACAAACATTTGGAATTAATTTTGAAAATGGGAACCAGTAACATTAACATAGACCTTCAATTCGAAAAAATATTAACAGAAAATTTTCATACTAAATATATTTAAGTAGTTGTAGATTCAAAGAATTTTTTTTAAATAATTATAAGTATATATATTTTTATAAAATTAAAAACTGTATCTGTTCATACATTTTGGCCCGCTAAGAGATTTTGATATTTTATGTGACCCTTGAATGAAAAAGTTTGAAGACCCTTGTTCTAGAAAACAGAAGAATTTTTATTAAAAATATATTAGAGAATGAGCGTGGTTCAAAAAAGTTAAATATAGTAATATTGAAAAATAAAAATGATATTGAATTAAATACCGACGAATGAACAGTCTTGATATATAAAGACTATTTTGTGCTCTGTACATAACTTACAAGCATGTATTATATTGTTATGGACGAAGTTTTACATAAGTACTATAATATATACCTATATTTTCAACCTCGTTATTTTGTCTTAATTTAACTTGGCAATTAAATTAACGCCCCAAAACGCTTAAACCTTAAATAATTTAATTCTAAGGTAACGCCAATTCGTATCTATTATCTAATAAAAATATTAATCTTAAAAAGTAAAAGACGAAAAATAAGAAAATTAACATAAAATTATGAAAGTTTTTTTGAATTCAACAAATTCAACCATATTTTACATATTTTAAACCCCAGCCCCATAGCCCACCAAAAAACCAATTTTTTTATTCATTAAATTATATTTATGATTTTATTGACATTATGGTTATGTTGTGTTTAGTATTATTTGTTATGTACCTACTATCAACTACATACTTATGGTTCAACATACTTTATTGAGTTTAATTTTCTTATTTAAATATTATGTAAAGAATAGTAAATACTCTTCATTTTACTAGTTAACTACACAAGCCTATATAGTATGTTATGAAGGATTGTCTTATTAGTTAAAATTTATTATATGTACCTACACAAAAGTATGTTTGAATGAATAATAATTTAAAAATGTAAAACTGTTCAATGTCCACACATTTTAATGTTTACACAATGATAACTGTTTTCAAGGCATTAACAGAAAAACTATTTGTCCATTGAATTATTGATAATATTGTATGTATTATAATGTATAACAATATTATATTTATTCAATTACAAATGTTATATAGTATGAAATATAAGTACTTAGATAAAAAATGTTCAAAAATTAAATCTTATACGTTTAGAATATACATCAAATATAATTTTATTATAAGTATCCAAATAAAAAAACTTTGATATTTGTCAATTTGTGTATTGTTAAAACTCGTTTGTAAAATAAATATTAAATATGATAATGTTTTTTTTTTTTTTTTTACTTGTATTATGGGAACAAACGAATATAATATGACATAATATTAACTATAAAGTGAGCTCCGAAAAATTGTTTTTCTAATTAAATTGTATTACAAAGAACCATTAAATAAAAATAGTAATGCTATCACTTAATCAATAATCATTGATATCTAAAAAAAATAATAACTACAAATAAAAAGAATTTATGTATATACTCTTGAATATCACACTAATAAACTAATTTGAATAAAATGTTGTTGAATATACAAGTATACAAGTACATAAAAAAAAAAACGTCCCCCTTTCTTAAATCTCATTGTGTAATACTATAAAATTTTTGAAAACATTCTGACGGTTTTAAAAATCGTTTTCTGATTAGCATAACGATAACATAATACCGAAACATAAAATCTAAATAACATCGTCTTTCTCCGAAACGTTAAACATTACATAAAATAGCTTTACGGCAGTATAGCATAGTACACAAAACTGTTTGTAAGAAACCGGTAAGAAAATGTTACTTTCGCTAGAGACCTACAAGTACGACCTACCAACCTATACCAGCTGTTATATACCACGTCCAGCCGCCGTGTTTGTGTTATTTATATTATTACGTTATAGAATCGACCAGATTAATATTATTATAATTATAAACAGGTAGCATACAGGGCGTACTAGGAAGAACTGACAATTTTATGTTGAAATGCTCTACCAAATATTCGCAACACAATCTATACATATAGATAAATCGTACTATGTAAAAATGTGTGGTACCTACACATATCGATAGGCAATGGGTTGGCAATACGGCGAGTGTTAGCACCGCATTAATGTTGTAGTAGTACAACACGAGCCAGATAACGACTGCGGCGACGGCGGCGATGCACGGCGGTCGATCATCATCATACTATTAGTAGGTATACGTCACTGCTGCGATCAACAGGAAATAACAATTATTACAATAAATTATCATTACTATTATTATTATTATTATTATTACAAACTAAAACCGCGTGATAACACCGTGTATAGTGCAATATAAAATACTGTTCACGGCATATTATATATATTATAGCGGTTAGATGGCCGTCAGTCGCAGCGCTTAATCGTATTATATATGTATGTGGTGGTCATAAACGCGTAAACGCCAGACCGCGGCAGTCGTTATTTACCAAAATCCCACACTATAAAATATTATAATGCACTAAGATCTTACAATTATTATTTTTTGTACTGCCATCGTCGTTGTAAAGGTGTGTAAACAAATTTCACAAAAAACATACACACTACGATCCGATTTTTAGATTATTACGAACGAATGATATTATTATTATTTTTTTTTTTTTTTTAGTGCACTAGAGTCGAAGAAAACGAAGAAACACGAGATCCTAAGAATGTTCTTGTGGATGTAATAAAACCGGACCACAGACAACTTCTGAAAAACTGCAGAGCCACAAAGCAATAATTAAGCATAAAAAGTAAGTGTTACTTGGTCGCATTTAAACTTTAAAGAATACAATTATTTAGAAAAGGATAAGACATTTTTGTTAATAAAAAAATAACACAATTTCAAAGTTCAAAATAATTTTTAATAATTTTAATAAAATATCACTGGAAACGTTCGTCGTGGTATTAAAAAAATACATCATTCATTTTTTCATTATTTATTTGCCGCTCATTAGATTATTTTTATTAACATACTGTAATTGTTGTGTAAAATACAGAAATACATTTTATTTGAAAATTCAAAGAAAAATAATAATTTTCTTTGCATGCAAATACTTGGTATATCCGCGGGGGCTTGGGCCCATGGCTACGCTCCTGTTGTTCTTATACACATAAATTATAGGTTCGATGGCTGTTGCGCCTTGCGTATATTACCGCACATACCTCCAAATACAATATTATTAATAACAACAAATATCATACAAATGCTGTTATTGTTTTAGTATTATTGTTATTATTATATTACAACTGGCCTGTGGGTATAGACGATTTCATACACAATCCCGACCCTGTCCGTGTTTGCATATATATATATATATATATATATATACATTTACATTATATAATATAATATATTTATAGGTATGTGTGCAAGTACGGTACGCGTTCAGCTGCTTTCAACTTCATAATTAATTTTATATTATTCATTTACGATTTATATACCAATAGGTCGGACGGAACCGCCGCTGCTAACTGTACGGCACGGAAATGTCGTCATGAGCAGTAAGCCGTCGATTTCTCTCTTTTACCATTTCACCGAGCACAACTATTATAATATAATAGACTTCCGGTCTTTCACGGTTATTGTTATTTCAGCGCTGGGCAATATTACGCGTCTGTGTAAATATTCGCGCGTTCAAATATTTAAACGACATTGACAAAGTGCAACGCAAAGTTTAACAACGTTACGAAGCTAAAATTATTAATTAATCACGAACTGATAAAATCGGCATGGTGATGGAATCTAGCACACACATATAATGGAAGCCTCACATATAAAATATACCTAAGTTCTCTTTTAAATTGCACCACCATGAACGGAACGAACTCGCGTCTAACACCAAATTTATCGCCATTTTAAAATAAATAATATATTATATACGAGAAATCCAGACGAATAGTTCTCACGCGTGAACAAATCGGTCCTGATATAATATGCCCGGTTGATCATATACGCTTATATATGTTTGACTTGAATTTACCATACATGTATAAAGATCTAAAATAGTAAAAAAAAAAAAAAAATCTACAAACATACTAACAGCATGTTAATTTCAAAACAATTTCAGCTATTACTTTTTAGTTTTTAACTTTGTGCATGTTTATACATGCATAATAGGCACATTAATACGATAAGAAATAATAATCATTATAATTTACAATAATTACAATAATACGAGTAAAATAATGTTATATTATTAAATCGATCAAGTATTGATTATCACGGTATTTTTAAATCGAAAACTTAATGAATAAAACAATACGTTTAAAATATTATATGAAAATTGCTAAATTATCTTGTACAATAATGTAATATTTTACTGTAGGTTACGTATGCTATGCAACATGCATTACCAATAAATATTTTAATTACTCTATATAGTGTGTATTATTAACTAAACTAACAATTTAAATACCATATTATGAGGTACAAAGTATAAATTGTTTAATAAAATAAATATCATATTTAGTGGCTGGGAGAAAGGATTTAATCCCTATAAATACTATCATTGAAATGTATTGATATTAAATTAATTTTTTTTTTTTGTTCAGGCAATTATTCGCAATTGGCACTTTAAAAAAAATCCAACTGCAGATATGAACAATTGCAAAAACGGATACGAAAATACCGCATGTAATTCAAATGATGATGCAGGAGCTCAAACAATGTCAATAGAAATGGATCGTGTGGGTAATGATGAGATGAATGCTGTCGCTATGACCGGATGCTGTGGTAACAATTTGAATAGCAATAACAACCATCAATCTGGTGATAAGTCTCTCAAAAACGGCTCACCGGACGTATGCCAGCCCAAATGCCCAGCGGTCAGATCATCACCTTGGGATCCACTGAAAACGAAGATTATGGCTGTCTTGACCATAGCTATGTTTGCATGGCTACTGATAGGCGTTTTCGCTAAAAACCTGTAAAAAACCTGCAAACATTTTCAACAGATTTAATAATCTCAATCTAAATGTTAAACTGTTAGAAATAGCACGCCCAAGTGTCTTTCATAAACATATGAATACTTACTTAAATTTAATCTTGTAGGTATAAGACTATATTCGATAAATCTATGTAACCTAATGATTATATATTGCCACCCGGTACTTTAAATCTTCTTGACTTTCCCAAAATTTATTTTGACTTAATTTCATATGATTTTTCAGTTGTCAGTTTTTGTGCCAAAACCATACAATCATCGTATTTCCAATAATATGACATTATAAATCTATAATCTAAATATCTATGTAAAAAAGGGCTCAGCCCGTAAAATATATAAAATAAAATACAAATAAATAATGTACAGTTTAATATTGTTCTCAAAATAGGTATATATATAAAAAAAGGAATGTTAAAAGTGAATTGTTTTTAATGATGTATTGACATACGTCATACTCAACTAATAAAAGCTTTTGACCTAGAAAAATAAATAAATATTATATATAATATAATATTTTTTCGATCGTGTATACCTATATAATAATTTATTTATAATTTATAGAAGAAAATTTAGAAAAACACTTATATCTATGTAATCTAGTTTATTTTCACATTTTATTTTTAAAACTGCTAAAGTTTTTTTTTATAATATTTACGACTAATTTACGTTGTAAATTATAAGTGTGTTAAATAATAACTGCATAATAATGAATAATATAATATTTTAGCATTTTTGTATTGCATATTTTTGCATATTCTTATGCATTTTAATTTATACTTTACGGTTTTATTTATCTTAAAAATATTAAACCTGGATTAAGTAAATTTATAACTTTTTTTAAATAACAACACAACTTATTTTATTATTATCTTCAGTTTATTCTCTGTTTTTATTAGTCGTAAACACATTTTGTTTAAGCTTTTATTTAAATTATAGTTTGCTCAATTTATTATAATTATTATTAATTATTGCCAGGTTATTGTTATTGAAACCAAAATAAATATTGTACTGAAAGGAAAATAAATTAATAGATTAAAAACAGTTGTAACTCTAGTCTTAAATCATTTATAATATGCTATTATGTTTTTTTAAGTCTACCTATATTATTTTATAATAAAACGCCGAACTCTCATAAAATGTTGTCAAAACCACTTTAAACAACTTTGTGTGTTTAGCTTTAATATTATTAAGAATTTACCTATGGTGAAACTTAGATAAAATTATAAAATATATAATACCTCTAAGTGTTTTATTGATGTTAAAATTTTAAAGTGAATTATGTGAAATGTAAAATATACGTCTATTATAACTCGCTATAAAATGGAAAATTAAAAAAAAAATACTACGATATGTCATAGATTATAATATATTCTTACCTTAAATCTTAGTGTAATAAATACTATTTTTTTGAAAAAATAGTCTACTAAAAATATGTTGTTATTACAGTGTTAAAATCAATTATAATATTCAAAATTAAAAAAATTTTACCAACAACACCTATAGATATTACCACATTAATTTTACAACAGTATTCAAAATCTTTATGTTCAATTATTTTAACTTTGAACACATCAATTTCAGTCTGTGCGTCACGCTAATATTTAAGTTTACAAATAGGCAAATTCATTTATTTTTTAAAATTAACAACGTTTGTAAGATGAAGACAATGTATCTGAATTCGATGTCTTCTAAATATCTCTAAAAACTATAGTATTTTCAGAGATTTAAGTAAACTTAGATTAATGATATTTGTGTTAATACCAAAAGACATCCAATTAATAAAAAATATATGTTTTTTTTATTATTGTTTCAACCCTAACTACATAATGACATCGCACTTTTATTTGATTACATTTGTATTAAAATTAATTAATACTATGATTAATAAAAATATATTTTGTCTAATGTATATTTATTTAAAAATTTTAACCAGTATATTAAATATTTATTAATTTAAAAAATATATCAATAAATATATAAATCAAACACGATATAATATATTTTTATAATGAACGTTATAGAAAAATGTCATATTATTCTATGAAAATTAAATTTTTGAGATACACGAGTGATGACATTACTCGCAAAAATATATACAAAACTAAAATTTAATAATTTATTTTTTATAATTATTGGTGGAATAAGGACTGTAGTACTTTAAGTGTATATAAATAGCTTAAAATAAGTCTAAATATTTTTAAAATGATATTGTTTACAAAAAATCACTGCAAAAGTAAGAGAAAAAAGTTTTGAATTTCTGCAGTAATTTTTTTTTTTATGTAAAAACAAATTAACTATACATTTTAATATCGTTATTTATTGTTTAAAAATCTGATTTCATTAAAATTTAATTTGTCAAACATTTATAAACAAAACAATTTTATTATGTATTTTTGTTTTTTTTTAACTCTTATAAAAATATATATTGATATACT
The DNA here is from genome assembly GCF_020184175.1 of Aphis gossypii. Lineage (NCBI taxonomy): Eukaryota > Metazoa > Arthropoda > Insecta > Hemiptera > Aphididae > Aphis > Aphis gossypii. The sequence goes on from NC_065533.1 coordinate 41,612,243, forward strand.
CGCAATAATATTTAGTATTATCAAATGTATAATATCAAACCAATAAAAACTAAAAAAATCAAACATATCAAATGCCTATTAAAAGTTTTTAATTAGATAAATTAATAATATTGATAATATAAATATTATTATTACTATAGTTTAAATAAACTTACTTTTTTTACTATTGTTTATTGTTAAAAATTACTTAGCTTCGCAATCTTTAAATTTATATTTCACAATAAGCGAAAGCGATATTTATTGAAGTGTAAATTATTCAAACTTTTATTTATGGATGGAACTTCATGACGTGTAGATATATTTATTTACATAACAGGTCAATTTACTATTTTCGTTTTATACGTTTTTCGAGGTTACCTGGAATGGAAAGACGAATATGTCAGAAATGAGAGGATTCCACGTTAAGACAGTGAGAGTTTATGATTATATTTTTATTTTTTGATATTAAGAAGGTTTGTGAAAATAGTATTATAAAAAGGATATAAGAAGATTAAAGATAAATTCAAATTCATTAAGGAATTTTATTATTTTGGATCAGAGAGTGTAATAAATAAATTAATATAACATTAGCTGCATATTGATTTTTTAAAAATTATTTAATAATTGGTTGAAAATAATTGAAATTGGAATTAATGTTGGAAGAATAGATAAGATAATTCGTTTTGCAAAATTTACCATTTTTGTAGAAGGTGAGGGCAGATTGTTTCAGTAATTGACATATGTTAGAGAGTAGACACAATAATTTGTAGTGTAGTCGTATGATTAGTATAGTTTTGATATTGTGGAATTTAACTTTTTTATGAAGTTCTTTAACTTTGATTTATATGTGAATCAAGCAAGTGATAAATATATGATCTTGTTGTTTTCATCGGATTTAATATCAAAAAATAATAAAGACAATGTTATTTTTGTATGATAATATTATAAATAAATAATATTTGTGACTATGTTTTCTATTTCTTCAATCACCCAAGTAATATCTTCTTAATTTTATTGCCAAATTTGGTATAGTTTGTCAGGTTGAAGTTTATATAATATTATATATTGTATATTTGTATGGCATTAGGTATTGACGTCTATTAAATCAGTGGTTCCCAACCCATGGACCGTGAACCATATAATATTATATATGTGTATATTACATATTATAGTATATTATAGTTATTACGTATATAGTAGTGCTATTAGTGGGTCTCAAAGATTTTTTTTACAAAATTGGTACAACTAAAAAGGTTGGGAACCGCTGATTAAATAATAAATTAATACTCTATAATTACATTATAAGGCATCAATTTTAATTTTTGAACTTGTTGACTCAAAAATAAAATTGTTCGTGTCAATAATGTTTTGGTAATCGTTTAGCCTTTAGCAATAATCCAATATAATTTACTACAACTTTAATATAGATAGGAGGAGGTAAAATACTGTTTGATGTATATGTAGCGGTATCAGACGACTCCTGACTAAAATGCGTACGTTAATAATTTTAGTCAACACTATAAAAGTAAGTAACTACAGTATCGGTATTAGTCAATAATCGGTAGCAGTGGAGTGACGAGTAACATTAATTACTTCAAATTTACGGCTGTTTGTGATTGTAATAATGTCAACAAAGAGAAATCTTTCCTTTTGATGTATTTGTAGACATTTAATTCAAATTTATTTTATAGTCATTTTTTGCAATTTAATTGAGTATACAATATTATATTGATATTTTTCCATGACATCATAAGCTACTATCTCTTAGACTTAAAGGTCACCACGTAAGAGATATTAGTATTTAATAAACTATGACCAATGATTTTTAATTAACTAATTAATTAAATTAGATTTTTCTTACATGCTAAGTTGACGTAACTTATTTTTACATACATTTTGTTAAAAACTAATAGGTATTATTTAAAATTAAAGTCCAAATAAATCTCGGAAACCACGGTAAAAAAGTGTGTACTTTAACAGTGTTCATATACTAAAATGTAAAAAACAAAATTATATTGAAAATATAAAGAAAAATTAATTACAATATAATATGACGAAAATTTAAAATATCAGTAATGATTATCATTAATTTTTGGTTGATCTTAAGTAGGAAATTCTTACTTAAAAAAAAAATGGAATAAATAACAGAAAAACGTTATTTACAACAAAAGATTGAAATAAAAAGAGCAAACGCAAGAGATGAGAATAAAAAAAAGTGTAAATAAAAACATTACATATTAAATTAATAAATATACTATTTATACTACTATTATAATATTATATTACGATACTGTCGTATAATTTAAATTGTTAACCATCATAATTATTAATTTAAAACCATTTGGAAATTGCTATAAATGATTGAATATTTGAGGATAAGGTGGAACTAAGAAATTTATTTGTCTCGTTCTTCGAATCTTAGATTTCAAATCTGCGATCTGTGGAAATGAACAAAAAACGATTGGAGCTGTAGAAAATTACGACTTATTGTAATATTTTTATTATTTTTATTTATTGTAACTCCAAGATTTTATTGAATTTCAACAGCACGCTTTTTAATATTTTCTACTACTAATTTCACTTCATTTTGAGTTACATCGATAACATTATTATAATCAGAAGGGCCTTTAATAATTTCTTCATATTTAATATTTAAACGTCTTTTACATAATTTATCTAAACATCACCAATATTTGAATAGCTTATTCAATTGCAATCACTAACACATCGAATCCTAAAATATTTTATTGTAGTTTTACGTAATACACAGCCCTTATAAAGTATTTAAAAGACGAAAATGTAAATTTGGACTTTCGTTCAGTATGTTTTATGCTGAATTTGTTTTCGATATTTTGCTTTAGTATATATTTTTTATTCGTTTTTTTTCTTACGGGATACCCTAGTTCACATTCATACTATTGTAAATCCAATTATTTCTTCTCTTTACACAGAACTTAAAAATTATATATGAATATACGAATATTTCAATTTCTGACAAATAAATATTATACCTACATTGATAAAATATAAAATATAAAATATATCGCATAAAATGTAATATTATAACGAACTAAAATCATTAGAATAATAAATGAATTAATTTTATTAGCGAATTTTATTGTAACGTGAAAATACCTATACTTTGTACGATATCTGAGGACGTTGCCACTCTTCGTAATGGTATATGGAATTAAACATTGGTTGTAAAATCCAAGATTACTGTACCACAACAAATCGTTTGAAAAATGAATAAATTTTACTCGGATTTTCTTTCTATAAAATGTGTATGATTATAATGTTTATCGTGACAATTATAAAAATGTCAACCAAATATATACATAAATATGTAATATAGTTTTCATACTTATTCGTAATTTTGTACTTATGTTTACAACACTAAAAATAGAGTTTGTCAAATAGGAACTATTAATATTTAGTATTGCGAGCTTTTATTCTTTTGTACCATTTTAAATTGATAAATATTTCTGGAATCAGGTAGAATCATACAACTTAAAACATCAAAGAAACTTCAATATATTATATATTTAATATATTTTAATAACAATAATTAGTTAACACAAGATAATATCATAAAAATGTACAATAATAATAATTCCATAGAAGTGCAGCTATACTTGGAGAAGAATTTACTTATTTTAAAATATTAGTATCAGCACAGTAATTTTTATCAATGATACATTTTTCATTATCAACATGAAATTTTGAATTATACCATGCTTAGTTTTGATCAATATTTTAAGTTCAGTAGTTTATTTTTAATAATTAAAAGATTAATATGAACCATACGTTTGAGAAAATTGAACAATGGCTAAAATAATCATTTAAAAATGTTTTTAAATAAAAGTTTGTGATATATTATTTTTTAATACACATGGCCTATAGTTTCTATACATAAAAATAATATATGAAAATGATAAGAACTGTAAAAGTTAAAATAGTTCTTTTTAATTAGATAAGCATAATTTAGGTCAAACAGTCACAAAATTAATTGTTGCTTATATTATTTGATTAACTATTAAATATCTGTATTATATTTATATTATTATTATTTTGAATTTGAATTTAAGATATCTTCATAAAAAATGGTCATAGAAGGTTGATTTTAGTGACGAATTTGGTTTTGCTTTAATTAAATATATAAACAATAATTAAGTACAAATAAAGCTTACGTGATGCCTGATTATATTATAGCTTATACTCCACAGTAGTCACCTAATTTAGTAGCCGTTTAAAAATAAAATTAGACATATGAATTTGAACAATAATTTAATACTTATTTATATATTTAAAGTAATACTAAAATCAGGCTTCTATAATAATTTTTTATGCGGATATAATTAGTGTAAGTTAAAATTTGGCCCAAGTATAGCACTTCTACGTCGTTCTAAGTCGGAAATCTATAATTATCGATATTTAGTGTTCGTAAAAATATATAAATAAAAAATAAAAGTAATATATCGTATTATCGTGTAAAAATAAAATGCTTAAATTCATAAGGTAATTTTTTTAAATAAAAATATACACATAATAAATTGTTTAATAATACAGTAAAATGAAAAAAATCTAAAGAGGTATAAAAATTAAGTATAAAATCACATAATATTTCATTCGAATAGTTTTGTCATACAATTGAATTTACTTTCAGCAGTTGTTTGACTAGAGTTATACGTTATATAAAATTGATTAAATTATGATTCACTTCGAAGAGATAGTACCTATAACTTTATTATCTATAAATTATTTTAAATAAAGTAATAAAAAAAATAATATAAAAATAATAAATGAGCGAGTATTATTATGTACACAGTAATTCTTTAAATTTATTACTGGAAATTCCTAATAGGCATCAATCTAAATGGCAACTGAAAATTACGTTTAAGAAACGAATAAAAATGTATTAAAAATCGGTGTCGTAGTCGGGGTGATACTGCTGAGGTGGTTTCCTCGGTCCAGTCGTATAAGAAGCGTTAGGATTATGGTGAGAACTTGGGTAATGATGATGCGATCGTGCATTCCCAACAGACGCGGCTTCTCTGTGATAATGCCGTCTTTCAGCTCCGTAACCACTTGGATCTGTGCCGTAACCATAACCTCCACCACCAGTATAATATCCAGTTTGAACTGGTGTTAATGTCTGAGGAGACAACGCTGTTGATCGCCAACTATCATAATGGCCCCCATGTTGAGTGTCTCGGTGCTATAATTAATACATTTTCATAAAGAACAATTAAAATAAATTATAATCATAATATTGTAAATTAAATTGTATATATTTTCTAAATAGCAAACCCAAACCTTTTTCCCCGCAATATTCGCTGGAACTTTGAATTTTTCGTGGTCATGATCGGACCAAACAGCATCCATGTCGTACAAACGATCCACGTCTTCTAAATCGTCTTCATCTAACATCATCATGTCATCATCAATCGCATAATTATCGTAACCATATGAACTAATGTTATAGTTGGAATTGGAATGGGATGGTGGATGATGCATCATATGACGACTTCCAGTAGTTGGGCCATTTTTACCCGTGCCATAAATGTGTTGATTTTGATCATCAGACATCATGGATGCTTGCAAAGTCGGTGGAGGTATTTTTTTATTGTTTTTATTACGACTTACGAGCTGTAAAATACAACAAAATAATATTAAAACATTAGTATAAACCAAAAACATTTTAAGAATATGTAAATACCACTGTTATCCCAAATATTAATACGAAAAGTAATGAAGCAAGTCCAATAACCATGACAGCTACAGCCCATTGTGGTAACCACGCATCATCGGTTCCAGCGGTTGCTGTCACACTTCTAGTAGGTTTAGGCAATACTGTTAAGAAAAAATATTTAATATTAGTTATAATATGATAGGTATATTGAAAGTTCATTATACTAAATTAATAAAATATTTTTACCTATAAAGTCTGTACGTGCTGGGTCAACAGTAAACCTTCCTAATTTTAAATAAAGGCCTTCATAATCGCCACCATTTCCGTATTGTAATGGTTGTGCGGATGATCCTAGGTTTCCTTCTTTTTGTAATGTTTCATGAAATAGACGTCGAATATCAGCAGTACTGACTGTACGTCCAAGTTGATTAAGTTGCACGAAGAAATCAACAAGAACTCCAGCATTTTTATCGGGTTTTCCAGTATTGATTGCATTATTTCCAGGGCTAATACACAAAAAATATACAATTGTAAATTATAAGTTAAAATAAATTAACATTCGTACCTATACATAATTTTTTAAATGTAATGAATTATCAATGATGATAAATTATAATACACATAATATGATACAAACTATAACTGAAAAGAATTTATCAACAATCAAAAATAGTAATGTTTTTAATTATTAAAAAAATATTAATTGAAATGGAAAAAAAACTAACACTTTATTATTTTAGTATTAATTAATAATTATCTAACATAAAATATTAATTAATAATTATCCTCAATACTTATATATTTAGTATTATTATAAATTATTGTAATGTATATCTCAATAATGAATTCCTAGCACATTTTTAAAATTTGTTTATTTGAACATAATTTATACACATACCTGAATGAATCAATAGTTATTGTCTTATACCATTTACTCAATGCCGGTGATTTACTGTATACTTTATCTAACTATAAAATTAATTAACAAATTTAAATTATGTATATTATAATAATAGTGTACAAATAATAAATATATACTTACTTGAGTTTCAATTTCACTTGCTAGTAATTTCCATTCTGGAGTATTGTGGTCTAATAACTCAGGTACCCATTTCTCTGATCCAGAACCAACTAATCGTACTGTACCAACAAGTTCACATACTGAATCATTTTCAGAACATTGACCAGGTGTTGTAGTTGGAGGTGGTTTCATAGTAGTTGTGGTAGTCGTTGTAGTAGTTGTAGTGCTTGTAGTTGGCTCTAAAGTAGATGTCATAGCAGCTAATTCAGCTGCTTTAGACTGTTGTAACAATTTTTCAATAGATAATGGCGTTGTTGATGGAGTAGACCAGCCAGTGAACTCAGTAACAACCCTGAAAATTTAATTGAGTTTTATATAGGTACTTAAATACATATTATAATAAAGAATAACCTGGAGTTATTAAATAAAAATAACAATTACCTAACTGGCCATCCCTTTTGAATAGTAGGTGCCACAGTAACTGCAGCTTGCATTTTTTTACTAGAAGGCAATGGTTTTCTAGTTCCAGAGTTATTTGTTCCTTTTCCACTATTAGGAAAAACTATTCCTGATGTACTACTAGCAATTGTTGTTGTTGTAGTAGTTGACGGAACGTCAGTCGTTGGTACAACAGTTGTTGTAATCGATTCTTGTTCTTTATTTTTATTAGTAGTTTCATCATTTTCAGTTGGTAATTTGAACCCTGGTGGTAGTAAAGAAGGTGACAAGACTTCGACAGGTTTAATATTTTCTAGTTTAAAACCTGGTGGTAATAGCGAAGCTAATGCTGATGAATCATCCACAAATTTAATATTCAAACCTGATGATTTTGTTTTTGTTGTAGTTGTACTAGGCGTAGTATTAGTAGAAGTACTACTACTAATATTTTTTTGTTGAGAACTACTTATGTTATTAGTAACTGGTAAAGGTGTTTCAGTTGTGGTTGTAATCGTCTTAGATTTATATGCTGGAGGTGGTTTTGGGTTAAATCCAGCGGGAAGTAATCCACTAGTTAATAAATCGTCAAACTTAACAGAATCTATTAATCTATTTTTCTTTCCACCTGGAATTGAAGATTTAACTGTACTAGTTGTAGTAATGGAAGCAACAGTAGTAGTTCTCTGTTTAGAAGGTACAAATTTTCGAACAAACGTTGTTTCTTTATCTGAGTCGTCCGATTCTTCTTCTTTTTCTTCTTCTTCTTTATCATCGTCCTCATCTTCTTCTTTCTCGGATTTTTTAGTAGTACTAGGAGCACTAGTAGTGCTAGTAGATGTGGTAGTGATTGGAGAACTAGAAGTAATAGTGGTACTTATGGTAGTGGTTGTGGGAACCAAAGTACTTGTCAAAGTCTTGGTTGTTTTTTCAGTGGTTGGAGTTGTAAATGATGATATATCATCATTTCGTTTATCATCATTGTTACCATTACTCTGCATATCAGTCAAAATACGGCTACCATTGTTTGTATTAGAAGAGCTACCGTACAAAATACCATTTGAAAGTTCCGATTGAACTCTATCTAATTTATCAATGATACTTTCTACTGTTGTTGTGCTAGTAGTTGTTATTGCAGGTTTATTATTAAACCTGTGTTTCGTTGTAGGGCTAGGTGCTGTAGACGTAATTAACTCTTGCACAGAATGATTCTTATTTGTTCCACCTCCCACCATTGACGATGATGATGAAACTGATCTACTAGTTTGTACACTTGCGACTACAACCCAACTTTCAGTAGTTGCTATTGAATTATTATTATTTTTCTGATTTATTGTTACTGTGGTCGATTGATTTACAAATGGAGTTTTTGTTTGTTTTTTATTTGATGGTAGTTCAGTTGTCGTAAAAGCTGTTGTTGTATGTTCTATATCTTCATATTCTTCGTATTCGTCTATTTGTTGTTCTGTAGTAGTTGTAGGAGCTAATGTAGTAGTACTTGTTATTGGTGGTTTTCTAGTGGTTATGCTTTGAATTATTGCTGGATTGTTAACAATCTTTTTCATTCGTTGTTGTTGTGGGATCGAAGTCGTTAGAGAATTTATTCTTGGTCTTAGAGCAGTTCTCAGCGTAGTAATTGGAACTGTAGGTGGTTGTGTTGTTGTTGTAGACCTTCGTGGTTGAAATTGAGGCTTTTCTTCTACCGTTTGTTCTTCTTCATCTTCTTCTTCCTGTTCGTAATCTAATGTATTCATTGTAGTAGTGGTTGTAGGAAACAAGGACGATTTTCTACTTCTTACAGTAGTTGTTTGTTGCCTATTAACTGTTCCAAATAATGCTGAAGGTTGCTGAGAAGCAGATCGTATAGTCGTAGAAGAAGATTCTATAATAGATAATGGACTAAGGGTAGTAGGCCTCCGATTTATCACCGATCCTGAAACTACTGTAGGTTGGTTTCTATTTCTAAAAGCATTTGGTCCCGGTTGTGGTCTATGTGTGGTAATTATTGGTTGAGACCACGACGGTCGATCATCAGTCTCATCATGTATCACTGTAAAACCAATAGCAGCTGGTTCTTGTTGTTCTTCTAGGTTAATAATTGAAGATGGCTCAGGTGTAGTTAAGGGTCTTCTCTTAGCTTGTTGTGGTTGACCACGTCCACGTTTTGGTGGTTGGTTTTGTCTTTGCTGGGTTAAATCTACAGTATCATCTTTTGTATTAATTCCATCTACCGTGTCACCATCACTTGCGGCCACTGATTCTGAGTCCGTTGAAGGATTCCACCATCTAATGGGTCCTGTAGGTGAAGGATTTCTAGAAGCTGGTATCACTCCGTTAGTTTGTGATAACGGACGACGAGAAGTATCACTATTAAAACTTTCTTGGCTTGATTGTTGTAATATTAATGAGGGTTGTGCATTTTGACGTTCATCAAAATTATCTGTAGAATCTGGTTGTTCCGTTCGTTGTTGTTGTTTTTGTTGTAAAGCTGGTCGAAATCGTTGTTGTTGAGAATTACTTGGAAAAAAATTAAACTGCTGTTGTGTTAGTGGTTGTTGTTGTTGTGGTGGTGATGATGGTGGACGCTGTGGTGCTTGTTGAAAGAACGATGGTGGTGAAACAGCATCAACGAAACTTAAAGAACCGGAGGTTCGAAGCGGTTGAAACTGAGTTTGTTGTCCATTTAAAATAAATGGTTGGACATTCGGTGGCCGTGAAAATGGTCCAGAGTTTGTAAATGTTCCTGGTTGAAGCTGTTGTTGAGATGAAAAAAAACTCGATGAACTAGGGTTAGATAATGGTAAAGGATCGGCAGAAGATAGTCTACGTTGAGGCAAAATCAGTTCATCACTATTTGCATCTTCTTGAAATTGTACTCGAGGTAGAGCGAAATTTCCATTATTGGATGAAGGCAAAAAGAATCTCTGCTGTTGACCTATAAACAAACGTACAATATATAGGTATATTATAACTGTTAATCAAATAGTTATGATAATTTTATTTTCTAAACAATAGTACTTAACAATAGAAAAACGTAATTGACATTTTAATAATACCTACGTATAAAAAAAAATATTGGTCAGTTATTATAAAATTATAGGTCACATCATAACATTTTACTTAAACTTATTAAAGAATATTATTTCGAATGAATATCTTAACCAGTAAAACGTACGTGTATTTTTTTAATGGCGCACATAGAGAGAGTCGTGATGGAATTTCACTTGCAGGTGAAAATAATCACTCATATATTCTAGTAGTGTTTATACTGTATACTTAAAAAACTGTATGTAATAATGATAAGTTTCCCTCGTTATAAATAATGTACCGTAAATGAAGATAGTTAATTAGTGCCTAGTAAACATAAGAATAATAATTCATATTGTACAATTTATTTTAATTATTTTACAACATAACAATTTTAATGATATATTTGATGTACAAATTAAAATTACTTATATCATTCAATTAAGTAAACTAAAATAAAATAGCATTGTAAAATATAAATTTTTATTTTATTTAACTTGAAAAGAAATATGTCCATTATTTGCTAATATATTTACTATAAAATATGTTTCTAATGCATATTATAGTTTCGATTAAATTCAATTATAATTGATTCATCAAAATATTTTATTTTATTCTGCTTATTTAATATTTAATTGTAAAATTTTAATTTAAATAGTAAATACACGATACAGTAATTAATAGTATACATTAGGTGTACCTACTCATACACAAGATAGAAATAAATATATATTTTTAAGAAAGAATTTTGAATGCATAAATAAACTACTGCTATAAAATATAAAATATTTGTACAAATGAAACTCTGACTTGAAAACTAATTAAAATCAATACATTTTTCAAATTAATATAAAACCTAGATCAATCATTCAGTTTATATAGTGAAAATAGTGAAACTAAATAAGAAGTTATAAGTTAAAAAGGGACTAAATAATTAATTATATTATTTACTGTGATTTGATCATAAAACCCATAACTAAAAAAATGAATTACCAAATTAAATATTTATTTATATTAAAATATAACGTAATTCAAGCTTCAATAATTGTAAAATAATTTAAACACCGGTTTTATAAATTACATAGGTTTGATCTTGGTACAAGTTATTAATATTATGAAATCAATATGTAAAATTATATTGAATAATTTGTATCATAAATATTTATTTATTATTTATATATATTATATAATTTACATGAATAGTTATAGAAATAATGATTTATATTCCAAAACTACTATATTAAATATAAGTGCTTATTATTTAACTGTGTTATGTATTCAAGAGTTCTAATACATTTGTATATTGTTTGTGATGGTTGTTGAACATTCTAGCTGAAAAAAAATTTATTCAGTAAAATTATGAAATTAATTAGAAGTTTAACTTAGGTTATTTATTTATGTTTTACAAAAAAATTGACCAAAGTGTCATAAGACAAATTTAAGCATTTTTAACAAATATTAATATAAATGTGTGCATATTTTCTTATAAATATTGTTTTTTCCAAGTTTTGTCTCTATAGAAATTAGGTATATTTTATAATATTTTTTTTTTGTATGTGGATTATTTCTAAAACACAAAGGTTCTAAGTAAATTAAAACTAACAACATACCTAACTTATATGTGATATAACCAGTATAATAAAATTAACAAAATATTTTATAATTAAATAGTTACAACTTAAAACTACCTATCCAGTTATTATAACATAAGTAAATTATGTTCATAGAATTATAAGAAATATTAATAATAATAATATTAGTTATTATTACAAGTACAAAGTAATAAACATTTTATAAATGGTAGGTAGTTTATAATTTGTATAAAATAAAAAATATTTAAATTTATTATTGATAATAATAAATAATAATCAATTATTATGGTAATGAATAATGTATGTATTTAAAAAAATTCTTATACTTAATATTTTTTTAAGTATCTAAAGAGGTACTAGCAAATGTATAGTTAAAAATTTAACTGTTAATAACTATATCTGCATAATTTAAAAAATATATTAACGGTAACATTATTACCTAATCATTACTATTTTCCATAAATAATAGAAAAAAGTTAAGCAAAAATTAAAGATAACAAATTTAAAATGCGTGGCCAGTTACATCAAGATAATTCACACATTATTAAATTGTTATCAAAAATATTAAATATCAAAATTATACTTATTATTATATTACTTAAAAGTGCCTACTTATATTTAATTGTATAATTTTAAAAACCATTTTCTTTATTCAATATGCCAATCATTTATTTTGTTTTGTTTAAATACCTTGTGACTTACAAACCCTGTTGTATTATTATTTTGAAATCTACCGAAATAATAAAAATAATAGGTAAATTATTACTTTAAAATTAAATATTATTACAAGACTTAATTTACACGTTGATGACATTGTTGTGTTAATTCTTTAGTGGTAATTTCACGCCAATTATTTACTGTTGGTGTTTTCATTAAAAGACTAAATTGTGATAACGGATCTAAATTTCACAAGCTAATTTACGTTTTATGTGTAGAAAGCTGAACATGATTCTACCCATCAGGCCAAATTCCAAAATAATTATAATATGTATTAAAAAATAAAAACGTTACAAAGTTTAAACGAATATATCAAAATAAATAATAAGATTAAATACAAAATAATAAATAGCATAAGTTGTACCTATATTTTATCGTTATTCCATTACTCTTACAAAGTTACAATATACATTTTAAAGCTATGTCCAACAATAAACTTTTACTGAAAAAAAATTATCATAATATAGAGTAGTAAACTAGAAAACAAATAATAGGGAAGACAAACTCTGAGTAGGTAGTTAGTATCTAAAAATAGATAAAACTATAATAGATTTTTAATGAACGATTATAACTATTTTTTTGTAATTCAGAGTGAAATATGAATAAAAACATATTTTGATAATTTTGCAATATTTTGACACTTAATTATTAATATTATCAGTACCTATCAAAAAACATTTAATAACATTCAAGTTATTATCGATATAGTTTACCAACAACAAAGGTATATATTACGTATTAAAGTAGGTAACTATATTTTGTATATTATACATAATATTATAGTTACTTTTACAATATAAATTAAAAAACTTGAATGAAATATAATAATAATAATGATAATAATCGTTATTATTGTTATTATTATCGTTGCCCTATATTATTATTTATTAAATACCAAGTGAAAGTGTGATAGACGAAGGTTACTGCATCACCACAAACAAATTTTCAACAACATTGCAACTGTTATTATAATACTTTTTACGCATACCAGTTAAAATTGTAATGCATAATATTAATATATAACTATTATTCATATAGACTTTATATTATATCAAACCCAACTATTGTTAAAAAATATAAAATACCGTTTAGTTTTAATAGATATAAATTTCAAGATAGCACGTGCGTTCATAATAGAAAAATGTATCCCCTCGAGACATTTTATAATATTATCTTTTAACAACAGAAAAAGGCAAGACGAAAACGATAATAATGGATGATGATTGTATATTGATTTCAAATGGACCGATTGAATAAAAATCTAAATCGATTTTCAGAGTAACCACATGCTGGCGCGAAATAGATAGATACCTACTATAGTTGATGTTATGATAGGATAATATTCCGACCACCCAAAGACGATTACAAAAAAAAAAAAAAATCAACGACTTTAATTATTACAATCGCGGAGCAATTAAAACGGCTCGATGGTCACAGCCGGAATTAATTGTTCTTGCCTCTGTCTCGGTTTATTATGAATTATTATATTATATTATATTACAATATCAACTCTGCTATAGTATTACATGAATTAACGGCAAACCAGAATCCCTTAATGCGAAATTCTAATAACAATAATAATTAATACTTTTAACGGTTTAATGTTTCGGCGTAGACACATGTTTTTGACCTTTTTTTTAGTAACATTGTCATACACACACACATACACACATACTGCATTCATATTATAAACAACAATACAATGCAAAATAAATTATTATTCATATTAGATAATGGAAGATATAATAAAATAATTAAAAGTTACTTAGAATTTACCTTTTACCAAATTTCCATTATGTTTTTTGTATTTACAATAAATAAAAAACACAGTAAATAAACTAAAGTAGGTAAATCATTTAACGTTGTATTGTGTGTTACAGTAATTTAAAAAGGAAATGGTTGCATTTCACAACAGTTATAACTACTTATAAGTTTGGTTAGTTCTTATAATAGCCAAGGCTGTTTAGTTGCTAAAGATAATTACTTAATATTTAAATTGTATTAATACTATTACTGTAAACCGGTATTAAAAAATGTAATATTATAAGTTTATTTAGATACTATAATAGATTATTCTACAAATTAATAAGTTTCACACCCATAATTATCATAATGCCATTATGTGCTTTATTTTTTTCTATCATAAAATAATCTGAATATATATTATAGTATATCTCTGTGACGTTAACTTAAAGTTACTAATTATTGCATTTGAAGTTTCGAAAAATCAAAAACTACTTATTTTATTAGTTATCAATCTTTAAATTTATAAAATTGACATTGAAATTTGTCAATTTACAAATCTATCTCAATTCAACTATACATAATATAATTCTTATTTTTTGCGAAAAACATTTTCCATTCTATCCATTCTAAAATGTTATCTGATTATGTGTAATTGAAATTAATATAGATAGTAGTATATACGTATATATAGAAAACATATAAAAGTACCAACAGCTTTATACCTCCCTTTAAGTTTAACAATACTGAATTCGAATGATTAAATTGATCTAATGTACCATAGGTACAAAGACTGATCCGTCTGACAGTTATTATCAAGTAAAGTATAATACATTTTGACGTTTTAACAAAAATAATTTGTACTTTTTATCAACATCTATCATCTTCCATTTCATCTAACCACTTGTGTCAATTATACCGGATTGTTATGGCGATCACCAATCTATAATGTAATTTGCAATCAGATCTGAGAAATAACAAAGAAACCTGTTTTGCGTTTTTTCTTATAACATAATATTATAATTTTATAATACATTGAAAAACGCTATTATATATATATATCAATAATTTGTTATTAAATCATAAAATATGCGTATTCTGTTTGGGAAAAAAAATAATTAGAATAAAAAAAAACGTTCCTGATACATAATAAATGGCATGACTCAATAGTATAGGTATACCTGCCCATTATTAACCCGCATCGTATTGTGACGAACGTATTTGTATTCAGCGAGAAGCGATGAAAGAAAAAAACTATTTATTTAAAAAATTGTTAAATTAATAATAAATTTACAATAAAGGTACATTAAGAAATTGTATTTAAATAAGAAATGTACACATTTTTGTGATAGTTTTTGGAGAATAAGAAATAATAAAATGTTACTTTATGGCAAGTTATAAGTTACGTATATATTATAACATAACCAACATCATAAGTCATAACACTTTGTCATTCAATAAAGTTAAATCTTAATTTTAGGGAATCAACAACATCTACAATTATAGTGATGTCATCGCCATTATAATATTCTCAGTGTCTCTAAGCTGTATATTAACCTGTAAAAGTATTCTTAACAGCGGTGACGGACTGCAGACTTACAACCGTGGGTATAATTTTAAATAGACTAAATATACTTAAATCGATAGTCATTTTAGGCCTGGAGGTTCGAAGAACACATTATAGCGTTTCCTTCATTAATTTTTAATGTCGTACTGTACGCAGTGCCATTAACCGGATGATTCGATGGTGGTGACTTCAGGCATGATTAAATAATGACGTTTACTTTTAAAATCATTTTTTTTTTTTTTGCAACTTTATATATCTACACAACGCGCCAAAACACGTTGCCAATATCCGATATACCTATAGGTAAAAACAGAATACCTTCGGCTGGTCCTTGTTAGGTAAGTCCAGCATGACGAAACGTGTTGTATTTTTTTTTCCGATTTTATTTAGAGTTTTCCGCCATCAACGTTGTTTTCTATGTACGTATAACATCGCCATTGTCGGCGTAACGCTACATACGGGAATATAAGTATTATTAGGTAGGCATATTTTGTTGAAATATGTCACGACAAAATATGTCCATCAATGTACATTGCGCAATTTATCTGCCATTTGTGCGAGCAGTGTTCCTGCTTTTTGTGTCAAATAGGTATTATTTTTGTGCAAATATTATATTATGTGGCGGGGGTGTGAATGGTACCTGTGTATTTATTATTACACAACAATCTGTTCGAAATTGCGCAATGGATCCATTATTGTGAGATTACAGGTCTAAAAAAGTAATATAGATACGGTTAAATACAACGAACTTTATGAGATAATCTATGACACATTGTATTATTAATGTCTCAAACGTTCCCAATAGAACATTACCCCCGACCAGTGTTGTAATGGAGATATATACATGTATGAAATGATGCATAAAAAAAATTATATTACCTACACTTTAATTTATTGATGTATGTACATAATAAAAAGTATTTTTTTCTTCGTATTATGAAAACGTCGCGAATAATATTAAAATAAAGTATATCCAAATTACACTCATACGGTTACTTTTTCTTTCAATTATCAAACTCGATTGAATTAAACGTAAGTATAATTAACTATTTAAGAAGAAACTATGTTTTCGATTCACATTGATTTTATCATTACAATGTTTATAAATTTATAAAATATGCGAAAATCTTATCTATAATGTGTTCAAAAAATGTCAAAGAAATAATAATAATTGTTCGCGTCATATGCAATTACATTGTTGTTGGATTACATACTATTACAACACATAAACTCTGAAACAATGATATTAAATAAGACTTAGATTTTGTTGTAAATGTTTTTTTTTTTTTTTTTTTTGACGGGTGATATACTGCAGATAATTCTTATTTATAATTTAATTTCATATCCTCCTAATTGTAACTAAGTAAACTTTATTTTGCTTTTCTCTCTAAATGTACTTGTTTGCTAGTTTTTAAATCATTTATTGGGAACTTTCACGAAAATGTCATATATTTCTTCAATTACATTATGTTAATCAGATTACCCGATAAAAAGATTATTGTTAGGAACAGGTAAAATATTCGTGTTAAATCGTCAAAATTATTTCATTTATTGTCAAAATAATATAATTAATGTACCTATTAATTGATCTGTAGATGTAATAATTATCGGAATACTGGTTATAATCTGAAGTGACCATTTTTACTTTTAAAAAGTAAGTAAAAATATATTTTTTTTTTTTGTCAAACTTAAAGTATTAAATACCTAAGCATTTTTTATTTTGTTCAACAATTATAATTTACAATAAATACTTTTTTTAACGATTTACTTTGTCGCAATAATCGACCTCTAATAATAAGCATTCGCGGACGAATTTAATATTATACTGAGTGAATTATAATTATACATAGTTAAATACTAGGTAGGTACTGAGACGATCAAGGAGGTGGTTCGCGATGACTAATGCAATAGGTATATTATACTCGCGGAACGTGTTGGCTTAAGTCTTTAAATATTTTCAAACGCATCGCATCTAAATAGTAGTATAATAATATAACTGTTCGGTCAGCCACTCGGCGCCACACGTCTTATATACTGTCGCGCAATAATATCATCGAAACATAATAATAATATTATTCTGCGGTGTTAGCTCGTATTGTAACATGTCTAGGACTGGTTGTTTCCTGAATTCTGAAATTCCATTACCACGGACTACGGTCCACGGCCTCGCAAGGCACCTCCACCGTTACTATCGCGCAATGCCGTCGGTATTCTGTGCGAGGGCGGCCGTCGTAACAAAGTGAAAGTAAAAGTATATTGTAAATCGCATTCGATATAAAATCGTGGCAACGTCGTAACACACATACTTCTTTGCTATATCATACACCTGCAGTGCACTATAGAGGAATGTATATATACTTAAGACGGCTTGGCAACCTGGTGGTGTATATAGTTGTATAGGTATACTATTCTTAAAGTCGTTGCCGTCACGAACCAAGGACACCTATCGCATACATGATACATATTATAGCTGTGGGGCGATGCCCATTTCATAATTAGTCGAAAATCGTTATTTATTTATTATTATTTTTCTTTTTATAAGAGATAATATTATTATTATTATGTACTGTAAAATTTTATACAATAAATGTATATCGCATTATAAATTATAATCCATTACATACCCACATAAAATTTACCATCATTATTGTGTTACATTTATGGTTATTATGTACGAAATAGCACTTTAGATGAATATTATTAAGTTTTAGATACCGCATATAATGTGGCGTATAGAGAACAATTATTTCTTGATGAATAGTTAAGAACTTAATTGGTATACCTGGAGCAATACACATTGTGCGAGTGCACATTATACACACGAATTGCACATTTTTATATTTTTTTTGTCTTCTCAGTTTTCCTGCAAAGGTCATATGAATACATACATATAGGTTACCTAGTGAATAGTAATTTAAAAACGTCGTCACTACTTCTATATAAATTAATAGCAAAATATAAAATTAATATAGGTACATAGAAAATCAATCGTTTATGGATGAATTACTTGGAAAAAATATGAAATACAGGCAAAAAGTTTGTTAATTTGACTGTCAACAGATTGTTTGACATCGTATATTATATTATATAGTATCCAATATGGCTCAGGGCCGGCGCTCCGTATTTAAATCCCGGTGAAAATTATAATTGCAAGTCTTTTTTTCTGTATAATCGATTGTGGGTTTTGGTTCATTTTTTTGTTATTTATCACTTTAAATTCTTATCCAATTTCATCTTGATTTATTTTATTGTAAAACTTCCACTATACATACTTTATTATATTTAATGTTTTATAAAAATTGTTATCTTTATATATTCACGAATATACTACATATATTATAAACAGTCAGAACATTACTTTATATTTACTGATAAAATACAAATTTACGCTTCAGTTAATTATTTATTTTCTATTACTTATTAAATATTATTATCGTCATTTCACGATTTTAAATTTAAATAAAACTAAAGTGAACAAAAATCAAAATATTTTTTCCAAAAAAAAAAAAAAAAATACGCAAAAAAATATCATGTTATTTTAATTTTATGCATTTAAAATCTAACGTGTTTGCTATTTTTGTTACTTAGTCAATCAATTTTAACCAGGTCAGTCAATCTTTTTTGAGAAATTGTACTTCTAAAGTATTTTTTAATTAGGTATTAGAAAAGTTTCTTTCCGCAGATGCTGAGGTTACTAATATTGTTAGTACGATTCGAAGAGAAACTTCGGTGTCAGTAAATGTACCAAGCATTGTCTTTAAGAAAGTTAGTACTTGTAGTATATTAGTATCTTTTGCAATATTGCATTTCGAACAGAACTCTTCAAATAATTCAGAAGCAACTATATCACAAGAATCACCATCACTTAAATAGTTCTGCAAATTTAAACAGTTTTCGTCAAGTCTTCATTAGCTATTGCTCAAAGTTCACTAATGTAGTAACACTAAACTTGTCATTATAGATTTTAAATTGCATAAATCTTAGTTATAGGCTATATTATTATACTATATAAGATAGACTCCAGCCTCAGCCGGTAAAAGCGTTTGATTCAATTATAAATGATAAATGACGCACGTGCATACGATTATTATTTACGCCAAACTATGACTAAATAATACAAATCTAAAAATAGTTATTTGTTACCTACCAATATACATTTTTGACGTACTTCTAGCTTCCAAGCACTAACCTCTACACCACCCCCCCCCCCCCAAAAAAAAAAAAAAACACTTATTACAATGCCTATAGCATAAGAAAACACCATCAGCTTACTTATTTAATTTGAGAAATAAATAACCAGTTAAGTGGTTTGAGAATTTTGAGTACTTGAGCACTTACATAGAATATATACGTAGGTACTATTGACAATAGTTTAAATTCTATAAGGGTAGTTCATTGATATTATCTAAATTATTTTGATATCACTTTCTAATTTTATATTATTATTTACTTCAGCGAAAAAATATACCAGTTTATAAAATAAATATAGGACCAGTTAAATAACATTAAATTATTAAGACTTTCATAATTATATTTAGTTATAATAACTGATCAGTCATCCTCATAAACACAATATTAATATATATATATATATTATATATAGCTAAATACAATAGGTATTTTATAATAATCTTATGAATGTACATGTGATAAACCGAAGTACAACATACCTTGTGCTGTTGTTGTTCCCGCAAAAGCCAGTAAAGTAGCAGAGAAGACGATGACCAATACCGACATTGTTAAACTGTGTTCTGGATAAATTGTGTTTCGTTTCATACTTTTAAACAAAACTTGTAGTACGTCATGCAATAAATATCGTGCACAGGTGTTTTCCTCGATTCCGATGATGAATCCAATACATTATATAGTGCAGATTATTTCGTCATAGACATGTGGTGGCGGTGACACCATCTTCATTTCTACGTGGAGTTCGCTTGGCAACGAACATTCTGAACTTATGTGTCAGCGGCAATGACCTTACAACCTTCTGGAACTCTTGACCACTGGCGATGTCGATAATACTGATAATACGACCAATTAAAATGTTAATTTACAAAGAAAACAGAAACGGTTTTTAAGAAAAATTATAATCTCATTAACACTTGTTACGATATATAGTGGCCTTTATGTTAAACAAGAGAAAACGGAGACAAAATATCGATTATTATTATAATATTTTCTTACGGTTGATGTTTGTAGTGTGCAATATATAAAGATGGTGGTTGTTTCTTGCTCGATAAGGTATTTTTGATTTCACTCAAGAGACGCACTAACGGTTGTATTACAATACTAATAAATTCACACGCGTTACATTCGAACCATGCACAGAAAATACAACTGGTACCTATCGAAAGTTAAGTATTACTGTTTGATAAGACAAAATATCATCTAGAGAAAGCGCGAATATTATTGAATAAAACAAATATTTACCGTCGTCATGTACACTAATAAAAAAAAAAACTTCTTTGGATCGCCGTACGCTGGCTAAGACTGCGGAGTCAATGTCTGTACGGTGTAATGGTCGAATGCGGCGGCGGTGGAAGTGGCGGTGGCTGAGGAGGTAGTACCGGCGGCGGTGATGGTGGTGGTGGCCGTCGAGGCCGAAGCGTTGTGTAACAGCGTCGCACGCCTTCGCTATAATATCGTCGTTCGGTCGCCGACGTCGAGAAACGAAAGGAGAAGGAGCGTTCGGGTATCTGCCACTCGCTTGCAGTATATTATTATAATATGTAATATACAAATGTTATATCGATATTACTGCTATATTATTATAATTCGCCCGAAAATAATGATACTGCAACGATGAAAGATTGAAAACGTATGCAGAAAAGGCTGCAGCGGTGGTAGTGGGTCTCGTAGTCGAACCGATGTTACCATATAACCTTTATTACAAGTCAGTTGTATACATTATTATGTATATTCTTAAGATATGCGACAAGAACTCGCGACTCGAGTATTATAATGATATGACGGATTGTAAAGCATACGATAGGTGTAATTGTATCTCGAGTAGGTATCTGCGAGTGTATACGAATATACACGGCGACGACGACGACGACGACGACAACAATGACGAGAAGATTTTCTGTAGCTCGTGGAAGGAGAAGACTTTATGTCAGTGGTCACTATACGTAGTTAACATTTTAAAAATATAGAGAAGTGGTAATGCAATATTATTCAGATGTGTATATTATAGCGTGTGCCACCCAGTTGTACATTATTTTATTATATAAGATTACAATATATTATTATTAATATATACGAAAGACAAATCCATCCCAGCAAAATCCTATTACCAAATGTCAGACAACGTTATTGCCGTACCAGCAGATAATATAAGTATATTATATACTATCATAGATATGTAATGAGCGGACATATATAATATATTATATATATAATGTGTAAACACGAAACGCGTTAAATTTACGTTCTTAAGTGTAGCTGCAATTTGTTTTCTGTTTGTTTTAATAATAACGCACTTTTGTTCACTAGATTTAACTATTTTTATAAAAAGAAATTAAAAACCTTATAAACCTACATTAATATAAACTTTTGAAAGTCCTCGCCAACATATTATATAATACTTAAAGTTCTCAAGTTTTATCATAGTGAAAACATTTTTTTTCTATGACCATTGAGTCAAACATTATACTATTATAGGTGTACTAGCTGGAGTACCATATGAATCGTAATTGTGGTGCTTTCACATTAGATTTTGTTGATACGGTTGCACTCTTTTAAGTTTTAAGTACTTACAACTACTTTAAGCAATAAAAGATATTTTAAACCGAAATTAAAAATAGTAAAAATGATAAAATATCAACTATTTTATTATAAATACAATGTAAAAATCGCAGTTATTAAATAAATATAAATATTTTGTTTTCCTCAGTAATTTAAATGATAAAATGTATAAGCTATACGAAATTTATTTTGTAAAAAACATAACAATTTGCTGTTGAATTCACTATAACATACAATAAATTGTTCACGTATTAAGCATAATATATTGTAGACTTATACTATTGATAGTTATTTATTTATTATTAGTTTTAATATTTTGGTCTAACTCAAAAAAATTCACCCAACGTGGAAAAAACGGATGCATTACATTTTTATGTTAGTAATATAGATATAATCGAACACACACAAATAAAGTAGGTATTTTAAAATTATCATTAAGAACCCGCTTTTATAAAAAAACACAATACTGGTGAGTGTACTCTGTTCTAAAAAAAAGTGTTTTTAACTATTTTTAATGTTTGACATTTGTAGACTATTTTCTATATTTGCTATATGGCAATACATTTCAATAACAAAAATATTATATAATATAGCTATACAACATTGTACTATAGTGTTTAATTAAATTATCTTAAACGAGCAACGAGTAGTATTTCTAACTTACGTTTAAAACAAATTCGAAAATTAACTTAAAAATATCACTAAAGAAAGCAATGATTGTATAGTGATTTGTCTACCACCGTGAAGTATATATATAGTATAATTATCAATAGTTTTTAGCGTCAATGTTCAATCAATTATTATTTATTTTACACTTGAATAACCGGTATTAGTATGTATGAGATAATTATCAATAAAGTGAAAGAAGCAAAAATATTATAAGAAATAATAACAAATGAAAAGACAAAACTCTCGCTATAAAAAAATGTACAAGTAATTAAAGGTAAAATAATAAAATTTTAATAATTTAATAATTGTAATAATCCATAACTCAATCGATAGAGCTGATAATTTAAAGCATTACAAATATTAAAACGTATATTGCACTGTATTATTAAAAAACATATATATATATAAATAAATGCAAATAAAATAACAATGAAAAAATATATATAATTAATACTTATGAAAAAAAAATGGATAAAATAAAATTCTTGATTGATATTTATCTTCTATAAACAAAAAACATATAAAAGAAAACCTTTGAATATTTTAAATTAACAACTATAATCGACAAAATATAATTGAATTGTAATATGAAATGTAACATAATGTAAATACTTCAAATAATTGTGACTAGACACTGTAATTAATGACCCTTGCTGTCGCGTTGTAATAAAGATCAATAAAAAAATATATATATGTTATAGTTTCAATATAAATATAATTTTATAATTATATAGTTTATTGAAGAGTTCATTTTTTGCTCTAACAATTATTTTACACTCATTATAAGACAACTTTGATATTTTCGTATTTTAATTAATGTACGTGTACCTACCTATATAATGTCTTTTGAATAAATTGAAATATTAAAATAATATTATACGTGTTGAATGTCTAATCTATTTAAATACTGAATGAACAATATATAGGCGTTTTTAGTTTTCTCTGCCTGGCAAGATATTAAGAAATACCCATTTAGAAATAATAAACAATTTCAAAATATAATGTTATTCCTTTCTTACTCGCTCTAGTCATAACCTTAAAACTGTCAATATAATAAATTAATTTCATATAAATGAAAAATGTATAAATACATTTACAACAATTATGAAGACAAAATTCAAAAATTAAGTGTAGACACTAGACAGTATCATAGATACACTAATTTTAATTATAGTTAAATTCCACACGGCGATATATTATCTCATTTATTAAATATTTCATTATTATACATTTTAATGCATTTCGAATAAAAACTGAAGTGAGCAGTTTCATATAATATTCTTCAAAATCCTATTACCTTTATACAAATTAAAAAAGACGAGTAAGTAATAATAATAATAGTTAACGATAAAAGTGTTTTAAACACTAATTGAATAATATTATATTATATTATTATGGTTATAAATATACCAATAGCGTGTACATTAAATCTTGATAGGCTTATATTAAAACTTCAAGTGCTTAAGATCTTAATCAACAAATGCAATTAAAAACACCGATGAACTCGCTCTACATGTAGTTGTAGATTTTAAGTTCGTTTCACCATTAAAGAGACCACTGTAATCGATGCGTTAAATTTAAACTCGATAATAAATCATTGTATAATAATATATAAAATTACTATGAGCAAATATGGTGAGTAGTAATAAATAAGTAAATAGTAAAATAAAAATATAAATAGTATATAAAAAAAATATAATAATATAATATTAATATATAGTAAAATACTATCAAAGTAACTTTATTCAAAAATTTAAAAAACATACAAAGTTCCCAAAAATATATTTGAATTATGATAAAATAATTAAAACCAGTATTTTTTGTTTGAATATTCGGCCAATTTCATTGAAATTTAAATTTCCATAAAAAATTGTGTGACAATTTAATTGAATTTTTGAGTATCATTAAAAACTACTTATAAGTAACTTTTTATTTAATTTTTAAAATCAACAAAAAAAAAAAATTAAAAATATAAAATGGCTATAAATAGCTTAAAATTAGTCTAAATATTTTGAAAATTTTAATAAATAAAAAAAAATCATAAAGATCATTTATTTAACAAGATTGTTTTAAGTTTTTATACTTATAAGTTAATACATTTTGAATTAAAACGAAAAATTTAAATGTTTTGGTTAGAAATTGTTATTTAACAAGTGAATATCTGATACATCATTATTTGAAATTCAATCATTTATTTATAAATAATAAAGGAGACTCAACGCTTAACTATTATTCATTGTAAACAATTTATGAACCAATTTTCAACGATCTATGGTAAGTCAGTATTGTCTCAAAAGTCAATAACAATAATATATCTATTATAATAATTAAATATTAATAATATCATAAATGTCATTTTTTCAAAACATAATTCAACCAATCGTGGTGGTCTTACTAATAGAAAATTAAGTTATCATATAATAGCAATATTAAAATACATATTATAAAATATACTTAGTAATAAAAAACTGACAACTGTCTTCTCTCGGTTGTTTTTAAATTCATTTTTTAAATTATAATTAAATACATACGTGTTACAATGATTTAAATAATGACGAGGTAAATCGAACCTTACTGTAAAGCAAAGCGGTTACCTTTTTACCAATTCGATTATTTTGAAAAATATTGGAAAGTTTTTATTTTTATTTCCCAAGAATACCAACAAAATTCAATTTGATAAAAATCATTGCATTGTTATCATTCTACTCTGTACCTATATAAAACTGTAATTATATTATTGATATTTTTGAATTACACAAAAAAAAAATGAACCTACTAAACTATATTTTGTACAAAGCTTCGGTATTAAAATAACAATATTATTAACTACAAACAATTATCAAAAGGGACAATTAGCAATGAGGAAACTTATATGAAAATTATTTCAAGCTACAAATGTATCGAAATATCGAATATATGAACTAAATAAAAAAAAACATACATAATTAATTCAAAAACCAAAATATTTTAAAATAGTAATATAAATATTAAATATTCGAAGAATAGTTCCAGTCTCTATAGTTAATCATAACAAAATAACATAATCAATTTGATCAAAAACGGGTTTTCCGTAAAATTTTCATTTTTTTTTAGATAACTATACTACTATAAATTAAATATTAATGCATTAATTAAGTACTAATAAAATCTAATTTTGTACCAGAACACACCTTCAAAATTTAAATTTTGACTGTTTCTTTTCCTCCAAAACAAGAAGGAGTTAACAGACTTCAAAATATACAATAATAAAAAATAGAAAACGAACACTGTTGTAACAGGATATAACGATCTGTCGACGACGATTTAATCCATTTTTATAAAAAAATTAATTTTCTGAATGGATTAAATAACCTGAAGACATTGAGAACCTTAGTACTTTTATATCGGGTTTATCCATGGAGACTTTTTGATCCATTTTAAAAAATATATAATTTAGTATTTGATTTTGATTTTTGGTACCATCATAGCGTAATATAATTTATAAAGAAAATGAAAGTTTTGGAAGAAAAGAAAAATAACAAAGTTAAGTAAATAAAGTACATGCATTTTGTAATAATTAACTGAATAATTTATAATTTTTTTTTTAATCATTCGAAAATGCATAATATATATATATATTATATATACATCGTTGTATTATGTCTCAGCTAATTTAGATTAAGAATTTAAGATACTACAAAAAAAAAAAAATGTAATGTTACGTCCTGTATTTGAGGTATAAATACAATAATTCGTATAACAAAAAACAATTTTTTTCAAAGTTGAATAAAAAATATATTAATTATCAACATAATTTTAAATCTGAAATAAATATATTTTCTCAATCTTCATTGTAAGATTATTTTATAATGACATTTTTAAAATTTAATATAAATATAGCGATTCATTATTCTTTTTTCTTTCGATTGTAGCTTAATGATGAAAATTTTAGACTGCAATTATCTTATCGACATTGATGTTGTATAATATGATATGATATAGATACCTAAATGTTAGTAAAACTCACTTCTATATCTATGCTTGTTTATCAACTTAAAATTAAAATACTTTAAAATTTTGAAGATAATAATATAATAAGTAAAATGTTTTCATGACTTAGAAGATACAAGTTTTGAAATACCTATAGTAATCACAAATCATAAAGTTATAATAGTTATAATAATATCAGAGCCCAGAGGGCAACCAACGCTGTAAGCTTTAAATGTTTGTGTACAAATAATTTAAGATCAAAGAAGTTGTAAAAAACTTTTTGGTAAAACTTAAATTTTTATTAGTTAAACTTTCATAAAAAATAAGGGAAAATAAGTAACTATCGGATATGTGTCGAGTGTTTGTGTTCCTTATTAAATAATTATTGTTATATTTATTATTATTATTGTGTTGAATTTGATTTCAGTGATAAACCGATACATAATATGAGCGAAGACGGTCTGTCAGTATGTATTAACGTATAAGTTTATTTTACGTATGATATATTATTTATAGTGTTATTGTTCAAATTATCGTGATTTTGACAAAATATGTGTCTCTTTAAGGCTTATATAAAAAAAAAATGGTGCATATATTATATCTTTAATATTTTTTAATAGCTATAACCTTATTAGAAACCTTATATTTAAGTTTTATTCTTTTGAATCACTAAACAATTTTTTTATCGACAACTACCTATTAAAGAAATTAAAATGTAAAAATGTATTAAATAGTTAAAAAAAAGTTTCAAAATATTTTAAAAATGATACTATGTAAAGAAAATAATAATATAGATATTTTATGAAAATTTTAAGTGTCTATAGTTATTCGTTTAGATAATAACAAAATAAGAATAAATAATCAAAAAAGGGGGAAAATTAGATTCACGATAAATAACTGTAAGTAATGTATAGGTATACTTAGAAAATAGAAAGTATATTGTAACTGGTAAGTATATGTCTCACATGGTTCTCACATTTTCCATAAAGTATCATTAATACGCAACTACCATTATTGCTACTAACAATGGATCACTATTAAAAATTTAAAATACTTTGAATTATTATTTAAATACGTATATTAATATTTAACATAAGTCCAAAATTCTATTAAAATTGCCTATACTAAGCCCCTTAAATAGCGAGTGTTCAAAATCCTCTTATAATAATAAATAACGTTATTACAATAATAATTATATTATTATAATAATAACTTTATTGCAAATGTATAATAACAGCTTACTGTGATATATAGGATTCTTGTATACTTAAAGAAAGGTCTGGCAATGTCCATAGTCTAA
This sequence comes from Aphis gossypii, assembly GCF_020184175.1. Classification (NCBI taxonomy): domain Eukaryota; kingdom Metazoa; phylum Arthropoda; class Insecta; order Hemiptera; family Aphididae; genus Aphis; species Aphis gossypii. The sequence goes on from NC_065533.1 coordinate 41,640,701, forward strand.
GTTCTATATCTTATTTTAAGGTGCCATAATTTCTAATTTTTGTTAGTTGATATTAATTACCCAGAGCTGTAAATTAAATGCATTCGCGTGTTTATTTTGCTACATCATATAAGAAAATTGATTTTACCAACATTTGTTTTGCGTTAGTTATTATTCAAATACAAAATCTTTTGCATATTTTACGAGTTATGATATTATATAAATGCGTATATTCATGATTTCTTTATATTAGTTCTCTTTTCCTAATAATTATATTTTATATTGTTTTGTTTGTTTAAAATATGACTTGAATTATTAAAATGTAAATAATAAAATAATAATAATAATAATTAATAATTGCCTACTTATTTTAAATACAATTGATTTTTTTTTAAAAAGGTTCATTTTTAATACTGTTATACAATAAAAATAATTAAATTCAAAGTTAGTGGTTATAATTTTATACTTATTTATATACAAATTAGAACATTTAAATCCATTAATTAATAGCAAAAAATATTATCAAGGCTTATAAGTTATAAATCATTTTTAATTAATAAAAACACAGATTCATAGACTAATATTTAATTTTAGAATTTATACTCAATATTACTCATATTATAGGTATTTATTAATTATTTTATAAATTTATGTCGTAGTATTATTACACTTATTATACTTAAAAAGTATAAATTTTAAATTGGTATTAATCACTTTCTTTTGACAATTATATAATAATTTTCAAAAAAAAAGATTTATATTTTTGAAAATAGCTTCACATTTATATTTATCTGTAATCTGTATAAGAAATAAATGTTGATAACAATAAATTCATAAATAGATAAATAAGAACATTATTTTGTAAGTCATTTAGTAAACATTTGTGTAGCATTTTAAATGAAAATAACGATGTAATATTATAATTTATTCATTTTCGTTATGTGTTCTTTTCAAAAATCAAATTATGTTACAAAGTTACGTAAGTATTAAACTAATTTATATTACTGTTACATGCCTATATTTTAACTTTAGTAATATTAAATTAGAGAAGGATTTAAGCTTTATAACGCGTAAAATTCTTGTTGTTATAACTTAATTTTATAGACAACTGGACACCTATACAATATTTCCTGTTACCAGAAAATACTAAACATTTGTCTTCATTAATTTTCATTAAATTTTAGCATCGAGGAAAATAACACAAAATCAACTAATTACTAAGTTTACTAACATAAAATCAAGTAACCCGTGAGACAGTCAAATAAAACTTTAAATTCCTTATTGATCTACGCATAAAATATTATGTTAATAATTTCGGTTTCTCTATCTAAACTCTACACCCAGTCTACGGGATAGGTTAATAAAAACACAGGCTCATCAGTTAATCATTATAGACTCTAAGCCTCTAAAAATGTGTTGCCATAAATCAGATAGCAATTAACTATTATTTTATTATAATATTGTATAAATAGTTACTAATAATACAAAAATATTATTAATTAAATTTCTTATTCTAACAGAAATAGTATAAGAACGTTATAATAATATGTATTGGCCAAAAAAATCCTATTGTATTAATGACATGTGTATAATATTATTAAAACATTTTAATAAAAATTTTATCATGATATAAATCGTGTAATATTATGACAATATAAAAATATCATCAAAATATTTTTTCATACATTCAAAGTAATATTACAGTAACGTTTTTACATCAAAATGTATTTAATATTAAATTCATATTTCAATGCTTATAACTTATGCTCATTAGCGTGTTTTATTTATAATATATTATTAATATGTGCAATGTACATGATGATTATTGCTGTGCATAAAAATCATGATAATACTGTAGTTATATGTATTTAATTAAAGGCAACGTATTACCTATGCACTTACTAAATTTACCATAAAACTGAGATTCATCATAATCTACTAATCTACTATAGTTACATATGTACCTAGATAGTAAATACCAGTATAATATATTCCAGATATATATAAATACTTATTAATACTGTTTAGGTAGCTGTACGTTATAGTAATTAAATTTAAAATATTATAAATCAATCATGAAAGTAATTTAAAATAAAAAACAATATAAAAATAAGTAGATACACTCGTATACTTTTGATTTATATTATACATAAAATGATAATTATCACTGTATTAAATTTTATCTTAATTTAATTTTGACTTTTTAAAAAAGTGAGATGGCGCGCCTAATAAAATATACGTTTTTATAGGTGCTGCAATTTTTACATTCATTTTGTAGATTCGTTATGCGTGTTCATTTGTGTCACTGCTTCTGTCACGGATAATTTAAAAACACACATTTCGATTAGTATATTAGAAAAAAATATATTATGTTACTATAAGTAATATCTTGATTTAAGTTTTATTTATCAATATAGTATGTTTAGTTTTAATTTAAAATAATAATAAGTGTACAATTATTATCCAAGTTATTAATTGATTGTGATTCAAACTTAACAAATTTAATTTCTTTTAATACTAAAATTATTCCAAAATTATATTATAATCGAGTTGTTGGTATTATTATTAATACCTATTGAAACTTTGAACTTTGAAGCTAATAAAAGACTTTTAAATCTTTAAGGTACCTATTTTAAAGATAATAATTTAATATTTTATTTAAATTACATATTGTTTTGTGTGTGTATTTTTACATATAATCACTATACAATCACGAAGCCAAAGATAAAAATTTGGTTTTCTCTTTTTATCAAACATAACAGTAGTTTTTTAAAGTAGCAATTCATCGTAAAACATCTATCGCAAAATTTCTCTTACTGTGAGTACCAAATCTTTTTTAGAATAGTGCTTAATTTCATCAGTCTAAAATTGGTAGTAAAAAAAAAAATTGTTTTACGTGCTGACTCTCATTTAAGTGAAGCCAAATTTAAAAAGGCAATATTAATGTAAATTAAGTTAAAATATATCAAGTTTAATTATATTCTATATCATATTTTTATATTGAAGAAAAACTTACTATATTTCATCTAAATTCTCTTTCATTTAATTACTTTTCAAATTCATCGAATAAATCGTTATTCAGAATATAAAAATACTTTGTAAATATATTTTCAATTTCTACTTCATAAGAATTTGTGTTAATATTTTTACTGCGACATATCGAATTATATGGAAAGCTTTCAATTTTATCCAATACTTCACCTAACCTTTTTGAACTAAAAATAGATATAAATTTGAAATATGTTAATAATGAGAAAATTATTATATTTTATATTTTTAATTCACTAAATTATCATTTAAATAGGTATTATTTTATGTTGGTATATTTAATTTTATTTATCAATAATAAGTTGAGTAACTTTTGATGGGACTTTGACAGTTAATGCTAGTGTATAAATATGATCAGAACTTCTTGGGATACTGTATTCTATAAATATTCAAGTTAATATTAATAATTAAAGTCAAACTATCAACATTGAAATTATTATGATAATTGATAATGTATATTATTATAATATAATAATATAATAATATAATGACTAGAAATTTGTTGCGTTTACTATTTGTTATTTTTAAACATAAATACATTTATTATATTATTATACATTATAATACCTCAATTTAATGAAACGTGATAGTGTGATACTCGCATACTCGCAGCATAATCATAATATATATATATATTATATATATACCTGATGTATTGCAACGTTTAGTTACATTATATTCATTTTGAATTGATCTCTTAAACGTAGTGGTTTCTTTAGACTTGCGGTTGTTTTCATTTTGATATTTTCTCTTTATGATGCGCCTATAGTTATATACAAATAATTAAAAATATAAGATATAGACTAGTGCTCATAAATAAATCTAATGTAAACTAAAATAGCGATAGGTGAAACTTGAGTAAAAATAGACATATATATACATAAAACGTTTATCGAGAATAACTTACTATCCTGAAATTCTTCAATAAGCGCCGAGAAAAATTATAGTTTATGACTTTGAAAGGCGATGATGGTGTATGAAATATGTAAGTTATCTTCATAAATCTTACTTCCCGGCACCTGCCACCTGGTGATTATAATTTTACATATTGATACACTAATACTATAAACTATTTAATATAAATATAGTAGTATAATGTGCTTGACATATACATAAAACAGTTTTTAAGAATAACTTACTACTATGTGATTCTAAAATATGTGAATTAAAAGTATTACGATTTGTGACTCTTAAAGATGGCGATAGTGTAACTTTATCTGTATTTTTTAGGTCAAGATATTCTAAACAGAACAAAAAAATTAGATATAATTTATTAAATTATTAAGATTATTTATTTATCCTAAAATTATTTTTTATATATATTAATTATTCTAAATTATAAAATATATTATGATATTTTATGTTTCTTTTTTAAATAATTCATTTATTTTCATAAAATTGTAATTATTGATGTGTATATTTACTAGATAATGTACCTATTCATTTTTATTACCTGAAAACATCATTCCTTCCACGACGCTAAAATTATGGATCTCCATTCGTGTTGTCACTATTTTTGCTAACAGCAGTTTTATTATCATAATAATTATATACAATTATAATCTAATAAGTAATTATAATTATTATTTTATTATTATTATAATAGTAATATTACAAATTATACATGAATTAATATTACTGAATCACGCAAATTATCTTTATAATTAATTAAAAAATTATAGATCATTCTAATTTTATTTGTATCCGGACTATAAGTTTGGGGAATTTTCACTAAACTTGTAATACCATCACAGTTTGTTGATTGTTTTCTTACCACTTCATGGTCTAAACTCTAAATGTAATGTTAGTTCAGAAATTTTAACTTTTACCAAGCTTCTTGTAAGCTGTCTATTATAATGTAATATTAAACATATTATTTTAAATGATTGGTACCTACAATAATAATAATAATAATAATAAACAATAGTTATTAATACCCTGCCAAGAAAATAGTCATAATCTACATTATTTGGTTGAAATTTAGTAATAGTTGGCAGAGTTTTTTATATATTTTTTTTTTGCCATGCACATAAATCATTTTTCACCCAATATGAAGGTACAGCATCAACAATAGCTTCATTTAAAAAAATACTATATTCATCCTGAAATTTTATCTGGTTCAGTAAAAAAATATAACATTCATTAAATAATCAAAGTATGTATTAATGTATTATTATCTAACTAACTTTATTTGTTTAAAAATATTTTATATAGAAAACAGCAATTGATTTATTTTCAAAATTAAATATCATAACTTTTTCGTTTTTATAAAATATTAGCTTGTTTGTAAAGTATTAGATCAATATTCAATTATATTAACTATAATATATGGATAAATGTAACGATTTTTTAATTTAATCTTTTACGATGAACATAAAAGGCGTACAATCAAATAACACATATTAAAATGACTTAGTCGGTATTTGTTGAATATGCTGTATTAGTATTAATAAAATTTATAATCTCATTTTTATATTGAAACAAAAAAAAAAGAATCAGCAACTATTTGTGATTTAAATTTTAAATTAAAAAATAATAATTCGTTATACTGTGGATTAGTAATATTTTTCATTAGTGGACATCTGTTATGAGTGCCAGCTAATCTAAATTTTTTTTTTTTTTGGATTTGACATTGTTATTAAGGTTACTGCATTCTATTGATACAATGATACTTAAGCATTACTTGTTCTAAAAATGTATATTTTACAAATATAATATTATACATAATTATGTTTCAAAAATATTTGTTTAATTATGTAATACATATTATTAAACACACAATTAATAACAAAATTTATAAATTTAATTTTAATTTATTATAAAAATACTATTTATGGTAATTTTAGTTTATAACTTATAAATTACAATTATGGAATTATAATGTTTTTAAAATAATATTAGTGTTGACATAGAATAATAAAATATAATAATTAACATTTTAATTACGGAAATGTTATCTGGAAGGCATATGCATAACAAATAAAAATAATTTTATATGCTTAATACTAATAATATTTATTTTTACTGAATTGTGTTAGATTTTTAATTTCTATAGAAATTAATTTTAAAAAATTTTGTAACAAAATAATACAACGATTTTTTATGAAATTACATAATATGATAAATTTCAACGAAAAAATGATATTTTGAAAAATTTCACTGAATAATATCAAAATGATGTGAATCATCAATCACAATTAGACCTTTTATGGAATTTTTTGATTTACTCTGAAAATATATATATTTTTTTTAAATTTAATTTAGATCAATAATAGTTTGAATAATAAAAGTGTCACCTTTTTATCGCCGTTTTCAAGAAATCAATATAGGTTTTAGTTTTAATTTATATTAGAATTTTCTAAAACCTAATATAACTTTTCATAGTTACGAATATAATATATTATAAAATTTTACATAATTGAAAAATAATATTTTTGCATAATATTATTGCTAAACGCTAAATCTTTTTTTATGCTATTTATAGACATTTAAAATGTTTCAATTTTATTTTTCAATTTATTTTATTGAGTTTTTAATTTGTATTTTGCAAAGTATGAAAAATATATTTTTTTATATGCACTAATTTATCAATGAACTAAAAAATATAATATATATATCCATTACAATAACCTCAATGACACTCAATGGGATGTAGATACATTGGTTACCTACTAATTATTATACCATTCAGCAGAGCGACTTCTGCGTTTTATTACGTGACCATAACTAATTTATTTTCAAAATAAATTATAGATGACTGGTCAGTTTCACTTGTTAGTTGTCTTTGATTATATTATATACAGTTAATATTAGCTAATAGTACTTTTATCGTGACAAAATAATCTCATTTAAGAAAACAAACCACTACATACTAAATACCACTATAGATATTACAATTGACAAATTAAAAATGTATTATCTCTAAGTATTAAGTATTATGACATATATTAAATGATAATACTTAATAAATAACAAATAAGGATTTATATGTAAATCCAATAAATCCATATTTTTTACACTTTTATCATAAAAAACTGATTAAATACTTAAATGTTTCGTATGCATAGATTATACCAGTAAAAGTAGTTAATTTAGTAAAATTTAATATTATAGTTATTTTTTTTTAAAAAATTGCATAATCATAGCATATTTTAAAAGCTTTAAACAAAATATTATAAACTTTGATCAGTTTGATTAAATTGTTGTTGTAATGAATAAATTAAGCTATTTCCAGCCTAATATATATTAGACCGTTCAACTGAATCATTTTCTGAATATTCTATACAATACTAACTTATAATTTTTTATTAGAGCTACCTACCTATTTAAATTGTTTTTAATAAATTAATCAAAAATAATCAAAAATACTTTACAATTTATACATTTGAATAACTTAACACCACTTTTCTATAGGTATTTTTATGGATAAACTTATGTATTTTTGATGCATATTCTCTATTCGTTTTAGAAATAATAATATGTACAATGTACATATTATACAATATTTTTTTAATAAAAATTTGGACGGACCCCGAGTAACAGCAATGACTTGCCATCAATGCTATACTACAATAGAATAAATACCAAAAGAAAATATTAATTTCACGATCACTATAAAAATAGCTGGTCTCACACATATTATTATCATCATCCTTATTTATAATTTTGTAATTACTGTGTGATATCGGTAGACTATATACTATATGTATATAATACACGGTGTATTATAATACTAGTGGGCGAAAATCGCCACTAATATTATTATACTCGTAAACGCAAATCACTATTTGTATTATTATATCTGTTTAAGCTGTGTATATAGTAATATATAGGTAATATTTATTTAGATGTGGTAACAGCTGGCCAGTCTATGTTTCACAAATTGTAAACTTTTATTGTTTATTTTCTATTTATTAAAATTATATACCTACGTTATATTTGGTAGTAAGTACCTAACAGTTCGCACTATTAATAATTATTTATTTGGTTTTATCTCTGATTAGCTGTGAATTAAATTTATCTCTATTATTACTACATTTACAAACACATAATAAACAACAACACGTAGATGCGTTTATTATAATATATTTAATACTTATAAACAATAAATTGTTCGTACAAATTGTGAAAACATTTATTATTATTTTTATCTGTTAGACCAGAGTCCAGAAGGGCTGTATTATTGTACAATTGTAATTGTTAAACTAGAAGAGGACTGCTTTTCGTTACAGTATTCTTAAGAATTTCTTATACTTATGTTATACATTTTATATTATATTATACCACAACACGCTACACGCCAACACTTGTCATCAATTTATTATGTGTCTACATATATTTCTAGTACTTAAGAAGTTAAGAATACACTCCCATGCATACATACACACACGCATAAGTACATTTCCACATAATGTAGCTCGTCAGAATTTTCCCGACAATCCAGACCACTGCTGTTCAAACTAATACACCACACACACACACAGCTATTCTTCCATTATTTTAATTTATAGGTGTAAGTGGTGTGCACGAAGTAAATTAGTGTCCTGGCGTGCGTATTATCGCTAACGCTCCCAGAGTATACGTATCATACTCTTAATGATACAAAGTAATTATAATAACTGATAACTAGCTATATTATAATAGTTAATAGCAAAACAAATTTTAAGCTATTGTTAACTTAATCTCAATACTTAATACAAAACATTAACGTTGCTGTTGTTAATCGTGATTGTTGAGTTTTTTTTTAGCTTTTCACTAATAAATAGGTAATTAAATAAATTTAAAACATTCAGGTTTCTATTAAAATTACTTATACTTACTTTAGATTCAGAGCGGAGTGAATTTGTTTTATAATGAAATTTGTTTTGTTTTTTTTCTTTTTGCCTGACCTCAACTTTATGAACAGTAAAAATGTATCGATAATAAAAGTTGTCGTTAATTAAAAAAATGATCGTTGATATTTAACTTTGAAAGTAGTTTCTGGTAGCAATTTAAACCAAGTTGATACTCCGGAAAATAAAATGTAAACATTTCCTAGTAAACTTATCCAGAAAAACAAAAACTTATATAATCTGAAAAAGTATAACATTATTATCCCTTAATTGTCGATCAATAATAATTTTATTAGTAATCGAAGTGTTGGATACCGTTTAGTTACCACCTATTTTTTAATATTTTGATTTTTTCCATTAAATAGCTCTTATATTCAATTGTAATGTTAAAAACATTATTGCTTTTTACAACACTTCTATTCTTACTATACTGCGAGTAGTAGTAAACTAGTAACTATCATTTTTTTTTTTTTTTTAATCGATTATCATTTATGTATAAACGGCGCAATGTGTATGCAATATGAATACACCTTACAATAGACAAGATAATATTTTAAAATTGTCTAATTACTTAAATATTACACTATTTGTTTATATTTTTATTTTGTCATAAACTCATAACATAACATAACCATATCTTAATTTAGAATTTTGTAAATAACAATTACATGTCATGCTATTTAAAATTGGAAACCATTTAAATGATGCCAATTACCAAAATAATTATATTTAATGTTTTATTGTTAAAATCTAGAAAAATCTATATTTGTAAAGAAAAATGTACCATGTGAGTTTATACTAAGATTAAAATTATGTATAAAAAACAACATCACGTTATAACATCCTCGAGTACAATTCACTTTCTCATCTAGAAACTAAACTGTGAGTAAACTTTCTTTAAATAACCATAGTAAAGCTATAATATAAGCAAAGATAACAAATACTAGTAGAGAAAAACAACAATAAAGTTTTATTAATAACCACTAGTTGCATTAAAACCACCGAATGTAGCCTTACTTATTACATGTAAATATTATATTTAGATAATACTAATAAAGTTTAAATAGGTAAGTAATAAACAAAAGTTCATAGCATAGGGAACATACATAAGGCTGAAAAAAACAAACTATGTACTTACATCAAGATAACACAAATATAAATAAAATAAAATAATATATATAATTAGTTAATTGTTAAAGCATGTAACAGTAGTAACTGGTAGAGGAAAGTTCAAAAAGATACGTATAAAAGACAACTCTTTGTGATGACTCCAACTGTAAGTTCTTATGTAACTGATTTACTGAGACGTCACCAGACTCATTTATTGAGATTTGAGGGTATGAAAACTAAAATTTTAAACTTAGTCCTTACATGATATTACAGTTTTTAATTGCTTATTAGTTATAAAAACTATACATTTATTTTTTGTACAAAAAAATAAATCTAACAAGATACCCTAAGTGGCCTAAATAACATTCTGACCTTTAAATTTAGTAACAGGTCATCTTAATATTAAAAGCAACAAAATTGATTATTTTAAAAGTAAAATTGATGATGTTATGTGTTAGACGGGAACTACAGTGTAAGTATAACGTCCTTGTTAATATGAAAAAACAATTTTAACCACATTTTAGGACAATATAAAATATTATTTACATTAATTATTAAAATGTAATCATTTTGCCTATTATTATTTATTACCTAAAAATCACTTATTAGTTATTACTATGCATAGATATAGATATGCATTAATAATTCATACTTCATAGGTTAAATGGTATATAATTTTATTTACACTAATATAATAAAAAACATATAATTTACAAAATTAATTATAAAAACTAAGTAAATGTTTAACAAGTTACTAGGTATGAAGAATCATTACTCTGTTCATATCTCTCTTTTAAGTAGACCCTATCCCAAATTAGGTAATTTATATTGCACTTTCGTCAATCAGACAAATTGAACACATAATTTACAGCCAATTTTCTCAAAATGGCCGATAAATTGTCTTTCAGTGAATGCAAGCAATCATCAATGACAATATTGTTATCGTAAATTAGGGATTTTATATAACATAATATCTGTTTTTATGTAGAAACAATGACCAAATATTTTTTTACTTAACATAATATTTTATTTATACAGTGGCAGTGGAGGAAAAGAAACCAACCATCAATTAACTTAACCATTAGTGGACAACTTATAAAATATCTACTTCTAAACATTGCCTACAATTTAAAATAAATTCTAAAGAATTATTTTAAGAAGTTCACTAATAAACAAAAATAAATATTAAATTAAACATTTAATCTTTATTTAGTTAATGATATCATTTATTAAGATTTTTTACCTAATTAATTCCCAAAGTTAGTGAATTTTAATTAACTCTAAAAATAAATTAGTTAAAATATTGGAGTTAAGTTAAACTTAATTTTTTTATTGAAATTAACTTAATAAATAATGAGAATAATAAGCTATACTCAATTTAATCAAGTTACATTAATTTACGAATAGTTAAATGATAAATATTAAACATAACAAAATAATTATTGATGGTACCCAAAAATTAAATTCTTGTTACCATTAGACAGAATTATTCAATAATTTTTTTTTTTTTTTTAACAGACATTTATATTAAAATAGATAATAGCTGGTTATAAATTTAAATTAATATAGACTTAACTCAAATTAGTAAGTTAATTGATGGTCTCTGTTTTTAATATTTATTATTTAATTTTAAAAATATTCAATTATTTTAATGAAAGCATTAGGTTCCAAAAAAAAAAAAAAAAAATAGTTTGATAAATAAAAAAATTATAAGAATATATTATAGTAATTAATAACTAATAAGGTGTGTAAAATACCAAAATAATTAGTCAATGAATTAAAATTACCTACTTAATGATAATTGTATATTATACATAACAATTATTATTATACAATTAACAAATAATAATACACATTCTTTCTTCAATTACAGTGTTAATATTATTTATAATTATTTGTAAGTTATACAGTCATCCAAGATTTAGAATTATATTTAATTTATTTTCCAATTATAATCTTACTTATAATGTCATTACTAACAATCTAACAACATAAAATAAGTACAGCACACGGCTTAAGATAGTCCTATCTAAAGCCGTGGTACAGCATAAATATAAAAACAAGATAACAATTTTTATATTAATATAAACCAATGGTATGTCATTGTTAGTTCCAAGTAGCGATATTTATCAATAATAATAATAAAATAATGAATAAGAAAAACGAAATGCAATAGAATTAATAACATGAATTTAATTGGTCTCTAACTATAGATTTTTGAAAAATTGTGTACTGACAGTTATAAATTTGTAATTACAAGGAAATGTTTATTTTTCAAATTTTTTTGTTTTTGAGACTCAATAATAATTTTTAAATTGATTAAGCTGTAAAATAGCGTTCATAAATATTGACTCAACTCTAATATGTCTATTTATTTATAGTGAATAAACATCATATATTTAAATCCAAATTGTTGTTTAGATTTCTACAATCATAGGTATTAAAAACAAAAACACATTGATTAGTAGGTACATTATTCATTGCATTTGAGTATTACATTAATTTAAATCTGAAAGCAGAGCATTTTCCAATGAATTGTACCCAGAAAGACTAAATGTTTTACATTGTATAATAATTAATGAAATAACTTAACAATATTTTATACTCTGAGTAATAATAACTGAGTAACTATCCAGTATAATTGATTACTATCTAAATTCTAGAGGCACATTTTTTTTTATTGAATGCTAATATGCCAAATACAATTTGTAAAACAATATTTATCAAAAATTATAATAATGTACTCAAATATATCAATAAATTAAAAGTTATCACATGTCAGTACCATATAAGACATTGATTATTTTTTTAAATCATATGAAAAAACTTCTATAAGTAGAAACAATTTAAAGAAAAAATTTAAAGACTCAGTCATACAAAAAACATAAAAATGCTCACAGGAAAAAAATAACACTATTCAAGTTACTCTTATATCAATCCGAATAAACCTACATTATCTTCAGACTTCAAGACAAGAATAAGTACTATTGTACAAGTACTAAATGTTTTATCTATTTTACAATTAATGATAAATATGTATTTTAATAAACAGATCTGAAATTTTACAAATACTTTTAAGTACTAACTCATGAGAAACTTAAGTATATATTTAATAGTAGTATGTTAATATGTCTATAATCTTTTGATTTTTTTTTCCTATATAAAACTATTTCTGGTGATAATAATTCTTAGTGCATATCATTACATCAACAATTAGTATAACAGTATATGATCAAAATAAAAAAAAAAACACAATTTCATACAATTGGTATCATTTATAATAGAATTAAGAGTAAAATCCCAAGAATAAAATTAAATTCATAAGAATAATTTAAACATTTTTACAGTGTTTTAAAAATTGAACTTATTCATAATAATTCAAAATACATCACCTTGTAAATTGTAATTAACATGTAATAGGAATGTGCCAAATAAATAATGTACCTATGCTAAAATATTTGCCAGCATAGACTACATAGTAATAAAATAATTAAACAATGAAAAAATTTAATTAATAATTGATGTTATATTATAGCCTAGTACAAATTACATTTAATATTAAAAATTATTTTATACTGAATCCAACGCTGTATTTTTTATTCTCCATAGTCCATTAAAAACTGTCGTAATTAGATGTAAATACCTATGAAACAAAACTTAGTTTTAATATAAATTATATAATTACAAATATTTCAAAGAATATGTTTACTTTTATTAATTGCAACTGTAGACTTGAACGTAAAGCTTCTAAATTAGGTCGACGGTATGTTGATATCCCATAGTGGATTTAACAAACTTATGCAGTTCTTAGTGGAAAATCAAAATGTCTTGATGTTTTTCCTAAAAATGTTATAAAATTTAATTTTTCTTATAAAACAAAAAATAAATTACTTTTTACTAAAAATTATTTTATTTAGACTTTTTAATAAAAATGGTGTACAAGATTTACAAGATAAAGGTTGTACTTATTTAGTATATTTTTTTTCCAGAAGTAGAGAGTCCAAAGGAGTTATAATTATAGTCTATATGTGAATAACATAGGTATATATAATTTTGTACTATTAAAATAATAGTCAAGCTATCATTTTAAAAACATGAAAAAGTCCATTGGGCTTCCTCAAATATAGCCTTTAAAATGGGTGCCTACTAAACGCCATGTTTATATTTCAAAATTAATTTAGTTGTACCTATTAAAATTTGAAATTGAAATGAATAATGTACTATAAGTTATAATGGTATCTTTAATATTTTAACTAATTAAATTATTTATTCAAGAATATTGAAGCGCTTAAGTAGACCTACATATAAATATTATTACTCACAATAAATATTATTCATTAATTTTCAATAAAATTATACGTATTACTAATTACTACAATTAAATATTTTTACCTGTAAACTCATGTTGACGATTTTAAATTTGTTGTGTCATGGTGAGTGGTAATATCGATCCTTTTAATGGATTTGAACATCTTTTCAATGCAGCTGAGACTTAATATTTTGCATAGCTACATAAATTTTTGATTTCATCATTATATTTTATATTTATTTGAAGAGAATTAAATCTAATCACAGTATTATGTTTTTCTCCATAATCATATTTTTGTTAATTATTGTACTATTTATAAGTGTTGCTCTCGTACTACTTAAAAATCATTACAATGTTACAATATTTTTATATTCAAATTTTAATAAAATAATATAAATAACATATGTTTTATATATTGTCTCCTATAAACTAATTCATAACACTATTGACTAAATAAACTTTTTATTAAATTAATTATCATTAATTTCAGTTTTAAATGTAATTTGGCCATACCCATGTCATTATAATAATATTACTATATTACTATAATATATTAATATGGGTATTTTATTTAGTATTAAACTAATAACACATTAATATAATAAATTTCCGTTTAAAACTATAATTTTAGAACTTGTCTAATAACCTATACGTTTACACAGAAAATGAACCTACATTCTACGAAAAATAGACTTCGTTTAACACAATAACAAGACACATTTATACAAATTCAATTTTAAGTTATTATTAAAAATTATTTACAAAATAATGTTATTGGATTATAGAAATTCATAATTTTCTTATGTTTTCTTATTTTACGCTTTTCTTTATTTCCTGTAGAATATGCAATGTTAAAATAATTTTATTTTTATAAAAAATGCCTATCACTCTTCCAGTAAACGCAATTAAAATTAAAATTGAAACCAAATATTTGGTCGATCGTTGCTAGCGGCGCTTACACTGTTAACATTTATGCAGCATGTAAAAATTATAAGTGGAATTTAATCTCAATTATACTCATTTTAGTTGGGAGGCGGCGCAGCTAGTAGTACTATATAAACATTCTACAGTGACAAAATATTGAACGGTTAAAGTAAAAATAAAAATAGTCAGAAATGGATTATTGAGTCCAAATATCAAAGTCGAATGTCCATTATATCAGTAAATTCTATGAATGAATTTCAATCTTCTTACGTGATATCAAAGATAATTATTGTTGAACTGTAGCAAAAAACTTCTAAATAACATAATTTTTTATATTATTAATAGCACATTCTATTATTTGAAGTATTGCATACGCGTTAATGAATTATATTATACTGATCGTATTTTGATGTACGCATACCTCGTATGCATCATATTAGGCGAGAACCATTATTGTGGTTTAAAATACATTTAATAATAGCCAATAGGTAGTGTTCGCCTTTGATACAACCGTAACTACTTAAGAAGTAACTTTTTTTCTACGACACAATGTAGGTATTGTTATTTAAATAATAATTTATATATTATATCATTTATAGGTACACCCACTAGTCGTAATGTAAGTATAAATTACACTTAGAATACATTTTTCTTCACTGTAAAACGATTGTTATTTGTTAACATTATAAAAGTCTGATGACTATTATACGAATAAGCAAAAAAACAATGATACCATTACATTAAAGAGCAAACCTATCATTTATCATAACTCCTTATTTTTGCTGACACTGTGCGCTCATATATTTTGTTTCCAGCTATGTCCTTGCGGCCTTACGTACTAAATAGTTCCTATCACTAATTTCAATAAAATAATCATACAATCTTATATCACTAATGGAAACACTGTGGAACTATAAATATACCAGTATGCAAATGTTAATTGTCAAAATTAAATATTAACAAATGACAACAATTATTATTATATCAGACCTGAAGGTTTTATTAAAATGGTTAAAACAATTTTGACATTATAGAATTAAAAATACCCTTTTGTCTTTTTAATGTGTTCATAAACGTTCTATTACACCAATTAGTACTAATTCGCCATTATACTCGTACTTCGCGTTCGCATAGTTCGTAATAATAATCGTTCTGTGGTCTGTGGTAAAGACTTATTTATGTTACTTATAACTGCGCTCATAGAAACTAAATTACACAATAATATTTGAGAACAACATGAATTTTTAATTATTGTATTAATTATTTGTATAATATAATTTTTAATAGTATAACGTGATAATATGAAGTAATGATAAAAATTAAATTATTGAAAAAAATCTACGCTAACATTTAGTAAAGATTTTTTACAACTTCAACTTTCCATAAAATTTCGTTGTGATCTAACTACGTATTATACTGACTATTCTGTTTTATCATCCTTGCACCACTCGTTTTTGATGAAACGATATTTAAATTAAATAGTTATTCTGAATAAAGATATTTAAGATATTGATTACGTCAAATCTTAAATAACGCAGATTGAAATCATGTACCTATATTCTTAAATAATTTATAAATAATAATATATTATTCTTAATAATAATTTATTACATTCTTGTACGGCTGTACTTTGATAATTTTATTTATAGATGTTTCAAGAGGGCCTCTAATAATATCTATTCTGGTCGGTTTTATTTTTTCTCAGAACGATTAACCAGTTGATCAACTGGTCGTCTTTTAATACACAATAATATTATATACTAACTACTATTATACAAACGTAAGCCAACATACAAACGTCTGTCGGAAACAGGTCGTCTATCGAGGGTCGAGTTAATTGGCAAGTCATATAACTACAATAATAGAGGAAACCAAGCGAACGAAACGATTAGACTTGTTGACGGTTGATTTTACCATACGAATATTGGGCTGCTCATAATATTTTCTCTGTTCTACCTTAAGTTCTTAACGTTTCTCACATTAGTACTTACGAGTATTAGTAACACCGCCGAGCTTAAAACTAAAAAAGTAAATATGGAATACATCTACATATTGTTACTATTTACTAACATGAAATAACTTGGTTAAATTATTTTAGAAATAAGAAATACTTCGAGGCGATGCTTTAATTGAATATTGTATAAATATGCAAATCGTTACACAATATACATACATGGCCATTTAATTAATTATATTATAACTCCACTGTAATATTACAGACCGTCTTATACTCCTGTTAAACAATTTTTTATCATAAATATTTTCAGTTTTGTTTACTTAGGCATATATTATTCAAGTTTTAAGAACATCATTCTAACTGTCGTTTTTATCAATTTCTATTATGAATGTATAAACTGAATAATATTTTTCATAGGAATCTTTAGGTAACTTAATATTAGAAATAATGTACTTAAGAGTCAAAATTCACATATATACCTATCCTTTATTTATTTTAACAAAATAATTGTAATTTTCGACTTTTGATTATGGTAAAACAATTAAATTACCACAACAATATCATATAATATATTATACATTATACATGTTCTGTTCATTAGATAAACATTATGATTTTTATATCTATACACGTTTATATATATTTATACTTATAACTTATTTATCTATACAATTTATATTTTTAATTACATAATTTCATAAACAATGTTGCTAATATTGGTTCATTGAGCAGCTCTTCGATATTAATAATATATTACAATATTTTACTATTATTATTAACAAACATCATCAGTGCATTCAGAGAGTAAAAATTAATTTAATTTACTTATTATTATTGCTTTTTCAACATATTTATAAATTTTATTATTTAAATTAATAATACTGTAATTACAAAGTAATTTTATTAATAAGTACATAATTGAATTTGTAGACAACACAACTTTTAATTTACAGTGTTAACCAAAACCCTAATTCTTATTTAAAAAAACCAAACAAATTGATTGTATACATACAAATAAAAGTTTTAAAAGAAAACAGAGATCTCGATAAAAAAAACAAATGTTACTATTTGGACGATAAATTAATTTTGTTCAGATACAGCTGTTAATTATTGTAAGTTGATAATTTTTATCTTGTGTTTCATTACCTATGGACGGATAGAATGATACATTTCGTATCAAAAATTGTCAAATACAAAATAGGCCGCATCAGATAAAATATGTTTTTATATTTCACATTGTGTATTGAATAACTTTGGTTCAAATTAAAAATCAAAGGTATAGTTAACATTTATATTGATACTATAAAATATTTAATAATAAATTAATATTATTTTGTTGTGGGAGGGATTCTTATCTGTAACTGAAATTTGGAACCTAAGTCTAAAAACAATTGATTGTAATATAATAATTTAAAGTCTAATATTACGATACGACAAATAATAATAATAATAATATATATATAAAAATTTATATATATATTATATTATAATAAAACTTTTAAAATGGTAACAAGAGTCTCTTAACATATTATATGACATAATATCAACGCATTCATATATATATATATATACTTATTGCAAAACATTTAATTGTTATGGTGAAAGTGTTATGATGGAAAATTTAGTAATATTTGGTTGTTATTTATTTTGAAAAAAAACATACGTCCGCATAAATATATACTATAAGAGATAATAAAGTATAACATAACCTACATTAAAATTAAAAAATAATAATAATAATTGAGCTGCCCGGTGGTTATAATATTACACAGCCATCCTTGTCGGTTGCTATTTGCATATCCATACCTTTGTAGGTAGACATTCAATATAATTATTTAATATGTGATCTATCAGGTACACGTGTAAACATCTAGGTAAATATAGTTTGCCATTGTAACATCAAAGTCAGACACCATAGTGTTGATGCTTTTTTAAAAGTTTGAAGCAAATTTCCAATGAGCGTATTATTGCGATTATAAAATATGTAGATTATCTATTCGTTGTTACAAGAACCTACTTGGGACAGTACTTGATAATTTGTTGTCCTGTTTTTTGACATTGGTAATGATGATGCTACTCCACGCTCTCGACGTTTTTGCGACCTCTGGTGGTTATGGGAATGGTGATGTCTGTGTTTCGTATGAACTTGACTATGATGGTAATGATGTTTATAGTGTCGCCTCCTACGTTTATGTTGTTGAGATTTGCGATCTTGATTTGGCAAAGATATTATCGTTGTGATATCATCACAATCGCTATCCATATTGTTCATCATTGTTATCGAAGTCGACGATGTAGACTGCGAATTATTGCCATTATTGTTGCTATTCGACGACGACAAACTTAGAACTGAACCCCAATCGATAGACGTAACCGTCGTCGTGTTACTATTGCCCATTAGTGGTAGTATGTTATCGTCACAATGGTTATCACCAATACTCAACGCCGTGTTTCTTTTGTTATTGAAACTGTTATCATAAATTTGTAGTTCCGTTAAAGGCGAATTATTAGTTTCGTCTTCGTCGTCTTCATCATCGTCGTCTTCGTCGTAATCGTCAGAATTAATATAATTGTCACAGTCTTCGATACTTCCGTTTAAATGGTAATATTGGAGATGATGATTGTTTAGATCCTGATGATTATTTGCCATCCCTGTGTTATGGCTATGATGATCGTCGTCTTCTTCGTCTTCGTCGTAATAGTATTCGTCGTCAACACCAGAGTCTATGGAATCGGTTGTGCTGCTACTGCTGCTGCTGCTGCTACTGCTACTGCTGTTATGATCGACCATCATTTCCGGTCGGCCATTTCTGTATTCCGATGGGTACGGTGTAGGAGATCGTCTGTTGTTGTTGCTGTTATGGTTGTTGTGTTGGTGTGAAACATCGATTTGTTGCTGTTGTATCATTTGCTGTGACGTGTTCGACGTTGTCGATGCACAGCAACGCCGTTGTTGAGCCTGTTGCGCAGCGGCAGCAGCTTCTCGTGACATTTCACGTTCGATCAATCTTAACGTGTTGCAAATGAGAACGGACCTCCGGAGTCCAGCTTCACAGCTCTGTTGTGAGCTGCTACTTCCAGACCCACCGCTCGATTTTCCTAATTTGCGCATTGAAGCGTCAAATACTGCGGCTCTGCGCCGTCTGTAGCACTGCGTTGAAGGTACACAACGCCCCAGTTCACAACATTCCGGTTCACTGTTGATTCGCGGTTGCATCGTAGTCATGGTCGTTGTCAGCGTTGTGCTGCTACCACCGCTACCTAAATCCAAATAACACTTACCGTTAGTGTCGCATTTGATGGTTTGCTGTTGTTGGTGATTTTGCCTCCAATGATTCTGAGCGTGATGCTGTTGGGAGGGCGATAGTGACGAAGAATTTGTGGAGTTTGTGACGTTGCTACTGTTGGACGAGGATAGTGACAAACTGCCGGCCGGCAAATATTGATCGTCGTCGTCGTCTTCGTCGTCGTCATCGTCTTCATCGTCATCGTCGTCGTCAATACTGCAATCGGAATCATCAGTAACGGCCGCTATAGCTGCAACAATTGATGATGTCGCGTCGTCTTCGTCTAGTCGAGACGCCGTATCCAATTGCTCGACAATGTGATCATTTTGCAAAAGGTCCTCGTTATTAAGCATACGCCTAGCTATTTTAGGAATATGATCATTTTCTAATGACGAGGATAACCGTCTTTTACACGCATTTGATTCACTGCCAGTTTCATTTGACATGCTTGTATTTATCGTTGTCATCGGAGGAACATGAATACCCATGTTGTTCAGTAATAAGAAACTATTCTGTTGGCAAAAAAAAAAATAAAAAAAATAAATATTAGATAATTAAATATATTGCTATAAAAAATGTATAAATGCAATTATAATAATTGTTGTAAAGTGTTTTTTTTTATATTTTATGTTTGATAATATGAGCTATTGTTCGATTTAAACGTAGTGACATTTTGTATTATGATTTATTAATATTACGTAATAGGGAATAAGTCGTTTGTAACAAATGTATAGTAAGTATATATCAACAAGTCCACAATGTAGCACACAACGCCAAGTGTTATAATATTAAATATGCATTATAACATATATTCTATATAATATTATTCTAATCACATAAATGTATAATTAATAATTATATTATATTAAAATACGTAGCCTTTAAAAAAATGTTTAAGCTAGTCAATTATTTTTAATTTCAGTTATCACAAAAAAATTAATTTCAGTAATAAAAACACAAAAAATCTTTGTTGAACAATGAGTTGTAAAAATAATAATAAGAGTTTAACAAATAATCGAACAACAATTATAATTTATAAGCTCCCACAATTGAATGCAAAAAGTTATTGAAATATTGGATTAGGATGTACAGATAAAAAACTACAAAGCTGTCCTACATTCGTATCTATGTGATTAAAAATAAATAAAACACGTTAAACATAAATATGTTAAAAATATATATGTTATAATCCTATTTCACCAGGGGTACAATAACGACAGTGACAGAAATATTTTTTTCTTCTTATAACTATCGTTATAAAATTATGAGCATTCCATCACTATTTCTGAACGTTGTGACGGTAATTTACGGATTTCGAGTATTTGGCGTTCGAATAATTATTATGCGATTTTCAAATAAGATTCCGCGAAATAATTTTGTTAAAAAAATTAAATAATTATATTGTGGTAGTAACACCTTTAGTGTTTTAATGTTTTTGTTTTTTTGTAAAAACGCAATGTGAGGTGTTTAAAAAAATGTTCAAAATCACTGATTAATAATACATTATTATAATATTATATTAAAAAAAAAACTATTATATAAATTGTATTTCTTTAGATTTCACGTAGTACGTCGTTTGCCTTCTACGTGTTGCTGCTGACCGGACTCGACATGCGATCCAGAGGCGGTGACAACGACGCTATCTGTCCGACCGACTCGGTAACTATTTCAGTAAGATTTTCTCCGGAGTACCAGTGTAGATGGCGTCGGGACACCGTGTGCGAGGAAAACCTTTACGTTAAACTGTCGATATATACCTACTGTACTATAATAACCGTCCGTTCAAATCGGAAAACTGCGAAACCCGATGAATTAGGACGCCACGGTAAACCCCGATAGAACGCTTTCGAGATAGTAAAAAAAAAACGTGCTCCGCTACCTTCTTACACGTCGTACAGTATCATCGTTATTATATTATTATTCTAGTTTCTACCACGTAGTAAGATATATATTATATTATTATAATATATAATAATATATTATTCAGTGATTTCTACTTATGCGATACATCATCGCGGTAACGTAAAACTGCGATTAACAGAATTACGACTGCCACCCAAAAACTTCCCAAAAGTCTCGTAAGTACATAAGCGTTCCGTATAAATTATAGATGTACGTAATATACGGTAAATAATAATATTATTGCAACGGCGGTCTCCTACTAACCCATTGAACTTGGGATGGCACTCGTCGTGAGCCCGAAGCGCGCACCTAAATTCCTATGAAACGGCCCGTTTTATTATAGGTATGTTGTTATTATTGTCGGACGTCGGCGGAGGAGGAAGCAGTGGCTCGTCCGCGCGTGGGACGGGTTTCGCGGAGGGATGAATACACCCCTTCCTAACGCAGGTAACGGCCCTCTCGCACCAATAGGTGCACACGAGAGTCTCTTACACACGTAGCCTTAACGAACGTAATTATGTAATGAAATTGTATTTTCGGTCTTTATTGCTATTATAAGTAATCCCCCTCCCTACGCCGAAGAAACCCGACCAAATAAACGTATAATATCATTGTATAACATTTCGGTCCTACAAACGCGTATAAAACATATCCATACGCTCCTTTTCGACAATCCTGCAGTGTTCTATTTAACGCACGGAATAACGATACCTATGATAATTATTGGAAAATCGATCATTCAACCATTCCGTCGATCGTCGATCAGTGTTCTCGAACATTTAAACGGTAACCGACACCGCGATGATGTGCGCCATGTCGGAATACAGAGGGTTTGCATCGAATTTGAGACGTATTTTAGCAACGAGTAACCCCGACTAACCCACGTCCAATATTCGCTACAATATTATATTATTATTATAATTTTATAGCGTCGACGACGGTGGCGTGTCGTTAACACACTTTCTCCGCATACTTCTTTCTCCCCCACCACCGCGGTATCAACCTACGCGCCGCCGCGTCGTACTACGTTGCTTTCTAATGTGCCGTTCTACTACCACTATATACGAATAACACCACCACCACGACAAAAGTACAACGACGACGACAATAATAACAACAACAACAACAACAACGACGACGACGAAGACTAAATACTAGTTTCTATGATAACATAATAGTATGTACCACTTATTAATCGGGGAAAAAAAAAACACTGATATTAAAGTCACCACTCGTGTAATCATATCGTAATAATACGGTACGAAATATAAAAAGATATTGTGGCGGTCACAGACGGAGGAGAGTCCCACATCATCGATCCGCCGTTAATTAATAATCACCCAGACTCGGACCGACCCATTCCGCGCACCCATTTGGTCGCCGCGCAAAATCGTTAAAACCACTGACCACCGTTGCCGTGTATACAGCAGCGACCCCACGCAATACCTACCTATACCTACTGCCGGCGTTCGACGTAGCGATTTTCCGGTCGAATTAAAATCGATCGATTCCGATATTATCTCTTAATACGTGACACACTTTTGCTTTTTATACGCATTAAAAGAAATATCGGAAAGTCGATGTCTATAATAAAATATCAAAACGATATTATTTAATTACTATATTAAAATATTTACATTATACACAAGTAGGTACTCGTAATAAAAAAAAAATTACCCCAATAGGACAGCAAAACGTATTAGACCCATTAGACATTAATATGTGATCGTCGGACAACTTTAACCCCCCCCCCCCCCCCCGGACGACCACAAAAAGCATTAATTTGGAGAAAAAGCTGCTGGTGAGCGAAAATAAAGGCCAACCAACGTCGACGAGTTATCACTCGTAAACGATAAAACATAAAAGGAAAAAAGAGACGTCGTTATCATCACGCACATGTTTTTCCACGCTAACCGTCGTCGCTGCCGCCGCCACCGCCGCCGTCAACCCCGCGACGACGAAGGAGGCGGTATCGGTGGAGGAGGCGGCGACGTCGACGACGGTTGGCGGGAACTTTAAATCGTGCGGGATCGCTTTCGCGCACGAGCCTCTTGACTTCCAGCCACTTGTTTTCCGTCAACCTTTATTTTTGTTTGCTCACACCCACTTTTTTTAACTCGACAATAACCCTAGTCCGCCACAATACTAAACGATTATTTACAAATAAATATAATATATTACCGAGTACCCCGTGTCTTAACGCTAATAACTTATAATTATACTACCAGATTCTAATAATAACCGTTAAAAAAAAAACTACTTATATATTATTTTTATGCTCACCGTCGAATTATCGTCGGCGCAATAATTGTTTTCGTCGTCGTCGTCACTCCACATTTTCATGCGTACGACGCGAGTCGGCTGCGGCGGAGGGACGTAATAATAATCCTGTTGCTGGTGCTCTTCGGCTACGGCAGCGGTGACTGCGGTCGGAGGCAACAAGGGAGACAGAAGACCCACCGTCGTTGTCATGTCTGCTGCCGTTCGTCACTAATGCACTGCTGATGTGTCCAACAGTCGATGTCGCTGCTGCTGATGCTGCTCCACTGGTCACTGCTACTACTGTCTTCCTTACGGTCGCTGTGGCGTTGTCACGTCGGTATCGGCGTCTCCGGCGCCGGGCCAACATCATATACGGCTAACGCCTGCGATGACAGTGGTTTCCGTCCACCGGGGTTCGTCTGCGTGAAACTCCGTCTTGACTGAAGGACAGACGTGCGTGTGCAGCCCCGGATCGCGAACGTCGTTCGGGCGATTACTCTGACGACAGTGCGACGGCGGTAAAACGTAAAACGTGATACCGCAGAAGTATGCGATGGACGTGTACAATAATATATAATAATATTATTATTATATGATTTATTACACGGAATATCGGACAGGCCCCTGCCTGTCGTCGGTGACGGTTGGGGAAAAATTTAAAATCGCAAATCCGTTCGCGACGGACGATTGGAAAAAATAAAATATATTATTATTGTTTTCTTTGCGACGTCGGCAGAACGCGTTGGACGCGGAAAGAGAGAACAAAAAAAAAATAATTAATCGCGGCGTGCTGCAGCAGCTGCACGAATTTAAAAAAAAATTCTAGCGCGCGCGAGAGACGTCGTCGTGTTTGTGAGCGCTCGGACGAGCTGGACGCACAGTGTGTGTGGCGGCTGGCTACGGAACGCTACGGCGCGTTGCTCGTGAATAACACTGCCGCCGCCGCCGCCGCTGTTGTTGACGACGCTCCTTCGCTGTTGCTGTTACCCCCGCCACCGGTGCCGCGCCACGGCCGCCGCGCTGCCAGCGCTCACCCACCGACCCGCCGCCCACCGTACACGCGACACTTCACTGCTTCCTCCGCGCGCTTATACCAATGCACAAAACGCACACGCACACACACCCGGCTATAACTATACAGTGTATAATGTATATTCCACTTCTCGCCCGCGCCCCGCCGCCTCGCCCGGTCGGCCATCACCGTCGGCCCACCGTACAGTCGCGATATCGTACAGTCCGCGCGCCGCTCCCCCTCCACTGCCGCCGCGCTCGTACCGTTACTATATTATACTGCTTACCCGACTATACCACTACTACACCACTCCTCCGCCGCGGCCGCTTTACGAGAGGATCACACCGCACGACCATTACACACACACACCGTCGTCCGCGCGCATATTTTTGTAATATCTAAACACGACGACCGTGTGGTGCGGCCGACAGCGCGCTCTCGCCGCGTAGCCGTCGCCACCGCCGCCGCCGAATCCAAAGGCCGCACCAAAAACGGCGGTAGAGCGACTCGTCGAATTATATATATATATATATATAAATCGTATTAATGTGTGTGCAGCATGTGTGTGGTTTATAGTACGCTGACGATACCATACATGTAATACTTTATCACCACGTGCAACCTACGTAGGAGCGCACGCGCACCGAACGACGCTTATCGCCGCCGATTTTATTTTTCTGTTTTTTTTTTTTTCAATTTTTTTATATTCACTTATCTATGCTCTTACGATTTCGTTATTGTCTATTACACTCCGTCGGAGTGTGGTACTCTACTACACCGTCCATATTCCTGACGGTATTATACCGTAGGTAAATTATTATCTATACATTCTACGTCGTCGGGTGATTATAATATTATGCATTTATCAACGGCGGCGATCGAATGCACGTGCTCAGGTGAAACTATGCGAGCAATGCTACGACAACAAAACGCTTTGGACTCGTGCGATCGACGCCTGGGCTCTTGACACGACGAGACGGACACGTCTTGTCTTGCGAGCGACTTAGCGTCGAATCGAGTCGTTAATCGTTATCGATTACAACGATTTCGACACATCTCTGTAGGATCTCTCGGGTTTTGGCTCGTTTTGCGCACCAAAAGCTCGCTTTGGACCGGTTCGGTTGAAAGCGTTCAGCCAAACTTCGCAAAACCGTCCGACCAGAGCGCGATGGCTTTAGAATTTTCCACATACCTACCGCGCGAATAGCGCCCAACCGAGGTCGGCCGCCGTCGTAGCACCATTCCCTTTCCCCATCCGATCCGCCGCGCGTCCTCGTCGTCTCGCCCACCACTCTTTGCTAGTTGCTACTCAGTACTCACCCACCGCCACCACCTACCAATTATAATAATATACACGCGTACACCTGGTTTTTCCGCCGCCTCACCCGGCCTTATCGTCGTACCATTATTACTACAACTACTACTATTACTACTACTACTTCTACTACTTCTACACTACCACCATTTCTATTACCACCTACCGATTCCCTGTCAAGCCTACGCCTCCACCGTACACCTCGAAGAATCTCCACAACAGCCTTCGGTTACTTCGTCCACGACTATTTTATATAATATTTTATATTAAAACACTCGCCACACACACTAGATAAAAATCATTACTAAGTGGTTGTATTTAAACGTTTTTTTTTTAAAAAAAAATTCAAAACAACATAATACGACGGCTAAAAAGCACGCAATTATTACTCATATTATGTTTTAATACTGCCATAAAAAATTCCAATCGTTTTCGTCTAATCACTTGTGAAAAAGACGTTATAGCCCAAACGTAGAAGTTTATTTATATTTTTTTCATATTCATAAGACAAAAATAAACCCAAAAGTCTGCGCGAGAAAAAAAATAAAAATGCATATTATATTCACGAAATAAGTCGTTATTTACTCGACCGAAATGGTTTTCCATAATAGCCCTAGCTAGATTTTGTACAAAATTAGACGCATAAAATTTTAGCACGTTATTGTTTCTCTAGAAATGAATATAACAGACAAAGCGGAAACAAGAGTCCCACGACTGATACTTAAAAAACATATTTCATTTTTATTATATCGCTATAGTGATAACAATTATTATTATTATTGTAAAACGCGCGCGCGAAGAAAACAATTTTTATCTTTCGAACGTTTTATCAATGTACCGCGGCCTTACGGCGCGAACCGTCTCCGGCTATTACAATTTACGATACAATAGCGTTAGCGTGAAACAGAGTCGTGAACACGACAATTTTTGTCTTGACACCGATTTTTAAAACAAAACCATAAGAAGAAGTTTTCATTTAAAATTTTGTTTTGTTTACTATTTTACGGGATCAACAGCGTCGTAGTAGGCGAGCGTTATTTCGTGTATTTATTTTTTTGTGTGTCACTGATAATAAGTCGAGTTTGCCGCCGAAAGATATATATAATATCGTGTATTTACGTCGCCGTCGTGTATAAAATAAGGACAAGCGGATGGCGGGGATTTTTTGTGTCGGTTTACTGCATTTTTTTAATTCACGCACACACACCAGCGCGCGCATAAACGCGCATTATACACACACACACACACACAGAATAGCGCACACACGCGCAGGAGCGGACGCACATTACTAGTTGCCTGCACTGCTGGCAATGAGGCCTGCCGTTAGGTGCGCCGCTGTTGTAGCGACGAGATGATAATAGTAATAATAATAATAATATTACTATTGCCGTCTGCCGTCCGTGAAAAGCCCGCTTATTTTCAAAAAAAAAAAATATACGTAAAAATATCGTCGCCCTCGTTTTCGACCGAGTTCCCGAACGGATCCCAACAGGAGATTTATCGCGTTTTGATAACGTGATTAAATATTCTGCGAGACATTATTTCACTCTGCACGTTGTTATCTTTCTCGTGAAAACCATTTTTTTTTTTCGTTTTTCTATTCAATTTTTATTTTTATTATCATTACTATTATTATTATTATTATTATCTCGCGTACTTTGTTCCCGTGTACGCATATATTTTTTTTTTTATTTTGCCATCGCCATATACATCAATCCCAATCGCGTTTACAACACCGACGAACAACGATTATAAATATTATATTATATGATGTTGTAGAGGTGTACGCGTTGCACTATCGTTGCAGATAATATATTACATACACATTTATATATTATTGCATATATAATATAATATAGAATATAAATGTGTGCATAATAATAATATAATAAGGTTATGTAAAATATGAGCGCGCGTGCGCGTACGGGCACATTTGTATGCACGTATTACGAAATAATTTTTTTCACCGCTCGCGCGTTATTTATCGCGTATTGCGCGCCGTTCAAATTTTTTCGCTGAAAATTTACTCAAAAAGATTTTAAAATAAAACGAGACAAACGATATATTCATTCCTACGAATAATAATAATAATAATTTATATTTATACATATATATATATATTTTATTTAAGGACTACGCGTTGTCGTCATTATCATAATAATGTTCTCTTCTTCTCCTTATTATTATTATTATTAAAGCTTGTAAGCCAACGACGACGAGAGAGGTCGGTGTCGGCAACACTGTGACGGTATATAGTGTGTTGTTGTGTGTAGAGCGGCGGCGGCGGCGGCGTTGGCGGACGGGCGGCGCGGGAAGGCCGCCGACCATATTATAATATAGCTGGTTGTTTTGTAAAAACGGCGTTCGCCGCCGCCGCCGCCATCGTCGTCGACGTCGTCGCCGTAGTCGTATACAGTCGTAGCACATTCGTTGCCGCCGCCACCGATTGCCGAGCGGCGTCCGCCGGAGCGATGTACAAAGCCGCGATGGGCGGGCGGGCGGGAGAACAGCGCGGCGGCGGCGGCGGCCGACCGACTGGCGGCGGCGGCGTACGACCAAAACGAGTCCTCGGCATTATAACCATACCATTACCACCGTCGCTGCGTATTAGTCGTCGTCGGTGCCGCCGCCGCTGCTGCCTTCGTCAGCCGGTGCGCGCGCACACGCACACACGGCACACCGCGTACGCACACACGCGCGAGCCCGACACGGAATGTCCGTAATAATAACGCGCATATTATGCACGTAAACTCGTGAGCGTGGCGGTCGCCGCGCGGCATTGGTGCTGGACGCGGCGCGGCTGCGATGCCCTTCGGAATTTGTTATTAAGAGAGAAAAAAAAAAAAAAAAAAGCGCGCGATTAACACATTTTTCGACGGATTCGAAAAACGCTGCACGCGCAACGATAACGACACCGTATAATATCGCGTACGGCTAGAAGAGTATCGCCGCGCGTTACGATGTCGCGCACGACGGTGGTCCCGGTCGGATGTCTGTCGGCTTTC
Source organism: Aphis gossypii (assembly GCF_020184175.1). Lineage (NCBI taxonomy): Eukaryota > Metazoa > Arthropoda > Insecta > Hemiptera > Aphididae > Aphis > Aphis gossypii. The sequence goes on from NC_065533.1 coordinate 41,670,642, forward strand.
GATCGTACACGACATCGTTATTATTATTATTATTATTGTTTTGTTGAAACGATATTAAAACGTTTCGATACAAATGATATTATGATTACATAACGCGTACGCGACGACGTTCCGAATAGGTTACGCCTGAGAAACGCGCGACGACGAGTCGGACGTTTCCCGTCGTCGAAGAGTTATGATAATATTATTATTATTATAAAATACGCGACGTCGTATTATGTTATTGTATTAGACGTCGCGAGCGTAAAAACGAGAATAATCGGCGGCGGTAGAAATGAGGGTGACGGATCACCGCGGGTGAACGGTTTTTGCTGCAGCCGCGGATCCGCGCTCACCCTCGCGAACCACCGGGGCACGAACGCGACAAAAATCTGTCGGAGGAGAACGCATGAGTCATCCGCCGCGTATTATACGTCTCTCGTGTGACGCACATAACAAATAATAATAATAATAAGTTTATATAACCACCCGGCCGCGGCGTCCCCTCACCTATAATACGCGCGAGACGGACCAGCGTGCTCTCTCGAACGCAATATCGCCGCCGGAATTTCCCGACGCGCAGTGCCCTACGGCGATATCATTTCCCGCCCATATATAAGGGCGATAGTATGAATCCGTCGGTCGATCCGATTTCGCGAAAATAATATTAAATTGATACGTTTTACAGCAGTGAGTGCAATTAATGCTGGATTTTTGAATTTCTATGCTTCCCTTTTAATATGGTCGTATAATTGGCGATTTTGGAATTCGGTGGTTCCGGTGAATAAGCGCTTTCAACGAGGCGACTTTCGATGGGCGAGCATCAAAGCAAAAAAAAAAAAGCTCGCCTGCAACATGCATTATGTTAATTATTACCCATATACGTTTCACGAACACAGTGGTAGGTGGTGGTATAATATGACGTCCGCGCCACTGTAAAATAGTAAACAACAAAAAGTAAAAAGCTATAATAAACCTAATGCATTGCATTAGTATATGTGCTTTGATAGACTTTTATTAAAATTGTCGATCCTCCGGAGAAGATTATAAATTTTACAATCGAATTTTTTCTCTCGGTACACGACAGACAATATCGACCGTAATCGCATACGAAAACGTGTAGGTAAATCGTCTTGAAAGCGCGAAGTTTGAGTTCTAAGAACACTGTTTTTTTTTTTTTTTTTTTAAAAAAAAACGAACTCGCAATAATATTATTATCAGCTGTATTAGAAACGCCGCCGCCATCCACCTTGTTATTTACGACGACGTTCCGCTATGGTACGCGGCAAAGAGAGCGGCGTAGAACGTTCTATATTATATAAATATCACACCGCTCGTTTCGTTCCAATATCATCGTGCACGCCGTATCGAGAGCGGCACGGGTATACGAAAATGAAAATGTGGAAAACGCAAACGATTTTTACCCGAATCGTCTCGTTTTATATACTTTTATATAAAATGTGTTTCGTAGATAGGTATACTATCTCTTACTGGCCAACTAACTGCGCAGCGAATAAAGACATTGGAAGTCTGAACGTAAAAACCATTGTCGTTTCCGAGGGCCTGTTAATTAAAACTGTTCGTTTGGTCCGAGGACATTCGATGGCAATGCGCCGCAGTTGATGTTGCCGTATATATTAAGATACGTAATAACGTAATATTATACATGCGCACCATACTTAGGTATACATATTATACACCTAATGGTTAATATTATAATTTAAAACAAACCCATTTGTGTTATTTCAATAATATTGTTAATTTGTCGTACGGAATATTATAATACAACGATTATTGTATTAATTGTTTAAAATATTATTTTAATTAAGACGAATAATCGCATTACTTACTTAATAATACTTATAAGTTATAATAAATTATTAAATATGAAAAAAGCGGCCCAGATACCGAAACTGGGTGTTGTCGGCCACTCGTCTCGGTTCGTTCAATTTAGTTCTTGATAGTGCATTGTAGACTGCAGTCTGCAGAACAATAATTATTATAAAATATTATTTGAAAGCAACCGTATTCGAAAAAATATTTCGAGTGTAGCTTGTTCGTTATTGTTTATTACTATGTTGTATTTTGGATGTATAGTCGTATTGAAGAGCTTGTGACATTTTTATAAATGTTAAGTGATAATAATTGTTTGGTGTACAAATAAATACGTTAGCATTTAATAAATCAGATTATGTGTATAAACATTTTAAGATATAATTCACTAATTAATTAATAATGTAGTGTAATTTTATTTAATGTTGTAAACAAAAATGATAGCATACAGTCTTAAGATTTTTAAATATTATATAAAATAGTTAACAATAATTTATTGTATTGTATAAATGTTAAATTGTATAATAAATAAAATTACATGCTAGAAAGAATAAATTTCAAAAAACCAAAGAAGTCTCATTGCTGTTCAGTAAATGTCGAGTGTATCTTATTATTGAGTAGGTCAATAATGTAATATTTTAATGGACGTATTTGAATTCAATGATAAATAATAAATGTTTATTAATTATTACATACGAAAAACGATACTGAGCATCTCTGAGTACATAATATATTATTTTAAAGGAAATTTTATCATTTATATAATTCATAATCATTTATAATTATTGTTTATATTATTATTATTATTATAAACAATTTAATTGACTAATAGTAAATTGAACTAATTTTTACTAAAAACATCGTACATGTTACAAAATAATGAATTATTATTATATTATTTATCGTATATTATATAATATAATATAATAGTTATAACTTATAAGTAAATATCGATTTACTATATAGAACAATAAATTATTATTGGTCCATGATTTAAAAGATAATAAATTAGTTAAATATAAATTGTTTTTTGATAATTTCATCGTATAAGTAATAACTAATAACTAACAAGTATATAAAAATATAGTAGTGTAAGTAAACATAGTTTCAATTCTAAAATTAATATTTCTTGTCATTTTTTGTTTAATCCAATATCATCAAATTTGAAACTCCAAATGTCAAATTTACCATAAACACAACTTAATATGAAGAACTCGTATTAAATTTACAACATTTCGACATATGAAAATAATTTTTATCAAAGTTTATTTATGAAAAAATAAAAAAAAAAAACTATAAAATTCAAAAATTTAAATCCCTAACACTATAAATAGCTAAAATTTAGTAAAAATCAATTTTGTGATTTTCATTGTTTAAAATTTTTTTAAAAATATTAAATATTTAAAGTTTTTATGATAAAAATCATTATTCTTCGTATAAATATTAAACTATATAACAATTATTTAATGTTCACAAAAATGAATGCATCTTAAGTTTAACTTTTATTTTAATCTGAAAAATTAAAACTTAAAACAAAGTATGAAGAATCTTTTCAAGATTTAGTATTAAAAGCGTAAATTAGTGTAATTTTTAACTACAATATAATTAAAAATGTTTATGATGTTAAAATTTTAAAATCAAACTTTTCAAACCCTAATCTAATAATTTCTGCCCATGTATATTCGTTATTTTAAATGTATATAAGAACAATTTATAAGAAACCATATAGAAGATTTACAAGCTTATTGAACAAAAAACAAAAATGTAATATACCTATTAATAGGTATGCATCGTAAAAAAACAAAATTGTTAACTATATCATTTCTAGAAAAATTAATTTAAATATTTGGTGACCATTATAATTTATAAGTCTCCAAGGTTATTAATATTTGTATTACAACAAAAAAAAAACAAAATCGATTTTGTTGAAAACTAATGCCATGTAAAATATAATCCCGTTCGGGTTTTCCCGATTATTTTGAAAAGTACTGGGAATTTGTACTTTTGACCTAACAAAGCAGAAACAATTCATTGTGCTACCAGATACCACGCACGAAGATAGAAACTGCTTCAAAAGATTATGAAATACATAAAAATTAATTAATTAATTTAAAAAAAACATGCATCATTGTAAAACCAAATTATTCATTGCTTCACCCAGAAAAAATAAAATTATTAAATTTAAAATACTTAAAACAATTTTATAAACTGAATTTAAAGGTTTTTTTAATATTATATATTTTCAAGTTTTTTCATTTAATGGAATAAAACATTTGTTATTACTTAATACCTATTGACTTTAAATCATTCATAATAGAATTAAAAATACATTTGAACTGTAGTTCAAACCATTCAAGTCATTGTGCCTACATGTATAAAAAATAAATTATACATTTCTCTACGAATAATAAGCTTAAAAATAATACTTTCTATATTTAAAAATCTATATTTGGACTTAAAAATACAATCATTATTGTGAAACACAAAAAACACTTTATTCAAAACTTTTTGATCATAATTTTTTCGTTACATAATTTATTTTATTTTCTCCAAAAATTAATCAACATTTTAAAAATAACTTTTAATAAGTATACATTTATATGATTTATTTTTTCAATACAATAATGTTATAACATAAAAGCTACAAAAGACCTTTATTAAGATCTCACTGCTCAAAATTGTATTTTCCGAATAAAAAAATATAATATGATTTACGATTTATTGTATACTCCAGTAGCATTGTAGGTTTTGCAATATCGCAATTTTGTAGTATTCATTTAAAATTCGATCAATGAACACATTTGGCCAGAATTTGTAATTTTTCATCAAATTTATTGTAGGACTCCGTAAAGCTATACGTCTGAAAACATGAAATATTTAGATTATGTGGTTCAAATTTGCACCATTCAACTTCTTACCATTTTTGACACCTTAAACCATAAACATGAAAAAATACAAACACTGACTTACCTACGTACACATAAATAAATTATAATTTAAACTTTAGACAGAATACAGATAGATACGGGGTGTTAGCAACTCAGTGTACTTCACTTACCTTGAAAAAAGATAGTAACGCTTATTGTTAAAATAAATTATAATCCAATAAATTACCTTAGTCCAAACAACAATTGTATAAACATTATATAATTAATAATTTTACTATTTACAGTGCAAGTCTGTGCTTAAAGTCAATAGACTTTTATTTTTAAACATTTATAAATGACTCATAAGCCATAACAATAAAATAAAAAGTAATAGGATAACCAAGTTAGAGTTACAGATGATGGACAATTTAAATAATTATTTAATATACAAGATTTAACAGAAATAAATGAAATAAACTAAATACCTGTGTAATACCTTTTTTAAAAAAAATATTAAATATATTTTTCAATATATAACTATAAACTATCAATTATTTTATAAATATTATACATTTATCACTTAATACTTATTTAAATTTAAAAATTGATTGAAATAAAAGTCATTGCATATTATTAGACAATTACATCTGTAGGCTTTTACTGTTACAGTCTGTAATCTATATAGAGTAAATTTATTAATATGAATATATGATATTATATTGGTTATCGCCATACATAATATATTATTACTTCATGTTGCATTTTCAGGTATTATTAATAGTATACCTAGTTCAAAGTACAAGTTACATATTTTCAATTTGATGTAGTTACTTTAGACATTTTTAAAATAATCGTAACTTTTATGAACATTGACAATGTTTTCGTATAATATATTAATATACATATTACCTGTATTATATATCAGACAAAAACTTACAAATGTCAGTTGTATATTTAGAATAATACGCTTAACATTGTATTATATTTTCTATTATTGAGATCTAAAAATACAATACAATGTATACATTGTACAGTGTATAACAATGTTAACAATACAATTGTGAGAAAACATGTTACCTGTATATTTTAAGATTCTATCTTTGGTTCAAAAAAGGGGTTAGCATATTTTGAAAATGATTTTCAATTATCATAAACTAATTGGTAACCAAAATCAGTCAAGTCTCTTATAGAGATAAGATTATTATTTTTTTTTTATACAACTGTCTAACCTAAACTGATTCTATCAGAGATGTTGAACTGTACATTTGACCAATTTTTTATTTTTTGTATTTTTCTGGCAGTTAATACTTGTTACCAAGAACTTGATATAATTATGAGAAAAATAAAAAAATAACTTAATCTATAGCGAATTTTAAATGAATAGAAGAAGAAAAAATGATAACAGGCTGAAATAACTGAAAAAAAATCATATTTTTTAAAATATGTTTCTCGATTCGTACCTACAGATATATAAAAAAATAACCGTTGGACAACTTTGAACTTATGTATAAATTGTAATGACAAAAAAAACACCCCGGGGCCGCAATTTACATCATAAATGGATTTTGGGACGCAACTCTAATTCTGAATTCCGTAATTAATCGAATTTTACGTAACGACCGCGAAGGCGGCGGTACAGTGCTGCGATCAATTTATTTAGGCAGAGGATTACGTATAACAACGTTCGTGAGGCTCGGTGTATAAATAAATAAATAATAATAATAATATTCGTAGATATCCGAAAAAATATTTAAATCCTTAAGAAAATAATAGTATAATGCAACGCGCTGGCGTCACAGTGTCGACACCGATGCTCGTCGACCACCCAAGTGTGTGTGTGCGTGTAGTGTAGGTATATGTAGGTAATTCAAATGTAGATTTTCCCCTATCTCGTCCCGAGTAATAATGGTCGTGCCTAATTTTCAATTTCGGTGCATCGAATATGAATATTATCAGTTTTATTACTAGTTTTCGGATGACGGTGTTTACGTCGTTGAGTGTTTTTCGGCCGATTTAGTTATTCGTCGGGACATTATAGGTCAAAAGCGGAGAGAACGATAAAAACAAAAAAAAAAAAAAAAAAAAATGGCAATTTTCGGTTGAGGACGCGTTGGTTGGCGTACGGTTTAAAAATTATCGTCATCGCCGCCGCCGCCGCCGCGATAGAGCAACAACGGCAACGGCAGCGAGTGGTGGTGATGTGGTGCAACGGCGAGAGGATACATCATCAAGACCGTCAAGCGGCGTCCTGTGGGCCGAGCGCTCGTGGCCGCGTTTATGGTTTTATACGCGCGCGCATTCGGGTGTTGGCTGCACTGCTTTAATAATAATAATATTTTACTAGTACGCGGCGGCGGCAACCACTACTACTTCTACTATTGCTTTGTGCATCGCGGCCGAGTACGCCGTTGGAAACCGTGCGACGGCTATGGTTCGAACGGGCGGCGCGGTGGTTCGTCGTCGTCGTCGTCGTACACCGTAGTAGTAGTAGTAGTACACAACACACGGTCGTTTCTCTCCGTCTCGCTCGTTCGGACTCCCGTCACCGGTTCGTCGAGCCCCTCTCGCTCGCACCCGTTCACTCTCTCTCGCCCCCGGTTCCCGCCTCGCCGTCGTCCGACCCTCTCGCCTCTTCCGTTATGGCTCTCTTTCTCCCCCACGCTCGCGCCCGACCCTCGGCGTGTCTCTCTCTCGTCGCCACCCGCCGCCCGCCCTTCACCGACATACATATATATATATATATATACTATACCACCACCGCCACTCGACGACACCGCCACTCGCCCATTAGATTTCCGTCTCTCGCTCACACGCCGCCTCACCCCGTCTCGCTCGCGGTACCCACCGCCACCCACCTCCACGCCATCGGACGTATAATATCGTATAGTCGTAGTAGTGGTACGGCGTGCGCGTAGTAGTAGTAAACTACCATAACAGCGCCGCCGGTGCGCGCCGTTCACAGTCCCCTCGCCCCGTCTCGCCGGAGCAACACCATCGCTGGTGCTACCACCGCCGCCCCATAGTTTCTTTATGTATAGCGTCGGGGCGGGCGGGCGGGCGGGCGGTGATGCAGCTGCCACGCAGTTACCGTCGGTCGGCGGGCGGGCGGCGGGGACTATATAGGACCGTAGGGCCCTAACGCACGAGCTGCATATATATATATATATATACACGTTTATTGTATATAATATATACGTACACTCGCACACCCATACACGAGTATATATATTATGTGCGTTAGTCGGGGCTGCGGAGGGCGGTGGTGGGGTACCGTTTACGGGCTGTAGAACGCCGCCGCTGTTATATTATATAGCCGCTCCGCCGCCGTTCGGGTGACGGGTACGTCGGTTCGGGGGCGGCGTGTATATACCCGAAGTGTGTGTTGCTCTGGCTCCGGCTGCTCGCTGGTATTCTCGCTCGCTCTTCCGAATTCCGTCTCCGTCCGCGATCGGCCGCTCCACGCCACTGCCGCGCAGGGGCCTCGTCCCTCCGCGGGTTTCGGCGGTGCTGCGGCTCGCCGGATACCGTCGTCGTCGTCGTCGTCGTCCCGGCTGCGGCAGCGGGAACCGCGCGCGGAGCAGAGACTCGCTGGCCGCGATGACCAGTGGCGACCAGACGACCCGTCGTCGTTTGATCCGCTGCAGCGGCGCGCACAATGCGATAGCGTAAAACGTACCGACGATGGTCGGGTTGTCGTATGCGTCATCGAGCGAATCGCATGTCTTTGTAGTGGCGAGAAATAATGCACGTCCCAAATATTATGCAAAGACCCGATTGAATTCTGCACGATCTAGATATTATTAGCTATATGAATTACCTATTCGTTTCGAGTGAAATTTTCGTATAATATAAAAAGAGAACTTTTAAAAAATAACATCCGGATAGGAATAAAATGAAAGAAGTTAAAAGTAGGTAACCCGGTGTACGGTCACATGTGACGAGCGTACACGTCGAGTATCTAAGTCCTCGATAATGAGTTAAATTTGAATTCAATGAAGTATAATAGCGTACGAAAAACGGTTCTGATGGTCTTTCGGTTTATCCGTTTATAAGTACATCACGAAATAAATTTTACAGAGTATTTTTTGATATTTCTATTTACGAAATGTATTTTTGTAATACTGTATAGCTTGATGAGTTACATAAACTGCATTCATTATATATTATTATACCATGTAATAGTATTTAATTATTATCATAGCGTATATTTTTTACATTAATATTGCTAATGAACGAGTCAATACCATACCACGGACTTATACTGTTATAGTGTTGTAGAACTACGAGAAAAAGTTCATGGTATAAAAAAGGTATTCGGCAATATCATATAAAATTAATTTTAAAAAAGAACTGAAAAAGATATACTGTGACATTGTCTGTATAAAATATAGTCATATATTGTGTACAAGTTTCAATCCTCTTGAAAAATAACTAAAACTGTTTTTCATCGTTTCAATATCTAATTTTGTCCAGAATTGAACTTACGTGTTTAAAATAAATATGTGGTAATTGTGTACATGATTTTTAAATTTTTTGATTCCGTATGAAATACTTATGAGTTATGACTGTAGAGCACGGATTTTTATGCACTAAAAAGTATCGAATTATGCCATATAAAATGCAGTAAAAATCATAAAAATATGCAACAAATATGCGAGAATTTTTTTTTTATTTATGTAAAATCCACAAATCAAACAACTTACAATAATTTAATACAATAAATAAATTTAAATAAACTAAGTATATACAAAATTTTCGTTTAATATGCAATATATTTCGAATTTTTAAAAATATACAGAAATATACGAATATAATTTCACCATTATAGAATCAAATTATTATGATTCGTGAAGATAACTGAAAAAAATCTAAATTAAAAAGAAAATTCGCGCTCTGGTTAATATTTAATGTCAAAAAAATTATTTTTAATATTCTTACTTGACAAAATGTTATTTTACACTTTTTTTTTTAATTTTTGCTTTAATATGCGATACATCTAGAGTTTTGTAAAAATATGCAAAAATATGCAATAACCTATAAATATGCAGAAATATGCAAAAACAAATTCAACACTAGATACAAATTAGTATGATTTGTGAAGATAACTGACAAAAATCCAAAAAAGTAAAAAGAAAAAAAATATGCAATTCCATAGAAATCCGTGCTCTACTTATGAGAAATCTTCAACCTTCTATTCATTTTTAGACTTTTTGACTAAGCAAAACTATTTATATGATTGTAGCCATTTTCCTCCAAAAAACAAGATACCGTTTTCCTTCACTATCCATTTTCCTCCAGATTATTTTCGACTAAAATTATGTCAATTTTCCTCCAATAAAATTTTTAAATTGGTTCTTGGATTAGAAATACGTTTGGGCTCAAATTTCTAACTCCACGAGAAATTTCTTTATGTTTTATTGAAGATTTTATAAGCATTATACGTAGCAATAATATAGTGAGTCAGTATGCTAGCTGTTTAACAGACACGTACATTTTAGAAAATGCTACATTTCCACCACTTGTTTGGGCAGAATCATCATTTGCATTATTATGAACTACCAATGCATGTGAGTCACTCCATTCACATTTTAAAGAATATTTTTATAAAGAAAATCCAAACATATTTTATGTGGCTCAATATTATAAAGCAAATTCACACTAATATTTATTGTAAAATAGAAGTATTCACACACCAAAAAAATCGAAAGACTACCTAGTAAACAAACTTTGTGAAGCAATCGACAATGCAATTATTAAATTTCAAAATGGAGACATTTCTAGGTGTATGTAATATTACAAAAAGTAATTTTTCATATTATGTCTAATTTTTCTTTTCTTTAAACGGGTATTCATTTATTGCTGAAATTTTCTATAATTATAATAAAATAATATTATGTAGGTATTATTTATTGGAGGAAAACGGTATTTCGTTATGAAGGAAAATGGACCCTCCCATTCGTGTTTATCAATATTTATTAAATATAAAAAAAAGTCTATAAATAGCTTAAAATTATACCATATACTTAAAAAGCTTGTATAAATATTTGTTGAAAATTTCTAGTATTTATGGTTATTCGTTTTTGAAAAAAATAAAATAAAAGACGAAGTAGTTATTTTACGCGTGAATTTCCAATTCCTTTAAAAATTAAACTTAGTTGGTTTTTTTTAAAAAATATGTTATTATATACTTAATTTATTCTTAAATTAAGGTAATAATATAATTAAGAAATTTATAAGTTATAATGTATTAAATTTTCAAAAAATTGGCAAACATTTTATGAATTTTTAAATACAAAATAATTTGAAAATGTTTGCAATTTTGACGAAATTTGTCAAAATTCCAACTTAAAATACTCATAAAAATTATAGAGGATTTAAGCTCATCTTCTTTTTAATTGTATTAATACGACTTAAGAGAAAATTTGTATTATATTTTTAAAATTTTACCGAAAACTTTATATACCTATTAGTTAAAAAATAACTAAAACATTTTGAAAATTAGGTATACTATGAATAGAAAATGCTTGTACAGATATTTTGTTAAAAATTCAAGTATCTATAGAAGTTATTCTCTAGTCTGAATTAACACAAAATAAGAAAATCGATTTTTCGAAAAACCGGTTATTCATAAATGTTTTCGTTTTTCCTTAAATGTTTATTGGTTTTTTTTTTGATTCATTTGAAAAGTATAGAACATTTTCTATTCTGACCTCTGAAAAGTATCAACTTAATTAAATTCTCTGCAAAAAACCATCTTCAAAGTTAAATATCGAGCGTTTTTTTTTCAATTATAAACCGTGTACGCATATACACACGAAAAATAAAAAAAAACCTCATTGTTAAATCAATATGCTCAAAATCTAAAAATGGATAAATACTACAAATACTAATTGATTGAATATAGGCTTGTTAAGATTCTCCCTGTTTACTGCAGTGCTCGTTGTAAAAAAGTATCTGCCTTAACAATATGGTTAGTAATATTCATTTACAATCATAAGCGATATTATATGATATACATTTAGTATAAATACACGAATAAACGGATAGTCAATCTCATATGCGGGTACGCGTTCGAGATGCACTTGCCACACTTATTACTTATACTTAAATTAGCTCACAGGCCAACGCACCACGTACGCGTCGTGACACATCGTTCCCGGACATTATAAACCCGAATCGTTTTCCGTTCCGTTTTTCGATGTGTTTAAAAAACTCAAAATCGCGAGGGGCTTATAGTTCAAGGGCTCGGCGGTCAGCGAATGTCTTCGTACGCGTTCGCTCCGATAAGTCCGTCGTCGAGCACAAGTCGCAAGCGTCACAGCGGTTTTGCAATGTATATATCATATTATAATAACGCGCTGCAGTCGAGTCTGTCTCGCCGAGTTATAATATACACACGTCGCTTTATATTATTTTGCGGCGCGCGGCTCATAATAATAAATAATATTATTATATAGGACGTCCCCGACGTCATCGCCGAGGCATTGGCCGTCACCGGAGAACCGTACGCGTCGGCTTTTATGCGTATCGACGCGTTTTTTCTATTTTTTTTTTTTTTTCAAAATTGCATTCTACGTTTGTTTTGCGCTCCTCGACAATATATCGGAATAACATTATATTATATTATTTTCTACATATAGTTTAATATTTGCCTATATTATACACGCCGTTCGTGATCGCACAAGCAACGTCCGTGGACGGCGGTGCAGATGCTGTAGCAGCTAAATGTTCACGTTGGTGAAAGCCGCTTGCTGCAGTTGCCGCTGCTGCTTGCTGACGCTGCGGCGGCGGCGGCAGTGGCGACCGCCGCCGTGTCGGTCAGTGACCGGGACACCGTGCCGGACGCCCTCGCTCTCTCTTGCGCGCACCTAAATAACTACAATGTTAAAATACATTATATATTATACACAACGTATCCGTGGTTGCCGAGAACGCCATAGCCGCCGTCGTTTTTACACGATCGACGCGTACAACAGATCCAAAAACTGTACAAAATAGTATACTTATATATAGGGCAGGGATCGTGACCCCTTTATATTTTTCGAGGGCTTGCACTATGGGAATCCAGCAAATTTTAGAGCACCGTGAAAATTTAATTTAAGCGTTTATCCAAAGAGATTAAAGACAAAATTAAAAATGAAAATGAAAATTAACATAAACCGCTTTTAATTAATCAAAAAAAAAAAACAAAAAAAATCCACCTGTAACCACTTCTAGGGCTACTTAGGGTTTGCGTTTATATCGATGTGTGTTTTTGGCGATAACGGTTGACATGCCAGCCGCAGCCCTTGTCAGCTTTTGCGAGTTGATTCAACTCTATAGGACTTGGCCAGTATATTATGAGCTCGAAATTCCGATTATGGTCTCAAATTTTGGTGAAAATATATTAGGTATATTCGAATTAAACATAGTACATAGTATATATTTCAACGATATATTTGCAACATTCGTGGACAATATACTTACATAGATTACTTAGATCTTTCAATATATTTGTGTTGCGTGATAACAATTGTGGAGATATGGTGTTAGAATACCATTTGACCATTTGACCTATTCCTCATAATCACTTTGTCAATACTCAATTGTCATACAACATTTGGAACACTTTTTTGTATACTGTTTCCATCAAACTTATCGTAAAAGAGTCCATAGGTACAAAGATAACAGTAGTGCAGTTTGTAGCAACTTAGTAGTGAGCTAACATTTTCAGTCTGTAAATATCCTAATAGTTTCGGATTTTAATTAAAAAATATAAGAAAATCAGATTATTCAATTAAACTATTTATATTCTTGATTTATTTTAGCTAGAATACATTTTTCAGTTTGAAAAGGAAATTCCATAAAGGAATTGTTAATTATCAACGTTTTTTAAATGTTATAAATGTAGCTATATAATTTATATTTTTATACATTTTTGAAAAATTGCATAAATTACGAATTTAAAAGTTACATCTTATTTCAAATAACTATGAATTTTAATTTGTATTAGTTTAAAATGTTAAATTTTATTTAACTTTTTTGAAGTAGTGAGTAATAATTTTTGCAATTTTCAAAAAATCATGAAAAATATAAGGTCGTATTATTAATAATAATAGTATTAATTTTAATATATGGTCTATAAAATTAAAATTTGTAATTTATAAATTATGTCAATAATAGGGAAATCTACTTTGAAAGATTTATAAACTCACTTAAAAATTAAAAATTTTATTCTCAACAATTATAATGCATTAATATAATTTAAGATCATAATTGTAATATATTACTATAAATTTTTATACAAATGTTTGAAACGCAATTGCCAAAATATTTATATATTTTCCCTTATAAAAATGCTATTTTTTTGTTAAATATTGAAAAATTGTTGAAATGATTTGTGTAAAAAATAAAATTTATTGTCTTAAGTTTCATTTGACTCATTTGGTAAATTAAGTTTTGAATAACTTTTCTGCAAAAAATACATTCATGTTAGGAAGTAAAATAACAAAATATTGTCATTAGACTAATAACTTCTCCACTATATTGCCTTGGCGTCTGAATGTTAAATAATAACAGTTTTGAAAAACATATTAACAAGGTAATACCGTTTGTATATCTGTAATACTATATTTTGTATGAAGCGACCTAGTTATATTTTCAAAATGTTATGGTTTTTTCAAAACAATATAAGTTATTATGCACTTGCCACAATACACGCATCACAAATATTAAAGCATGGTTGAGATAGTAAATTATTTGGTTTAAGTTGCTCAAGTGGTCCACATAATGACTGTGCCACAGATCGTAGGCTAAAGGAAATAGTTCATAGACTATTATAGACGAATCAGTTAATGATATTTAATAAATCCAATTACCATCGTCACATATAATTTTAAAACGTAATTTTACGTGACCAAAACTATTATTTAAATTTTGATAATTTTAACTAATACATTATCATGTAGACTATGAGTAGGGTCTATTAAATCATAATAATAGAAATTACTTCTTAAGTTCTTATACATTAATTTGTATAAGTTTACTTATACTCGTACCTATATTTGAATGTATAGGAAGATAATAATATTTTCATAATTTTAATTATACATATGATAGTTTTTTTTCTTATAAGTAACAAATTATATATTGCATAATTACTTTGTTATTTATCATGAATTATAAACAAGCTAAGTTTATTTTTCTAAAGTTCGTTAACAAAATTAGGAAAATTTGAGCCTCTACCTATGTTGTTTTTTAATTTCTTAAAATAATGATAGTTTATTTGTTTAAAAATTATAAATCTATTTATTTTTTTAATAATTATTACTTATATCACTTATAATAATAGACTAATATCTTTTTAAATATTTATTTAATAGGTAAATAATAAGAATTCCTTAAAAATAGGTATATAAGTCATAGAAAGATTATTGTTTGTATTGTTATAGTTGCTATGATTATACATTTCAAATATATGTAAATTTAAAAAAAAAATGTATTTATGTATTATATATTATTAAATAAATGTTATAAAAGGTTCCTAAATTAAAAATACTCTTATTTAAACATGTAGACGAAAGAAATAGAGTAGGTTCACCCGAAATCAGTATTTTGTAATTCTATATTAAGATTCTCTAACATGTTTAGATTAAAAAAAAAAAAAAAATGATAACATGAAAAAGAGCTATATAAAATGACATTTAGATCACTATCTACATCAAGACGAATTTTATAATATCATCGGCCTAATTAAAAAGGTTGTGATTCCAAAAATAACATTTTCTTATTGTGTTATTTTTTTAAAAATATAAGAAATAAAATCGGATTTGAAACAGTGATTTGGTACAGTGCTACATGTATACTCTCTTCGGCATAAGGTACTGTTATAATATTGTTTTAATTTTGAACGCAATAATATTAATTTTTATCATATTTGAAAAAAACATTTTTGAATGGAGCGTGGCTTATTATATATTTTAAATGTTAACTTTCTAAAAAAAAAAAAAAATGCGTTCATTAATTGTTTAAATTTTTATCCTAACTTTTATATATGAAAAATTATTAACAATATATAATTGTTAATTATTATATAATTAACAATTGAACTAACAAATTACGACAAAATATATCAAATCGGTTTTGTAGTGAAATAATTTTATAAACACTTGTACAGTTAAACGTACTAAAACTTCAATTTTATACAACGTATTGTTTTTGCGTTATAGGATTTAACTTTTGTGAAATAAAAATCAAGTGAAGATCAATGTATTATAGTGTTTATAGAATTATTTAATAATATAAAGTTACTTATAAAAACAGCAAGTAATTAAATATTTTTAATACATACCTATCAAAAATTAAACGTACTTACATGTATAAATAATCTTATCTTTAATCTTGTATTAATATGCAAGTTAAAGGCTTAATAATTATAACTTTTCAAAAATAACGTCATATCAATATAATTTTAAATAATATAGGTACTTTTATTTAAATTTTAAATTATTTAAATTAATATTGATGTATGGTTTAACTATTATGATTATAGCATTATAAGCATTAGCATAATATAGGTACTTTATATTAACATATTATTACCTACGTTTTTCGTCCTTTAAAGTGAAAATTCATATTTTGTTATTGAAAAAAATATTATTTAGATAAATTAATATAACTCTATTTTTAATTAAATGCATTATTTTTATGAATTTTTGATTTTGTAAGATGATTCCTATACAAAAATAAAGAAACAAAACAAAACTAATGATTTTTTAGATTTTTCCGTTGTAGATAAAACTGTTACGATTTATCTTCTATTAAATGTCAGGCAATGCATCAAAAAAATAACTGGGTGATATGAAACAATACAATTGAAGATAATTATTAAATTTTCAAAATACTATATAGTATTATTAATTATTATTAGCCTCCAAATATTTTAAAACCTCTTTTATATAAAATGTTGTAGTTTATATTTTAATTTTAATTTTTAAATCTATACATTACTAAAATAAATAAAATTTCTATAGGATTATAAATTTTTGAACTTTAACATAATTGTTTATCTAAAAACAAGGATGGTTTACATTATAAAATATTTTTATAAAACTTATTTATTATTTTTCGAGCATCAACTTTAATGTGATTATTATATCTTACAATTTTAAAATTATATTTTTTCATTTACTAATGGTAGTTTTCTTTACTCTTACAAGTTATAGGGAATTAATGAGAAATTTCAAAACTTGATAAACTATTAGCTATGGATAAGATATTATATCAAATAAAATGTCGTATGACCCTTTTATTCTGTTTTTAAAAAATTATCATCATTATCAATCAAATGAAACTAATGAAAGAAACACTATATTGTAAAATACTCAAATCGAATGTACTTGCTGCTTTAAACAAATTTTAACAACATTATTGTTTTAAAACTTCATTGACGAAATTAAATTTTTTATTTTTATAAGAAAAATTATTGAAATATAATTGTTTGAATTTAGTTAAATCTTGAAATTAAATTTCTAATTTCTATAGCTAAAATTATATATTATGTAAATTGAAAAAGAAAACAAATAAGGAAATGCTACTTTACGAACATAAACGACTCATTTCCTGGTTTCTATATGTAACGTATGAGTTTAAAAATAAAACATAATCAGTAATTAATGTTATTTTACTTATTCAATATTAATATATGTCCACATAAGTAGTATGACATCAAAACAGTTCATTAAAAAATTTAACAAGTTTATATTTAAAATAAAATAATTATATTTAATAATATTTATAGGTATATAATATATAGGTGTATAATTTAAATATAATATATATAAAATAGTTACAATAATACAGACAATTATACTTTGATAAAAGGTGACCTAAAATGATAGTTATATATATATATAATTATATTGTGGTGTATATTTTTTATTATATGATTCACAAACCACAGTAATGATGTTGACAACAAACTATGGCCATATCATATAGTCAAACTTGAAATACATGATGAACATTATATAAACATTTATAATTTATAAAAATTATAAACCTAAAAGTATAAGTCCCAATATACAGGATATAAGTACTAACTTTTTTTTCTTCAAATGAGCACCAATTTTTTCGGTAAATTACGAATCAAATTTTCAATTCTCAAATTAATTTTTTTAGAAAATACAGAGGCAATATAGTTAAAAATTCAATCGATTAGATACTAAATTAATATTTATTTTACATATAATACATACAATGATGCAATATATTATATATTTTATTAGCTTTTAATTATTATTATGCTCAACAATGTTTACAAATAATAAAATTGTAATATATTAATCTGTAAATAATCATTGCTCTAATATTTCTAAATCTATTATATTTAGAATATTAAGTTTAATATCTTAAAAAAGTGTTCGTTCAAATATAGGTTTACAAATTTACAATATAGTATATTGGTACATCAACATTTTCCAATAAGTTATGTTCTAAGCATTGCACAATAACAAATAGTGGTTCTATTTTGATAAAAACTGTATCACCATAAGATATTTTTTAAATTGCATACAAATTTGAGGGTTTTCAAATATGATTTTTTAATATGTGGACTGAAAAATTTAAAAATAATCATTATTTGAATAAATACATTAGGTATTAAAGAAAAACACGGAAGTATTGCACTTGGAAATTCATTCTATGTAGGATTATATTTTAATTTATAAAGTATTATGGGTCGTACATGATATTTTAAGTATGTATATATTGGAATATTTTATCTCTATCTAATATTCAATAAATTATAATGAATCGAAATTATATCGTCTGATGTACCTATATTACCTTTTGAATTTGTGGCAGCGTAGCAGTCGTTTTAAAATCACATTTATGTTTTTTATTTTGTTGGGTCTCGCACATCATATTATATAGTATTTTCAAATTATTACTATTAATAATTGTCCCGGTGGCGTCCCCTATACATATATATGTATGCAAAAGGGTAGCAGCGGTGGGAGCGTTGAATAGAATACATTGAGATAGGGACGAAAGAGAAGGGTTTACGATTCGGTCGGGGCTGGGGTTGCTCCACGTTCACATCCTCCTCTCGCAGTGTTTTTTATCCTCTGGGTTTTTCAACGACTAACGCGTTGTAGACTGGCGGTGGTATTTTCGAAAACTAAATAGAATAGATATTGTTTAAAATAATAACTATAAAAAAAAAGAAAAAAACGAAGTGCCTTAATTTTCAAAAATGATTATTTGTATTTGTATTTCTCGCAAGAATTTTTTTCCCTTAGAATTTTAACAATTTAAATAATAAATTTATATAGTACATGGAAATCTGATTAAGTATATAAAAGGAAAATTTTTTTTTTTTTACCATGTATCGAAATACATAATATATAAATGTTTTATAAATATGATGTACCTACGTTAAAATATAGTATTTATTTATTATTTGTATATAACTTAAAATATAAACCTGACATAAATATGCAGACAATATAGAAATTAATGAACATTTACAAAAAATAGTCACCAGTGCTGATGTTTGAGTCACGATAGTGTTTATTATTATATTATATTTTGTTCAAGAAAAATCGAAGACATAATTTATGCAAACGTTTTACTGCTATCTACTTTTAGTTGATTTATATATACCTCTCTCTGACAACATTGAAATGTGCGAAACGGACAATTTTCGGTTTCAACGTCATTCTAAGTTAGAACTTCTCTGAGGATTTCAGTGGTGATCTACAATCCCTTCATCCTTTAAATACAAAGATACTTCAAAAGAAAATTTAAATTCTCTCGAGATTTAGAGTACCACGTTAAAATTGTATGGACAATAATACAAGAGAAAATTATAAAACTTATTAGTCGGAAATTCTTTACTACCTCAAATGTATAGTGTTGACAAAGTCGTCGGGCACTAACTATAATATTTGCGAAGTTAGAAATAAGTTAATGATGTCAGAAAATTAAAACGTTTGGTTTGAAAAGTTCTTTAGTTAACACAAACTTTATTTTTCAAATAAAATTTAAGTTTTATATATAATTTAATACAAATCAATATTATTTTGTTTTAAATTATAAAACAAAATAAATAGATCATATAAATAATAAACCTATTTTTAATAAATCAGATAGAAAGAACTACTTAAATATGTATACTGTGTAGATGTATACATAATATTTGATTATAAATAATAAGTATTAAACCACACAGTGATTTAAAAAAAATACAAAAACTTAAATTATTATTTAAGTGAGTAACACGTTTTTAAATAAGTTTCACTTAAACTAGTCATAATTTATTTAAATGTTGAAGTTGCATACTAATTTAATTTAAGATATTTTATATAATGTATGTAGTGGGTTAATTTTTTTAAGAAACTATACTCGTATCTGTTGAGATAATATGTTCATTAATTTGAGCAGCCTTTATGACATAAAAACCAGATTGTTATTTAATTTTCTAAATACTTTTTAATTTTTAATTTTTATTAAATCAATTTATGGTATACAGTGGATATATATATATGTGCAATTAAGGTGAGGGCTTAAAGGGCTTAGAACTCCCAGTGCCGAGATTATCACGCGTAAACATTTTGCTTAATTACGTAATATTAATTAATAATTACGTATTCAAAAAAAGTATATACTATATTAATATATATATATATACGTTAGAGAGAAAGTTATTGTTATTATAATAACTTTTTGACGCGGGTTGGGAAACTATTTTTAAGAATACCTTACTGTAGATAAAGGAATCATGTGTACTTATGCATATAAATAACAATATGTAACGGATGAGTAGTTGATATCAACTACAAACATTGATAAACATGATTATTAGAAAGAGTCCTGTATAAAATAAAAATAATTTTTAAAAATCTAGCCTTGAATTAATGTACCAGTATAATATAATGACAAATTTCAATGAGAAGAAATGATTTTGAATAATCAATAAACTTTAAAATAAGAACCTAAATTTCAATAAGATCAACTTAGTATAAAATGTTTAAATAATCGGAATAAAAATTGTAAATATTTCAAATACAAAACCTAAAAAAATATAAAATTATCATAGAACTATATTTAATATAAAAATGATTGAATATTTTTTAAACGTTTGCTCATCTATATATCAAAATTGCGTTTACATTTTAAAAAACGATTCCAAAGATTTTTACGCTTCAAAAATTTTTTCACTGAGAAATAAAATAAAGTATTCTACTTTATATACTTACTCAGAAATCAGGTAATTTCTAAAGAAGTTACATACGAACACACCTTTTATCCTACAAAGTATTCGCAGGGATGAATAATAAGAAACAATACATAAATAAATAAAAAATCTCTGTAAAATCATCACATTCCCAACTACGACCAGAAACTAAAATATTATATTTTTTATTTTATTTTTAATATCCTCAAACAGAATTAATAATTTCTTTATCATTCAATATGCTTTTGAAACAGTTAAAATTGTATTTAACACGATCAGCATTTTATTTTTGAGTATTTATTTCATGAATCGTTACAGATATTACAGTTTTAGCCACTATTATACCTAACAAACAAAGTAAATTAAATTTGCTGACATCAGACATTTAAATTGTTGTACGATTTGTTAATAGTATTTCAAAAACAACACAAATATATTTCTGTTTAGTAGACCATAGTCGGCATAGTCTAATATATTTTATAGACCTTAGCGTGTATTTAAATAAATAAATAGATACAATTTTGATGTGTTAAAATATGAGAAAATACATTCATTTTGGTACAAAATAGTAAAAAATAAATAAAAATAATTTATAGTTTACAATAAATTTCGTTTTAGCAAAAGTTTATTTTCTAAAACTTTTATCTTGCACGTTTCTAAATTGTTGTATTTATTAATTCCTTAGGTTTTATAAAAATATTACGAAAAAATTAATTTTAGCAGTTTTTTTTCAAATCTCTAACCATTGCGTAACTTATATATTACTTCAAGTGGAAATATTTTTACTGCATACAACAAAGAGAAAAATTGATTTATATTATGATTTTTGTTCGTGAAACTAAAAAAACTCTAAAAATTATGCATTATCACCGATAAAATCGTGTATTGTTTGTTTGTTCAAAAAAGTTAAACCAAATATTTAACTTTTTATAAATCGAAAAATTTTATCATCGAATGATGAGGTTTTAAAAAGTTTTTTAAAATCTATTTTATGTTTGAAAGTTTAAAACACTAATCAGTGGTATCCATGTAATATTATTGCGTACCTACCTACTACTTTTTACTTTTTACATTCGTCAAAACGTGTCCGATAAGTACTTCTCCTCATACAATATGATGGTGATGATTTTTGGTTACGTATCGGATTACAGTTTTTGTTATTTAACATTCAAACATATACAATCATCGTTATAATTTTAATACACGTTGTTGAAGTGTTATCGAATCGATGTAATCGAAAATATTTTAAGATATGTCCGGTATGCATTTCTAGTTAAAAAAATGTTTACACCAACGAAGAATGTTTCAAAAAAGAAACTCCAATTATTTATTTGTTTACCACGTTTCAGATATCGTAAATTGTAATGGAATTTCCTTTAGTATGCCTATAATTTAGATTTCGTTGAAATTTTAAATATCATAAAATAAATATAATACTGTATACTTACCCTAGACATTTATATAACAACTGTCTCAGCCTTCAGTGAATAAAACCATACCACCTTAAACATAAGATAACAGTTTATTTATCTTTCCAATAGGTTAAATTTTCATTAGCCGCAATTAACTGATAAAAATTATACGCACTGTTTTTTGATATTTCATGTGTCCAGTATTTTTAGTATAAGTATGACGTATGCACTGCTCCAATAATAAATGATTAATTATTATTACTTATATTAGCATTAATTATAAAGCGAGTTAGAAGAAAATTAGTCAATATGCGATGCATTAGAATGATGCATATACAGATTAATTTCATTTTTAAAAAATTACTAAAATAATATATTAGCCACGTCGATTTAATTTGGTTTAAAAATACTTTAAATATATTTACATAAAAATATATAATTAAAATATTACTTTATCACATGTTGACAATTTTCTCGTTTAATCGATTAATACACGTAGTTAATCAATATTAACACATGCGTGTGATAAAATTATTATAGTTATTACCAATTTTTAGTTATAATCACGGTAGATATTCCTTAATATACCGTGGTACCAATATTATTATAAGTTATTATCATATTATACATAGTACCTATATTTGAACATAATATTTAATAAGTTTTGTATTTATTATTATAGCTTTGGTTTAAATGCTGGATATTTCTTTATTAATAGTTAGTTAACATTTGTTTAGAAAATTATATAATTGCTTAAAATAACTCATAAAAAAATTGACTTGATGTTTAATTTGACTTGATGAAAATTGAAAGATGAACGTATAAATTAAACATGCTGTATTATAATTTATAATTATTATTTACTTGCTAATTTATAATACCTATATAATCAATTAATATTTTTATTACCTATGAACACATTTTTTTCGAAGTCGATTTCGCGGATTGGAAATGAATACCTATTTTTAATTTATAAAATGCAATTATTTTTATAACAATTAACATTTTAATAAATTCTATTGATTAATAGATAGTTATAACAAAGTATCTGTATTTTAAGTTCAAATTAAATAATAATAAATAACATTTTGTATTCCATATTAATCATTAATCTTATAGTATATAAAAGCAATTAAATTTATTGTAGTTTATAGATAGGTACTAGGTAAGTGTCATAATTTAATTAAAGTTGTTATAATAAGTAGCTTAAGCAAATTTTGGATGATGGGTTGTGAAGTGGTGGATAGTAACTCGACTTCATTTGAAATTTGAAATTAATTTTATTATTATTAACAAGTAATTTCAAATTTTCATAAGACAAACCCATTAACTGAAAACCCAATTATTGGTCCCGTGAACTATAGTATACATCGATCAAGGAATGAACGCTGTAATAATATGTCTATGGAAAAATAGATGTACCTAAATCATTATTTCATCATTAAGCACAAATAATAGCTAATAATAGATAAATTGTAGACCAATAATATTTGAATGATAATTAATTTCTGAGTTTATTAACAGACTAGCAAATATAAAATTAAAAAAGATTATTAGGTCATGTCCGAGCAAAATATTACCCGACTTAAAATAAAATAGTAACAATCAAAAAAAGTAAAAATGTAGGAACTATTTTTAAACTGTAATAATTGATTTACTTAAACAAAAATCAAACTTTTAGTTTTAAACTGTCTAAAATAACAATATGAACAGTGAGTCATTTATTCATATCATAAGTATATATTTTTTATTAATTATTCATAGTTCATACCAGCTGAAAAAATGAGAGATAGATAATTTTTTTTTAAATTATTACTTCATAGCTATAATATTATATATATTGTATATTAATCGCATATTTACTAAAATAAAATATTGCACACATTTTAAAATTGATTATATTACCTACCTACTGTAATACTATCTATTCTAAAATTATTTTAAATGCGTAACAATTTATAAATAGATTCTTACTATCACAATGTTTAAAATTTTTTATACTAAATGGAATTTTATTTTTTATTTACTAAGAAGGAAATATGTCTAGAAAAATAAATGGTACATGTCTTAATAGTACATTTTTGTTAGTGTCTTGCAATATTTCGTTACAGGTAAGATTTCATTATAGAAATAAGTATATTATCTAAAATATCTTGATAAGCTTATCTATAAAATTTATTTCATAAAGGCGTTAAAAATTTTAAGTTAAGTGAAAATTAATGAGTTTGCAATGATGATATTATTCATAATCTTAATTATACAACACAATATTAGTTATGGTCAGGTGGTTTTTAAATTTCTTTTATAAATGTATAAATTATAATTAATAATTTTTGTTACTTTTCCAACTGAAATATTGGCTACTTATTATTATATATTATATTTAAAATAGCATAATAGTGTTATAGGTTTTAAATGTATTTCTATTATATATAGTAAGTAATATTTGCGATTATTTTTTGTGAGTACTTAAAACTCGAACAATGAAATAAGTTCTTTAATAACCTGAATTTCATTTCGGTTAATAATTTTGAACTTTACAATTTATTATTGCTTTAAAATTAAAAATTAAATATAAATTGATGTAAACTGCTTGCTTATGGTAATTTGAGAGAAGCGAGACGAGTAACTACCCAACAGCGGCTACCGGGCTACAACAGCTAGTAACTATGCCACTATGGATCGTGTTAGTATATTTACGAATAATAATAAGTATATTTTATTGTTTCTGCGTGTGCGTAAAATAGATTTCACGTAAACGAACAAACACTTTATAAAGTATAATAATATAGTTATTATAACTGCAATATTTTATGTATTTTACATTATTTTTAATGCGTTTATTTTATACGTTGTTTTTTCTTATAAACTTAATTTTGAAGACTTTGTATTGTATATCATATTTTTATTGTTGTAAAAAAAAGAGATGAGTAAACATTATTTTAAAATAATATAATTTTGTATTTTTCGTATCTCTATAGGTAAGACTGTTTATGAGTGCGGAATTATTTGGGAAATAGTGCATACCTAATACAGTAATATATATATGTATCGACTATATTATGTAGTTCACATCATAATCACATGGCACATCCAAAAAACTTATAATATATTCGTATATAAATTACTAGGAACTATAATTTGTGTATTATTTAAAATACATTTATGTATGCTTAGACTTCAGTAGATTTATTGATTATTTAAATTTTAAATTCTTAATAAATACATTTTTTCTTCATAATCAAGTTACTTGCTTTCCTTTAGAATCATTAGCTTGAGTTTAAAAATTATTACAAATTACATTACATTTTGTAATCAATTCTATATTATATGACAGTGCTTATAAAATTAAATATATTATTAATAGCTTGGATAATTTAAACATTTTATTAATTTAATTTGTCGAAAGTTGTATTTTGAAAATATGAAGAAAATAAGAGCTAGTTTTTAACTAGTATGAAGTAACATTTATATCAAAGCAATATTAAAATTGGAGTAATTATATAAGAAATTAAATTTAAATATTAAAATATTTTATATGTATGTTAATTATAATTATTATACTTAAAGTTCAAGTTGAAAGTTATGTTCACCAATTTGTATTATCTTTAAATAAAATAATCTTAAACAAAGTTAAACCTATTACATTGTGAAACAAACAATTTTAAGAAATATTCAGTATTTCTGATAATAATAGTTTTATTTAATTAGAAGATTTTTTCATATATATTTTTAATTGCATATATTTATTTTGTTTTATTGTATGCAATATAAATGTGCAATGTGCCATGAATATTTTCTGAAAGTCCTCGAACTTACAGTCATTAGTAATGAATATAGTAATGACTCATTCTTACCATATTCAATAAATTATTTTTATTCGCACTTATTTTTATTTTAAAAATATCATTCATTCATTTTGCAGAGAACTTTTTTAGTGCATCGTTTTTCAAACTCGATGGTTTATCTTTGCTTTCAAATTTGTATTAATAATAATAATAATAGATACAATACTGACTTGCGCTGAGATGAGCGTGACGAGTACCTACCAACACTCAACACGCTCAGTATTTGTATAATTGTACCCGTACTTTTTAAATAGGTACAGACTACAGAGCATACAAATGAACAAGCAAACGCACTCCAAAAACCCATTAACTATTATATAATATTATATATTAGATACTTACTTTTAATAACGTAATTTAATTTTAAATTACAGTAAAATGTTTGTAAAGTTATTTTTATGTTCGTATTCCATATCAATGTGTCATTAGAAATCTTACCCTAAAACATATTAATATACTAACTGATTATCCCAGCGTGGGGTAAGAATCGCAATTTTTAATTTTTGTTATATTTTAAAATAATATTTAGAAAACTATAAAATTATCATTTTAAATACTCGTTAAGAATCCTCATTAGTTTTTATTTTTTAAATATACCCTAAGGGGTATCAACAATTACGGTTATGATGGAAATAATTTGAACTAATGGTTATAATTCATAAGATAAAATGCTCAAATGAAATATCAATAATTGCAGTTTACTGTTACCGGGGTTGAAATATTTATTACGGTAAAAGTCGTACATACATATTTTAATTTCTTTTGTTACTCACATCAGTCAAAACGTCTGTGAACACCTGTACTCTGTAGACATGGGTATAGTTTTCAAATGTTTATCGGAAAATTGTGTAAATAAATTAACTCAATTCTATTACGGTTTCAGACATAAAACATTTCGGAGATACCCGTGTTCTTAAATTAGATTTGAAAATAACAAATTTTTTTAATAACAAAACTGACATTCTGTTACCTTTGTTCTCAACAGTATTCGTATACCTATTTATATAATATTATTCAGCTATATATCTATTATCTACCTACTATGCGTACATATGTATATATCACATCATGCATATAAGTGCATAACTCGTCTAAATCACGCTTTGTCACAACACAAAAATGTCAGTGGTTATCGCTGTTGTTCACTATACGTATTCTACAACGAACGTCGAAAAACATTTTTCAATTTTTACGAGTTGTCATTGGTTTTTAGTTTTTAACGTTTAAAATATTTCGTATAATATTCGTAATCTATGCGTGAGCGCAGAAAACGTTTTTTTTTTCGGGTGGTACACGCGTGCAAATTATTATATATACTCACTCACGTCTACTCAACACAGGCCGATTATTACTGACTCGGTATAATACTGAGCCTTGCAGCAATGTTTTGCAGATGACGGTTTGTGAATCGCATAAGTATACGCTGGCGCTTTATGTCAAAATGTCGCGGTTGTGCAGTGTAAACGACACAATGACTATAAAAACGCACAGCACATGGTGCGTGGAGTTCCTTTTGAAAATCTATCCCGAAGTATATGTAGAGTAATACCTACCCGTGTCATCAGTATACGATATTATTGTGTATGTATATATTATGTGTTTGGCGTTTTTCATTTTGCAGCTCGTCACACACGATATTACACCTTGTAACCTAGAAAGGTACCTACCATATTTTGAACTGTGCAAAAATTCACTGATCTGCTTTGTCGTTTCGCCGAAATCTTTGACAATTTTGGCCGTCTACTATACTGCTAACATGATAATATTTTGTATTCGAGCAACGAACCACACACGCCGTATATACTCGTACACGTCGGAAAATTACATAATATTTTATCCGTGTCTCATATACGACGTATAAAAACGCGCCGTGTCTTTTGTCGAGTGGCAATTCCACTGCAGTGCGAACGGGTTCGGAAATTGTATTATCATTACGTCGAACGGCGTTCTAGTATATTACACTGCCGAGCGGGAGGAAAAAAATTAGATTTCGACGTTTTCCGTCGAAGGAAAAAAAAATACGTTACGCTAAACATGCGCGCGCGACTCGAGTGTAAAAAAAATAAATAAATACTGGGCGCACGTACTGTGTGCAGTTATACCGTTTTTCGTCGGAAAATATCGTTAAAATTTGTATCGAGAACATCAGCTGCTGTATTGGTATCATCACGAAAGCGTGGAATGTTTTCGCGAATAAAAAATTTACATTATGCCATTACGCGTTTAATAATAGTTCAACCGTTGCAGGTTTTATTTTTCAAAATTCAAACGTCGTCACCGCGCCTTTGTTGATTCACACTAGTAACGTGTTGGTTACAATATTCCGAAGATTGCGTTTTAACTAGGACTGTTTAAGACGTTTTTACGTGGTTTTAAAATTTTCTATTTAGAAGTTTAGATTACATCGCTAGAATAGTGTTTGTGTACATTGGAAAACGAATGAAAAATGTAAAAATTGTTAAAATTACAACTCTGAACTCGTCTATGCTCTAAATTAAAAAAATATTAACAGGACTAAAGACCGAATGATTAGGATTTCCATTTTGTCTATAGTTAAATATATGTATATCTAATAATAAACATTCCAATTTTAGACAAAACGTTTTTTGTTAAAACGCGCGTATAGCGCGTTATTTTACCACGATCGTTACCTACTTTACATAATACGATCCTCTCATGAATTGTGAATAAGTTTTAGTAAGAGAATGACATTTCTGATGAAAGGAATAACGTTTAAAATTAGTGTGTCAAAACCATTTACGTGATTGGGGGGCTAAGCCCCGCGCTAAGATATTTTATTCTCAAATATAAAATTAGCCTCCTATAACTCACACCGTACCTATACGAATATACGGACACTTGTAATATGCATACTTTTGATTGTGTTCATAAAATATATTTACTAATATAATTTAATAAATCTACAGTCAAGCACACTCGCGTAAATATATATTCAAGCCAGTTAATTTGTTCTATTTTTTTTTTGCCCCAATTTCAATAATATTGAAATATGTTAAAAATATGTATATGATAAATATATTAACGTGTATATTGAAATATATTGAATTATATTATAATGATATGATATTTTATTCGTGTAAACACACTAAACGGAAAACGAAGCCAAGGCTTCCAAGTCCTCCCGTTCGCGGACTCAAAACACTCGCAAATATCAATTGCGAACATTGCAGATATTATATCTACCGTAGGCATAACACATTATGCGTCTTAACCTCGTTGCATCGTCGTGTGCACATGAAATGTCTGATATAGTAGGCGTAGTACCTATATGTGTGTGTGTTATCTACGTACGTAATTTGTGCGATTTCGTCACCGTTGTTCGTTTCGAATTCGAATCGTTTAGAGCCGATTCGACGTTTACCACGTCATTTATATTTGTCGCATTAACAGTAATTATCGTATCCATAATATAGGTAACGATTTTTCCGTTGCACTCGATCGTCACTCTCGGCTTGCGTACGACAATCGAAAATATTATGCCAAGTAGGTGGTACTCATACTATAGTTTCGATGCGTGTACTATACCGTGTTTTAGTAGTAATAATAATAATAATAATAATAAAAAAAAATAATATTTTTACGACGAAAAAATACGGTTTTGTATATTATTATATTATGGTATGTAATTATCGTGACTGATTGTTGTCGGACATCGACAGCGGCGGTGGTGGTTTACAGCATTGTGCACGCGATCGGAATGACGGGAATAAAATACGATACAGTTCGAGTGTATTATAATAACAATACGATATTATATCAAATTTGTACATTTTTTTTCGCAAAATAACGTTACGCGTTTTGTTTGTCGATTATTTTTGACGCCATCTAGTAGCCGGCGGCATACCGACTGGCGGGTTTCTGTGATTAACGACTGACGATCGTATCCGTACCGAGAGCGCTATCTGTGCGCGTTGTTTTCTACTCGTCGTTGTAGTGTGGTCACCGCGGTCCGCGATCCTATTATATTATAATATTATATCGTTGTCGCGATGGTGTGCGCCTGCGCGACGACCACATCACCTACGCACACGGTTTTCTTCTTAAGAGCATTACGATTTGCCTACGGCTAACGCCGCGCGCACAATATGTTGCCGAGTCGGTCGCTCATGACGGTGCGGAATGTGTTGCAACATAAACAACAATAATATTATATAAAAATATATCGATCAGATTTTTATTCATTACCGTTGTATAACGATCAGGGCATAGAAATTATGCGTAAAACCAATAAAAAAATAATATATAAAACTAAAAACACCAACAAAATATGTTAATAAAAGGTCCTATAAAAGCGTATTTATATTTATTACGCATTTATATGCATAATAATTAATTAACATTGTTTTATTGTTAGTCAACATTCATATTAAATTAAAAGTGTTTGATGTGTAAACGTTTGATGAGAGAAGAACTGCAGGTTACCGGTTGGCGATTTTCATTAGTCATTAGTGTTGTGATATTATTGAGTCTTTGAAATCGGCCAACATTACACCTGTGATTTTGTAGGTATTTACAGCGCGAAAAGTTCGAATCGAACTGTTCGATATCTACGTTTAATAATAGGTTTTTTAAATTCAGTTTTTATTTTATTAATTATTACTACACTTAAACCCTATGAATGTACATCTATGTGACTATGTATATTGATAAAACACGTAAAAGTATTTTGTTCAAAATTAAAATGTATAAATTAATTTATAACGCATCGAATGTTTTCTATTATTCCGTAGGCATAATAAGTATTAATTAATATTTTACTGTAGTAAAAAATAACTTGTATTTCTTACCAAGTGAATAAGATTATTTAAAAATTTGGTTTCTAGAGATTGTCATGACTTATGATAACTAATGCGATTTTCCATTACAAGATATTACTCGATTATTCGTTCAAAACATTTCAATTATTTTGATCGAGTGATCTCTCAATAATGGCAATATTTCAATTGAACATTTCGAATGATTATTTCGAGTGATGTCTCGATTATAAAAATGTCTCGATTACTAATCATTCGATTATTTCGATTATGCCCAACTTTACATTGTATAGTTTACTCTCGATTATCCGCGGAATAAGATGGCAAAGTATTATAAATTGTATCTAACGTATAAAAAATGACGTATGAAATATGAATAAAAATTGTAGAAATAATTTTAAAAGTAAATGTTTTGAAAAAAAGTCTGAGGAATTATATTTCTATTATACTTTGTATGGTTACTTTATAGTTGATTTCATGTGCATCTCGTCAATAGGTTGATCATTGGAATGGAACTATTTTAAAAACTGTGAAAATTAAGTAGGAAGTTTATAATTAAAGAATTCTAACCTATACCCAAAACTCTAATTATTATTAAAATAAAAATGTTACGAATTTTTAACCGAGTAAAAAACTATTTCCACAGTTTTAATGGATTTCGTTAAAATTTAAAATTAAACACTTAAAAAAACATTATTACCAAGTATTTTTGATATTTTAAGAACGTTTTATAGTAAATGTTTTTATTATATTTTAAAATATATCTTTATGCAACTATGCTACCCTAAATTAGGAAATCGCCTTCAAATCATAATATTCCAAATTAATTGAATTATTAATTAATACTAATTAATACTTTTAATAACGGTGAATTTTTAATTAGTCACATTTTTCGATGACGCTAAAGTCTAATCTACTTAATAATTTATGAGTCTTGTTTGTTAACTACAAATTATAGATAATGTGGTGTTTTTTAAAAAATTTTATATATCTAGATTATTTTATATTTTTCTCTCAACAATATTATTTTCTAGTCGTATGTTATATTTTATTATATAATATTATAGACGTACTATTATTGTCGTAGTAATATAAAATATTATTTTGCAGATAATATCTTTGGAAGCATGATAGTGAACATTTTGTAAAATATTGATAGTGTTTGTTACAGATGATTATATAAAGCACAATTACAGTACCTACAATCGTTTCATTATTACTTTTTTTTTTACATTTTAATAAAATTTAAATTATACTTATATTATATATATATATATATATATATATACATTTTTATTACGTCGTAATATGCACATGACTTTTTAGTGCCTATCTAAATTATCAATCAACAAGTGACAACAATAAAGCGGTGAGAGACTATACAATCATTAATCGGTTATCTCTATCTCGTAACAACTATTGTTTGACGTTTTGTGTTTGTAAATATTAATATGAATTAAACACAAACTAAAATACATAAATTGATCACCGATAAGTGTAGGTCGCACGTTGGACCGGTGCCGTGTTTTTTGTTTTGTATTTTGTTTCGTTCACATTTTCTACACGATAAATTTCTTTCTTCTGGAGTTCATTATATCGTATGCTCGTAAATATTAGGATCGCGAAATCTTTTAATTGCAAATATATTTTCATCTTGTTACTATACAAGCGTCCGTACCTTATTAGCAACCCGGAGGTCGAGTTATGGCGTATAATATAACATCAACGTGTGTTCACGTATTATAGAATCATGTAGGAGTAGACGTATATTGAGTGTGGATGTACAATGCATAATCGAGCTTTCGATAAAGATAATCATTATTTTTTTTTATGCGAAACAAAAAAAAATTTACGATATCGAAATTTTTTTATTTATTTAATAAAGGTGCTAAAATATTAGGTCCAATAAATGAATGTTAATCGACAATTTTCGTCTGGTGCGATAACAATTATACCCATGAATAAATTAAATATAATATACGTCATGCATATAAAGATACGATAAAAAATTTTAAAAAAAGGCGTGTGAATTTTGAAGATAAATATTTAATATATTCATATAGCATATTTTTTGTAACTAAAGATGTTTTTATAGGTACACTAATTGAGTAATCTATTAATAATATTTTTATAATTAATATCAAACCGGAGATTTTATTATACTTCTAATTACAGTATTATTTTCACATACAGTATGGATTTTATAAAACACGTCAATTAAATCTTATCTTAAGTAAGTAGGTATAATGTCTATTATAATTTTTCTTGTTTTATGAAAATTTGGAGCGTGAGTAGGCGTTATTCGATTGAACGTATAAACTATTTTAATTACTAAATATTATTACAATTATTGTGTGATGACTAAATAATGTAATGTACATATTAATGAGTTGTGAAAATGGTTACACAGTAGTGAATTTCTAACAAAAAACATAATCATTCAATAAATATTACTGTTTAATGGCTATAAGCTTGTAAAAAAGTAATTCTCCATCGAAATAAATGTCAGCCCACTATTTACTAAAATTAAATACTAGGATAGTTATATTATACTTTTTTTTTAATTTTAAAATTTAAAAAAATTATATTTTATCAAATTCAAAACAATTTATTATATTACATAATGGTCCAATGCATAGCAGGAAGCAGATAATTTTTTCTCAAATGAATTAATTTTGTATTAGCGATTTTTAAGGTGATTGAATGAATATAATATGATGTATATTATTTATTATTTATACTTATATTTATTATTTTTGTATATTATTTATATATCAAATAAAATAACAGGATTAAGCAACAATAAAAGGTACAAAGTACCTACTTTCTTGGATATTTCATTGAACATATTGGAAAAATTAAATTATTTTTTTAACATTAAGATTGCCTATATTAAACCCCTTAGAAATGTATAGATAAAATTTAAATTTTTTTATCAAAAGTATTTGTTCATCAGTTTTGTATAAATAATAATGACATTAAATATAATATTTAATCATAATACATCATTTATAGTCAATATATTTTATAACAAGTAGGTATAAAAGTAAGTAAGTAAAAAAAAAAAATATTTTATGGTAAAAAATTCCGATGTTAAAAAAATGTAAGACACAATTTTAATAGTAAGTATTTATTATTGGTAAAATAAAAAAAAATAATTTTTAAAATCACCTAAACTGTTAATTAAAATATATCACATAAAGATATAGTTATACTTATATAATTTTAATATATTTTATAACTTTATAAGTATATAATTAATAATTTAATAAAATACATTAATTTAATTTAAATTTGGAAATAATTTAGCAACAAGTTCTTGTATGGGTGTAATGACTGCTAATGACTGCTAATGAGTGTTTCAACTTCTTACATTCAATATATGTATAATAGCTGTACTAATTAGATATTATGAATGATAATCAAACATTATATCATCAATTATACCCAAAAATGTTACTACTGCATGCTGTATTAAATTAGCTGTGGATGTTATCATATTACATGCAAATTGTAAATAATGAATTGTTTAATAAAATTGAAAAATCATATTTTTTCTATTTTGAAGAATATAGATTCTTTAAACTAGTTTAATAACGAAAAAACAGTTGGTGCTACTACAGGTTATAGAATTTAGTTATGTATTAGGTATGTAAAGAAACGAGTACTAGTATTAGTCATTTTAACGTAAGTTATTACTCATTATTTATTAACTTTTATAATTGATTTTCTATAAAAATTTGATTGTGTTCTGAATTTTTTTTTTATTATGATTAAACATCTTATTCTTTTTAAATGAAACCAATTTGAATTGCTCACCCGACGATGCTTATTTACATATTTGTGTTATTTTAAACTTAAATAACTTTTATTTTTATTATTATACTTAAAATTCAAAAATGATTACTTCGTTGTTATTATTTCATACATTTTAAATTTTAATACCGCGTGTCAAATTGTTAATCTCTATTAAAAATTAGTCATATATGAGCACAATGTAATACAATTTATATCGTATAGACTTTGAATTATAAAACTCATAGTCTACAATGTTTTATAACACTAAGAAAAAAAATCGTTTTAATAGATCTAACCGTTTTATCCAGAGTTTTACCGTTATATCACGCGTCTTACTTCGCGGTACCATTAATCAGTCGTCACCGCATTATAATATGCTTCGTATACAGTTATTGTGTACCTAAAACACTCATTAAGTATAAGTAAAATTACCTAAGGTCAATCAAATTGTAAAATATATAGATACCTATGCAAAACTGTGCAAGCATAATAATATATAATGCGTATAATTATAGATAAAAAAAAAGCGGTTTCAGGTAAATAATAAATAATAAATATTTTATATCAAACTAATAAACATAATAAAACAGTTTATAAAGTATGAAAGTTGAATGAAAAAAATAATAATAACAATAATTGTGAATACTGTATAGCAAGAGCTTATTAGTACCTACATAGTTTCACATTATATTTTAGATAGTTATGCGTAACGCTCGATTTCCATAACAATTAGTGTGACTATAATAGTTAAATTCACGAACTCTCATATATATTATATAGGTATGAGAGTTCGTGAATTTAATTTGAATCGAAACAAAGAAACTATTGGTTTTAAAATGACGATGATGTATATCGCCACGTTCATGAGGTGATCCATTATGCACGCTCACTGATTCGTGGTTGGGCGTATTATAAACGTGTGATTATTCCCTACTGCGAAAATCCTCGAATCACGGGTTGTTGGGTACGTCTATTTAATATTTACTATTTTTATGTGACGTAGTGTGCCAAAAATGTGAATATTCTTGAAAGCTAAACTTTCACCCGCGTTATAGGATATCTTGATTTATATTTAACTTAGATTAGTTCTCATAACCCTCATGATATTTGTTTGAAAATTAAAATATTATGAGCGTTACATCGTAAATTGTGAAATAGAATAATATGTAGTTGTTTTTGTTAGAAGAATTTAATATAAAAATTAAAAAAAAATATGTATAAGATGTTCATTTTTTCCCTTTATTCTTATACGTTCTTTTTTTTTATTGTTTTAGTTCACATAAAAATATAAAGTTATGATTCGTAAAGTTTAACACTTGCAACGGCAAATAACACAACTGTGGTTTTTTACGAATGACCTTTTTTGTTTTATTGTTGCTTATCTTATAAATACAAAACTATTTTTATACGATTGTTTTCAAAAAAGTAACGAAGTATTCAAAATGTTATCCATTTTACCAAAATAATTGTCTCATGCTTAATTTTAGATTCTAAGAGGAGCGAGATATATATTGGTTTTAAATTAAACGTATAGGTTGTTTTTTATATGTTTGTTATGTATTGAAGTGAAAAATTTGCTTCAGTCTAAAACATTGGAGTAGTATTTGGTAGTAAATTTTGGTATTTGAAAGTATATCATTTCTATTTATTTTTCTAATACCTGGGAAAAATTAATAAAAAAACAGCGGATTAACGGAATTGTTTTATAATCGTTCCAAGTTAAAATGTTGACAAAAGTACAAATTTAAATGAAAAATAACAATTTTTGTTAGTTAATTTTTTTAGATATTTTATTATATTTAGAATTATAAATTGAAATACATTTTTAGTATTATTTATTAAATTAAGTAAAACGCGAATCCTCGTATAATATTGTATTTACTTAGTTAAAAATGATCAGAATAACGATATTTCACTAATAATATTCAACAGATTCATTCTATTTAAATGTTTCTCTGAAAATCTACAGATTCGCAATAGGTAGCTGGTATACATAATAAATAAAAAATAAATAATTAAAAATTCGAGTAACATTAACCTATTAAAATACAAGTTGGTATTTAAAATTTTGAATTGTAGTATCTATTAATCAGTTATGATATAGATATGTAATTTATTGTAAAAATTGTATCAAATGCCCTACATACATATACTTAAGTATATAACTTGTTATATTTTCTCTTACACGCCAAGCATATTGCACATAACTTTGTATGTACTATTTATAGTATTATACTTGTATAGTTTATATAATTCACAAGGATATGAGTTTATTATCGGTATAACGAGTGTTCGATATGAACTTCTATTTACTTAGACAAAGGCATGTAATTTATTATTAATGTATTACATTGTTATTTAATAACTAATATGTATTACAAATGAAAATAAAAACATCTGTAAGTATATAATTATATATATATATATTAAATATACACCTAGATATAACAGTCAGCAACTACTCGAATACTAATTATATTATAATACTATTAAATATAATATTCCTACACTCTAACTATATTACGCTGTAATCGGTTACGGTTCTGTCTAGATTCTAAATAAATCTTAATTTCAAGTTAGACTATTATTATTATTACCAAAAACAACAGATTACATCAGTAAATTGTTGAATTGTCAACTGATAACGAGTATATAACATGTAAATACAATATGTAGGTATTATAAAAACGTAGTTACCTATTTAACAAATCGTTAAAATCTCATGAACGGGTTAAAAATTTATTATAGTTATTTATTACATTGGACTCACGAAATCTAATTTTTTTAAGGCTTATATTTTGCTGATTACTCGTGTATTATTATTCTGGTCGGTTATAGATGTTCACAAAATCCATTGAATGGTATTAATTGTGATGAATAAAAATACGAAAGTTTTTAATAAGTGTATAGTTATCTAAAATTTTTTTTAGCGTATTCAAAATTCAAATAATAACTTAATTGCTTAAATATCATTAAATTTGTTATATATGTATATTCACTCTAATAATCGCCTAAATATTGAAATATACAGTAGAAAATATTTTAACATAAATAAATATTCACTATTATAAAACAAGTTTTTGTTTGTATTAATTTATACAATTTAATAATCTATAATTTTGGATTCTCTCATATAGCTTAGTTGTAAGATATTGAAATGGTTACGCTATACGGCAATTAAATATTTTTTATGAGTTGAATTTTATCGTTCTTAGTTGTCAATCAAGGAAGGATAGACAGTGTTTTTTTTTATAGATATTTTAAGTGTGTTATAATTATTTCAAAGCACCATCAAAATAAAAAAAGTCACTTCTTTAGCTCACAACTTATAATCAGAAAATAACCTTTCTTAAAATTGCCCAGTATCAATAAATATATACATATATTATTAATATTAAATATTATTATAATATATTTTATGATCATTTCAAAATATATTTTTGTGTCCAAAATCCAAGCATAGGTACGACTAGTCAAGGCTAGTTACTTGTTAGACATACAGGACAGAAATATTCAACTTATACTGAGTCTCTTATAAACAGAATATCGAACTCTTATAATAGGTAACGTAATTGTACCTTCAAGTGTATGATCATAACTTTCTTTTTTGTTTTAATATTTTTGTAATGTATTTGGTTTTATATTATTATGATTACTCGGAAAATATTAATTAAAAATTTACATGAATATATAATATTTTATTGGTAATAAACTATAATAACTGATAAGTCAAACATTTTAAAATAAAATATTTTACTTGTTTATGAATAGTTCAAATTGACAATTCAACAGACCTAAAAAACTATATTGTAAGCTATAATATATAGATAATATAAGAATATTTTAAGTTAAATATAAACTAATTTTAATTAAATAGTTTGCATAAATATTTAATAAAGATGTATAATAATAAATACGTAATAAAAAACAGAAAAGTAACCATTTTGCTATATAGTGTAGCAGTGTAAGTGGTGAGTACTAGAGTGTACCTCGTCATTGAGTAAACCACCGTAATGTATGCGTACATTTGAATACAACAATAAATCATTAAATGAAATCAATAAGCGACGATTATTGATTATCGTATAAATTTTTGATGAAAATAGCAAATTACAGTCTACGGTTATTCGCTTTTGAATTACAACAAAATAAAAAAATCGATTTTGTCGTTGTTTCTATTTTTCCTCATTTTTTTCTCCCAATTATGTAATAAGCAAAGTACTATACGAGTATATTTTTTACTTTTTACATTCAAAGTACTAATTAGATTTATTTTTCTAGTAAAAAATATATTGAAGTTGAAAATCGTTATGTTTTTACTGCTTTAAAAGGTGATGATAGTCAAACACAATACGAAAAAAGTCCATAGCATTTTAAAATCAATACATTGTTATTTCAAAAATATTTAATTGAAAAATTCATAGTCTCAATATGTAATAAAGTGTAATTAATTATTAATTGACAATTATCTCTTTTTGCACTTAACCATTAAAGTATTTTTTTTTTTGTTATGATTAATGAATACTGTTTATTTTGTGTATCTATCTTTTTTAGATATATAGATAATAAACAGATATTATAGAGATTTAATCCGACCATTTGATATTTGGCCAAATTTGAGGGGTGGAGGGGGAGACTTGATATTTTAATTCATTATCAAGATTATGCAGGCCAACCTTCTTTATATAAATATTGTCAAAATGTTGTCGCCATAGAGTAAATATGGCGTATTGTCATTTAAATTATAATAATATAACATGTTCATTATAATATTATATGAATCTATATTTCTAATGCAAAATATGTATTTGTTATTAATCTGCATCAATAAATTTTAATATATAATATATTTTTAGTATAAAAAATTGAGGTATTTGTACTCAGTTCAAAGTTCAAACAACATAATCATGTGTATGCTTCACTATATTTTGATGTGACGCATTATAGCTAAGAATGGTTTCGCGATGAACTAATATTAGAGTGGATAAAACAGCTTGGAATAATTTATTAAGAAAACAATGTTTGATTTTAATAACAAATTTATTTTAGATATCATTCATAGATAAAATATGTAGTATTTGATAAGAAATGCATAAACACTCGTATTTTACGGTATATCAGGTATACAAGATACCGCGGTAATAACTATCATGGAATAATAGGGATTATTGCAGCAACTGAGATAAATAAATGATCATAACGTGCAAGACGATAATTAACAAAAAAGACGTATATATTAGTAAACAATTTTAATTCTTACCTCTTGTTTATGTATATTTTATAATGTAGAAATTGTTAACATTCTTTCTGGATATGCAGGTACGTAAGTATTTAAATTTTTAAGTAAATGACGTAATTAATTGTAAAATTATTAGCGTTATCTGATATTTTCTATATTTTTATAAGTTTATAACGAGTAAAAATAAAACAATTGTAAGACTAATATAAACATTTATTTACGAATTTTCGATGTTTGCCATTTTGCAAAAATATGGTGCTTAATTTTTAAACGAGTTTAATACTAACTGACATTTGTCAGAGTCTTATTGTTTTAAATTATCGTATAAATTATGTGTTTTTCTGCTCGTAAAATTTTCAACACAAAATGCAATAGGTATATAATATGATATTGTTTTTAATTTAACGAGCTCCACTCAGAATCGGTTTTCAAATGTGATGATTCATCGCTTTCAAATCTAAAATAACTGCAGAGTAGATCCGTCCAAGTGGTCTATACTCTCTATGCGAGCATTGTCAAGTATATTATACAGCGTGTTTGGATTTTATTTGTTTATTTACTTTTTATTTTTTAATGGTTTTTAATTTAATGACAATTTATTTTGAGTAGTAACTTTTTAGTTTAAAATATGCATCCTCGCGCGCT
This sequence comes from Aphis gossypii, assembly GCF_020184175.1. Classification (NCBI taxonomy): domain Eukaryota; kingdom Metazoa; phylum Arthropoda; class Insecta; order Hemiptera; family Aphididae; genus Aphis; species Aphis gossypii. The sequence goes on from NC_065533.1 coordinate 41,711,254, forward strand.
TCGAGTTCAAATACGGTTTTGTTTGAAAATGTTGAATACGAATAATAATCTAAATTTACTGACGTCGTTAATTCCGCACTAGTAATTTTTTACGATATTTTAACGACAGGAATATAATCGTGTTTACCTATATTATAGAGGTTCATGAATCGTGATGGTATATAATAGTAATGATGTTTTAAAAGGACAGAAAAAAAATATATAACCTAATAATACCTTAACCAAACGGGCATATAGTGGTATAAAATGTTATATATATTATACAATATATTATACCGTATAAACTGTGCGCACATGATTATACATTTGATATACTTACACAATACCGTAAACTATACAGTATAATAAATGGCATTTATTAAAATGGCCGAGACTCACTGATTTTTTCATGATATTTTAATTTCACGAGCAATAATAATTGTTCTTTATATTTTCTAAAAAAATGTTTTCGCAGATGATTATAATATTGTAACAATATAACCAATAATCATGTATAATTAAATATTTAAATATATACTACCTAAATAAAATATAAGGATTTAATAAATACCTATTATACTTTTAAATATATTTTAAAGATAAGTTAAGTCTGACACTGTCTGTTAGTTATACCATGTATGTAGTTTAAGAAAATAGACTTAGGTTTTATGAAATTTCATCGAGACGTTATTTAGTAATTAAGAAAGACAATCCCAGAAGTTGACAATTTCATGAATGGTATGTTTGAGATAGGTACGTACTTTATCTAGTTGTTTTGAAATCACATTAATGAGTTTATAATAATATTCATATAATATGTTGATATACAAAATATATACTAGATAAGCATAAAATATTATTATACTTAATATATGTATCGGGGTAAAGTTATTAATTAGGTGTAATCGATTGAGCTTAATGAGGAGAATACATTATAAGTGTTCAGACACCACGACGTGGATATATACTTTTATAATGTATAAAATTATTTAAATTTAATTAATAAATCGTTTTAATCGTTCAGCGTGTTACGTAGCTTTCACTTTATACGATCTTCTAAATTAAATTTTTAAAATACATAACGATCACGATTTGTATAATATATTCAGCGTCGTATAAAATATATTCGAATGATTGCCATGGTATAATAATAATATGCGGTTCGGAATGCTCTTTTTAATACTGTAATTGAAGATTTTTAAAAATGGCACTATAAAGATCGGAACTAATTAAAACGTTAGTTTACTTAGAATACTACTTTATCTACATATACATAGGTAAATGTTTTAAGTGTTTTCAAATCACAATCCTTAAGTACTGTAACATATCATTATCCATTAGGTGCTCGCAATGAATATGCTATGACGATATTAATATTCATGTCATTATAACAGTATCGCATTATAAAGACACCGCCGGTTTTTTGAGAAACAAACGATTGTTGTATACCGTTTTCGGTTTGCACATCAACGTCGGTGTTGCGTAAGTAAAAAATCTAACAATGACAGTGCAGGGACATCGATCGGGAGTAGGAAAACAAAAAAATTCGTGAAAGCTCGCCAAACTCGTAATTTTAATTATCGATTGTAAACATATTATACAGTATGTATGGTATATTATATAGTATTGATCGATAATTGCAGACGAGGTCGCATTCGTGCCGTTCTTATATATATTATCGCCCGTCCGCTGCCACTCTGTACCGTGCCTAGTGCCTACCGCTTATACATACATAATATACAACATAATATTATACGAAACTGGTGTGTTTGGTCTCGTTTCTCCCACCAGCACGACTGGACAGCGGCGGCGAACCCGTAGCGCGAGCTAAGTCCTGCAGTCGTGGCCGGCGGCTGTACCTACGGACGGACGGACGGACGGACCGACCGACGGCGGTATATGCGCGACTATCGACGATTATCGAATAGCCGGTCGATGTGTATAATAATAATAATAATATAGGTAGTATATATTATATACATATCGTATACTGCAGTACAGTTTTAGGAGTGTTGATACCACGCGGGATCGGTGGTGGCGCGGGCGAGAGGGTTTTGGGGGTCGTGACGACCCAATTATTTTCTATAATTAAAACACGCTTTACGCATTATATATCGTATAGAGGTACGTGCATAATCGTACGTATATCGCATATATATTATTATTATTATTACGTGTATCAATTCGAATTAAAACGAATACAGACTCGGCAGTATACACTATATATTATACGGTGTAATAAACTATAATATGTAGATCCCTCTCTCCAGTCTCCGCCGATATAGGTATATAATAAAATATATTATACATATTATAAAAGTATTTACTATAATATGCGCGTAGTGTATTCATCAAACGGGCACCTATACAGTACCTATATGTTGTATTCCTTTCGAATCGTCAAATATTCCATCGCGATAGTAATAATATTGTACATAACAAACTGAATTTCGTGACTGTTATTATTTTTCGTTTTATCGTATAAAGTAGGTACTCGTTATTAATATTTTTCTAATCGATATACACTCGCCGTGTTTTAATACGTACTACATGTAAATCGTTCTTGACCGTTTTAATCAGCGGTCGAATTCAACTGTACCTACATAATATTTGTATACATAAATATAATATTATGTATAACTTAAACGTCTCATCACGGAACGTAAACATTTGTGAAACCTGCAGCATGATATTCATACACGCGAAGCTTATAATATTATTGTGTTTGTGTGTGTGTGTGTGTGTGTACATAGTACCTACTACCTAATATAGCTATAGGTATTATTTTCGTGCGCGATAACTTCTATTCTGACGACAATAATATTAATAACAAGCGTGTTTGACATAAAAAAAAAATCGTCCATGTAGACGTGGTCACTGGTCTCTGGCGACTTTGCACGCAACGGCATGGCATCGTACAGCATCGTTTTCCATAACTGTTGTTTCAAAGACGGCTGTGTTTTACTTTCTATAGATAAAAATAATATATTATGGGAATTGAAATGTAGATACTAGACAAAAAAAAATTTCAAACAAAAGCGAATAAAAATAAGATGATTATTAATAGATAAACGTTTTTGGAGGTTTTCCTCCACATTGGTTTTTTAATAATATATACTCTTAATATACCTAATGTTGGATTGCAATTTATTTTTTAACTTTTTTAACATTTAGTTTTGCTTTGAATAATTAAAATAACAATACATGACCAAATAAATATTATTATTGTTGTGATACTGATATAAGCTCATAGCACCTACGTGTAGAGAAGTAGTGGAGTATAAAATCCCTTATAGATTTTTAGTACTTGGGCAGTGGGCACTCGACTAAACAAAATCATGAATAATTCTAGAAATTACTATTGATGACCATGCTGCGATAAAGAACATTTTTTTTAAAATACAATTTATATTTTTATTTTACGAGTGCCTATTAAACAATAATGGAAGAAGAATAATTTTTCTATAGTATAGATTAAGGATTACATTTTCCTTTACCACTAATACCCCATAGTTTTATGACATTAATTAATTTTCTCTCTTACATTCTTTTAAAATGTAGATTTTTTAACTGTATAGTTCGATTTCCAGGGCATAGATTCCTACAATAAAATAAGTAATGTTTATAACATTTTAGGTTTTTATTATTTAATTATTTATAATATGCTTTAGTTAGATACAGCTAGTACACATTGTTTAGGTACATATTAGACTCACTTTAGTACAAGAGCATTTGACTTCATTAATTAAATCAAGCAATAAGTTGAAAGGTCCAAAGAAAAAATGAATATTATTACTCGTTGTAATAAAGTAAATTAAATTTAGTAATATATTTATAAATATTCATTATTATATGTATTTCATAATATGTATAAATACCTATGTTGTCATTCATTATTATAAAAAATTTTTTTTTCAATAATGTTATTTCGTTATGACATTAAATTATGTAAAAAAATATTTTTTTAAATTTTAATAATTTTCGAAGTATTAAGTCCGCGAGGAAATTGTATAAACTGTCAAAATATTAGCGCAAAATTAGGAAATATTCAAATTATTGGGAAATATTCCCTTAAAAATACACATTGACCACATATTATTATAGCTAACCGGTGTAGTGAGTTTAATGTTCAAATATTTTTCTGTGTATTAATACACGTGTAAACCTGCCTATTGCAATTTGAGTCCAATAGGGCCTAAGAATAAAATAAAATAAATATTATTATGCATTGTAATAAAAGAATCCAATTTTGTAATATACCTACTTATAAATATTCATTATCATATATTTCATAATATGTATCTATATGAGTTATGTTGTTATTCATAAAGATAAAAAAAATTAAAACATTTTTTTTCATAACATTGTGTTGTAATAACGTTAAATTATGTAAAAAAATGTCAATACTTTTCGAAGTTTTTAGTCGAAAACATTGTATTAATCGTCATAATTTTTGCGTAAAATTGGGAAATATTCCCTTAAAATTACACACTGACCACATATAATATATAAATAGACGCAGTGATGAACAAATATATTTTTATTTGATAATTGATTATATGTATACGATATCGTAAAATAAATAAATAAAAGGCTAAAGTAATAAATTGTTATAATTATTATAAAAACTACCATTAATTATTTTTTATAATTTGATTTTTAATTCTATTTCACAGGTATTGTCAATTGAAAATAACTGTGAAATAGAATTACCTATATGTCCTTGTGTTTTATCTGTATTCAAATTCTTATTTTTATCATAATAAAAGATCATTATCGTTAAATAATATATAACGATAATATTCTATAAAGAAATAGTTGTAAATATTTCGATAATTTTGGAAAAGATTAAAAAAAATTGCAAGCGTGTTCAATTAGTGCGTAAAAATGATATAATCATTTAATGATTTGTTTTTCAATATATTATTTTTATATCTATAATTATTTATTATTGTTAAAAAAACGAAATATAGTAATGTTTGATTTCTAATGGAACTTGGGATTTTTCCCTTAAATTTTTACTTATGGATGCTCATGCATATTATACTGGCTTGAGAGATAAACATGTATATTATATTATAGATAATTTGCAATATGTGAAGTGAATTTTAAATTGTAAGTAATTTATTAACTCCAACTTCGAGTTGGACAATCGTGAAAATTATTTTTGATTCAATATCGAGTTAGGTAACCGTGGAAATAGTTGCTCGATTTTTAAAAACGAGAAAGTAAAAATGTCGGCTTATATCGCGTGTATTATTTTATACTCAATACTCGTTTTAAATAAAATATATTATATACCTACATCCAATTATACATTTTTTTCGCCGATTCTTTTATCGTGACCTCGGGAATAAGTTATTGATCACTATATATTTATAAATCGAAGAGAAATCACTGAAAACAAGTGACTTGCCGAATTACCTCGATTAGGTAAAAAAAAGTAAATAAAATAATATACTTCTATCTGTTGTTTACAGCTAATTTAATATATTGTTATATTTTATAAAAATGACCAATTTTGAAATAGATAAAATTTACAATGTTCGATTACAAAAAATAAATGTAGTATAATACATTTGATCTCGTTGAGTAGGTTAAGACCACATGAACAACACGGCTGGATATCAATATATCTATAATATAAATGGTTAAATTAAATTAAAAATACTATTTTCTATATCGATAAATAATTCCCATGGTAAAATTGTTATTCCTGCTTGGCTGCTTGTAATAAATTATTTAATCCTATATTTATTTTATTACGCATGCATTCAATAGTGTTGTGCACAGTTATTTATGTTCATTTGAAATTATTATTCTACGTTTTAGAAAAGTTGACAAATTATTTTAATTATAATATTATCGATATTATATTACAGTGACATGTTCCTAATACATTTCGTAAAATATTATGCTTTAAACGAACGCATAATTTTTAAACCACTTTTATTTGACACGACGTGTGTTGTCGATTATCTTTTCAATAAAAATTACAATTAATCAGCATTTCCGATCATCGTAGCGTAGTAATGTAGTTTATTTAAAATTCGAAAGTAGTTTGAATTTAATTAATTATTACGCTTTGTAAATATATTTTAAATTTCGAACTGATGACACGACTGATTAACAAAAAAAAAAACTAAAACATCTTTTTAGAAATTAAGAATTTTTCTAAGCTCACATAACTAATCTAGCTTTTAATAATATTAAGTTTGTAAATTAAATAGTTTTCAATGTAGATATATCCAATCCACGTATTATGCATTTTTTATCTCAATAGTCTAAATAATAATCGTAGGTATTTTTCCGACATTATATTTAGCAGTAGGTGCTTGGTATCGATGTGAATTATAATTACGCTGATATTTTATAATAGTTGTATTCGTGTTTTCTTTGTTGAATATTGACGAATGCGCATCGTCATGAAATCAAGCGTAAATAAATAGTTATTTCAGACAAATCGCTGCAAATTTGCATACATGTGCGATTGTACATCAGCTATATACCATAAACAATACATATTCGTAATAAATCAAAGAGATCGACGTTTTGCTAATTACTATCGTTATATTATTACAATAGCTATACATATTAGGTATACATAATAGTATTATAGGTATTTCAATCGTACTGCAGCATTCGTATGGGTACAAGACAATTGCATAGGTTATGCGCGTACTGCATAATTACTACACAGCGATGAGATGCAGTATTGCGTGTGTAAATATGTAGGTATTTTAATATATATAAACCTATTGGTATCTGCTATATATACTAATCGTAATACACCAATACGTAATTAATTTCACACCGTCCGTCGCGATGTCGCGACACACAGGACACGCGTAACTATTTTACCTATATTGACTATTATATAGTATGTATGTTATGTATAATATTATAATAGGTATGCGTATAGAGAGCCTATATAATAAAGGCTATATTACCTATATAGGCTCTCTAGGTATGCGGAATGTGTGAAAAACGGAAACTGTAAATGGTCGCAAGACACGAGGAAGAATACTGTCGGTAAAATGATGTGCGTTTCCTCCTCTATATATTTACCATATAATAGCACAGTCGCACATCGCTGGGACGTCGCTAGCTAACATATATAAGAAATGTGACTTTATATGATGTCATCGTTATCCCAGCTATACTTTCGCAATTATATTATACATTTAATATAAAATTAAAACGTATAAACTATATTGTACACGTACGTCATGTACGCGAATCGATATAGTTAACTAAATAGATCGACGACGATCGGTACGTAGTTATTACACGGCAAACTAAATCTTTCCCCTCGCCGCCGCCGCAGCCGCGCTTCGAGACATTATTCGTCGTCGTCGTGATCTAGCGGGCGGCCTCGGGCATTGCCTCGCCGCCGCAACCGATGACGACGACCACCGCGACGCGCGCCCGCGAGCCGGTGACCGGCATCGCCGCCGCGAGGCTACCCTCCACGCCTCCACCGCTCGTCCGCCGCGGTCTCGTTATACTCCCACCACCGCCGGCATCATCGCCACCACCAACGGCCACCACTACCGTCGCCACCACCACTACTTACTGCACACAATACTACCAGAAGCACTGCGCCGCTCCGGGCCAGGATATACTCCCGCCGCTTTTTGCCCGTGGTCAGACGTTTGCCGTGCCGCCGCTGTGCGCCTCTAGCAAGAGCCGTCCTGCCCGGCAGTGTATCACCACTTTTCACTAGTAGTAGGCGGTAGTTGTAGTGCACAGTTGTCACAATCGTCGTTGTCGCGTATTATATTCGATCGCGAGCCCGCGCGTGTGACAGACTTTTAACAACTGACCCGCGTTTTTATTTTTGTTCGTTGTTGATTTTTTTTTTTTTTTAAACGTCGTTTTAATTTCTGAATATAATTTTTTATAATTTTTTTTTTTTTTTTTTTTATCAAATCGAGTGAAATAATAATTTTCCACTTTGCCGTCCCTGCGGCAAACGGCGTGCAGCCTGCAGTCATATCGGTATTATACTTTTAGCGCGTTCAAATATACACTCGGTTTTCAATATTCTGTGCGCCACGAAATCACGAAACGCGTAGTGTGCCTAGAGGGATACGACATTGAACAAATACGCGATAAAAAGCTACAAAACGTTCCGGCCGAATATTAATTATTAACGTCATTCCGCCGCCGGCCGCCGCTGCCGCCGCCGCATGTGGAGGTTACACATGCGGCGGAATCGGCGGCCGCCGCAGAGGAGCCCACCGGCGGGACGGCGATCTCTTCGTTGCCGTTGACTCGCTCGCCGACTATCCCGCGCTGCACCGCCGTCGGGCACCACCGGCGCCAGACGCCGCACACGCCGAGATGACCAGCACCACAGCCACCACGATCACCGCTGCCAGCAGCAGCAAATGGGTATGGCGGCCAAGATGGACCGAGTGGACGACGACTTCGTGGTGTCGTCCGACGTTCTGCAGCCATCGGGAGGTCCACGACGACCGCGAGCCCGTCGATCCATCACTACCCGCCGGCCGATCGAGGCCGGTTCGCCGACGTGCAAGCCAACGGTCGTCGTTCGCGTCTTCCAAGTTCGCGCTTGCGATTGTTTCTATGCTGATGATGTTGACCACCGTGGTCGAGGTAACGTATAATTTTTTTACGTTTTTTCATCGTATACTTAAATAATTGTGATATTCGTACCGAAATCACTTCGGTCCGCGGAGTTGTCGTCGTAATGGTATAATTATACGCGTATTGCGATAAGCCAAATTTCAATTCAAATATAGTATTATTATTAATAATAATAATCATAATAAATTCTAGTATATTACATCGTATTATAACATTTTTTTCTCCAGATATATTTTTATTAACTATATGATAATAATATGTCATATATTAAAATACAGTTATATTATACATTTTTATACTACAACAATTAAGTCAACAAAATCCCAGGGTGACAATGATACGCCCTTAGCACCCTGCCAGGTGCGCCCATGTAATATTCTTTTATTTCAAGTCCATTTCCGAATTTTACTCCGACCATTTTACGCACCCATCTGTGTATTTCAAAACAATATTATAGTCGTTTCCGACACATGTCGTGTCGTGATGAATCCGTATAGAGTCACTAATAAGCATTGTACAGTATAGGTACTTAACGTATATGATTTATGAAGAAAAGTACATGGCAATATATAACAATAACGGTTGTACATTATTTTACTATCGCAGATGTATATGCATTTACGACGACGTCCGTCGGGTACGAACTTTACTCGTGACAACTGTTTTTCGACAAATTTATTTCCATTTTTTATTATTATTGCTGCGATAATCTCGGGTGTATGTATAATACCTATGCGGCGTTTGTGACGTGTTTGACGCCGTGTAAATGACGTACGCGATATGTGCGCGGTTTATGTGGCACGCATTTACACGCGCGGTACCTATACCTATAATATTATATATATTTTATAAAAAAGTTATTTTTTTATAGTTCTCGTCGAATTGCAGACGCTATCCACGATTGCAATATATATCGTGTTTATGGGGGCGATGGGGGGGGGGGGGCACGGCAAGTATACGTATACACTGGTCGTTTGACGACGGGTTCCCACGACTGTCGCCAGCCGTGTATATTTAAATTAAACTAAATTAATATTTGTCGTAAATATCAATTACTGCTATCTCTGTAGTTAGACATAATAATATAACGTGTATATTAGTATAATATAGTGCGTTACAAATAATAACAACAACAATAATCACAATATTATTAATATATATGTATCCAATCCAACCCAATACATATTATAATGTTTTAGGTATATAGGAATATAATAGAAATAATCTTTACCACTTATGTATGGGCTAAAATAACTATGTTTATGGCGATTTTTGATGCTCGAGAAACGATACAAACATTTTACATTCGTATATTATACTGCTTTTCACTTGTTTTCCATATCTCTGATATTTTGTTTGATTTTTTTCTTCGAATTCGATTTATCATAATATATATCAATCATGATTATTGGTTCTTATTGTATACCTACACAATTAGGCGGCTCGATGACAAAATGCGGCTGCTATGTACTGATAATTCTTTTCGGCGCTGTCAACATTGTAGTATCTATATTTACGCGTATACCCTGCCGTTATAATATTACATTATAGAAATCTGACGGGTGCGGTGATTTTCAGTTGCCAGGGAGTGGCGGGTCGATGTACATAATATGGAAACATTGGACAGGCGGCGTGGTAGCCGAATAGTTCTTTATAATATCATGGCTTATCTGTTTGTTTTAAAAATCAATAGTATAAGTAATCTGTGATGTGTGTGACACCTGCACCGCCGGAGCCGAATGAGTATAATAATATGATAATAATATGTGGCGGGTATTTTTTGTTTGCGTGTGTGCGTTAAATAACGTTGAGCGCCGTTGGCTGTGTGTAGATATGATACTCATACGTCAAATAATATTATTGTGCAGGCGTTATATTTTCCATTCATAGCATAGGTATATAGTACTGATGCTGATCGTGAAAATTTTAAAAAGTACCTACATAAAATAAAATAATGTAAATATCGGCTTCCTACACAAAATATTTTCTGCACGTGATAAATATTTGTTGCCATTATAGTTTTATTGAGAGTCTATTCTGTACCACATTTACACGTCTTAGATACTAAGTATCTACAATCATTGCAAACAACTAAGTTGTAATTTTTATTTAAAAATTTAAAAAAATTAATATACAAATATTATTATAATATATAATTGTGTATAGTCATATTATAGGTACATACATAAATTTATTGAGTAATAATGAGGGGTTGAATGGAAATTGTCAATGGATTATGTTTTAATAAATACGCTGTTTAGGATGTATGTTTGGGTATTAGTAACCCCTTTTTTAGTTTGTTTGAATGACATTTGACTACCTATCTGAGTAACAAATATGGCAAAGTATACAACTCGTTTAAAAAATAAGAAAACGTTATTAAAATAATTTTGTTTTTATCAATTACGTCAATACTTAAATTTTTTTCACTCAAAAATAGTTTATATGAGTTAACTAGTTTGATTATCAATAATCTTTACTTTGCTAATTCTTAATATTTTAATAGAACTTAAGTAACTATACTTTTAAACTGCTTAAATAAACGCATTTTATTTTATTAATGTAAATTAAAGTTTTATTATAATTTTAAAATCATTCTATTCAAATTTGTACACAATGAAAAAAAGTTAGAGTTAGGTATAAACATAATGTTATAATAACTTTGCTTATTTTAAATTCTGAATAGTCCAATGGAGCTATATTGACATTTAGCATTTTAAATGTTGTATTTCGATGATTTTTTTTCACATTTTTCAAGTATTTTTCAATCGTTTTTCTTTAATCTTGAACGACTAATATTTATTAATCTCAGTTTAAATAACTTAAGAATTTTGATATTTTAAATTTTTTTAATACCTAAATGATATGTATTTGTTATTTGAGAATACGTGAAATCACTTAGATAATATAACCTAACTATAGAATTTACTCATTATTTTAATCGTGAACTTTTATGAAAATTGCAAAACAATATTATTCAATATCCATTAATAATGTTTTTTTAATCACAAACACTATTTTTTGTAATATTTTTATTTAAACCTCATAAATTATTGAAAGTGTCAGAATATAATAAAAACAAATACGTAAAAAGTTCAAACTTAATTTAAATAAATATTGATGTTTAATGTAATTTTATCATTTTTCATTTATTCTATATGAAGATTAGTAGTCCTATAGTTAGGTATATGCCATAATATTATAAAAACAAATATATAAAAAGCTTATACTTACCTAATTTAAATAAATACTGATTTTTAATGTAGTTTTATCATATGTATTAATTCAATATCGGGAGTACTATATATTATTAAAATATTTACCAAGTGATTTTATTATTTAATTAAAATAAAATTTTTAATCTCATTTTATGTTATCTGTCAGTTATATTGATACCACTTTAACTCGTCCCAGAGGTAATCACATTTAACGGATTTTACTGTTCATTGAAGCAATGTACAATATATTTATACGATTAGTTATATAATTTTATATTCATTTTTATCAATTTTCTGGTGAATAATAATCTGATTATTGAAATTAGAAAACAACTATATAGTATACATAAGAGTTGTGTATCCGTAGACCGTAATAATATTATAGACTAACATTTATATTTATATATTTTATATATTATATTTAAAATGGAGATTGTATTCTTGTGTAACGAATAATTGTTGTTGTTAAATAAGCATTTTCATTTTAATGATACCTTATATTCTCACGCATATAAAAAGATCAGTGGACAGTAGTGTTTATTATTATTTCTTGTTTTATTTGAAAGTTGAAGAAAAAATTAAATAATTGTTGGGTAATTTATTTTAGCAATAAAGTAATACACATTGCTAAAATAGTAAAAAGTATTTGCTTTCAATATTTACTTCGATATGTTTTTAAATTTTAGTGTGTGTTTTTTTTCATGGAAATATTAATGGATATAATTGGATATAGACAGAAAATGTATTGTTTTTAGAGTAAGTGCGATAACATTCAACTGATTGAATCTAAATGTATCTATAAAATTAACATAAACTAATCGACAGTGTTTTTAAGATGTATTTATTGATTAAGTATTAAACGGGCAAGACCCTGTTACATTAGACAAAAACATTACAATTAAACAAAGTAAGAATATGATATAATATTAATAATGAAGATAATAATAATAGTATAGTAATAGTAATATTCTGTACTATTTGATAAGCCTTTATTTATAATCTGGATGCCCGTGAACAAAATACATATAATTTATAATATAATAGTATAGTTTTAGTACAGGCACAAAATATTATATTATCAACCCTCCTCGGCATCCATGATGTTTATGTTTGGTATTCATTTTTATTAAAATTTGTGCCCATCGGAAATTTTTAAAAATACCGCCTGGAAGGCTGTAAAATATATACCGTATAGTCGTGTTGGCCGCGTTACTAACATATAGTCTATCTATTCGTAGGTATATTATTAATTTATACTTATTTAATTACGTCGCTGCCTTCGATACCAGAGTTTTTTTTTTCTTGAAAAGTTTCGGTTGTTATTACACACGCACAAGATTATAGCGGTTTGATACGCAAAACGGTGTACCAGCTACATCTCGCGTGAATTTCATCCCGAACAGCCGCTGTATATAATTACTCGCACTGCCTATGCGTGTTGTTTTTGCGCGAAACAAATTCGTGTGTATAATAATAATTATTATTTCGGTCGATAAAACGTTTACAGACACACACACACACACATATATATATATTATACACACGTTTAACCGTACTTGCGTACCGGTTCAGTCGGGTGGCAGTATTTTCCCGCGATCGTTTAATAAATTTCTATACAACCGTCGACCACGTACCTTCTCTCGCTGTATAATAATAGGTACCCATAGCAGCATCATCGCCGGCGACAGCGGTTCCCGCGAACTAGGTTTCTTTTTAGTCCTCGATCGCTCGTTATAACAATGTAGAGTGAATAAATTTATATTTTATAACAAACGGCGTACCTACCTATATACGCAATGGCTACAGTTGTAGTGCACTCACCGCGGTGGCGTAACTAGACGTTGATGTATATACCTATATCCGTGATGGATAAACATTTAGTTGCGCCCCTCCCCCCCATTTCATTCGGTATCGATCGCCGCCGCTGCGAAGTATAAAAAGTTATCCTGTTAGCGTATATGGATCATGGACATTAGAGTACTCTATTAGGACACTATTGTGTTCGCTGTAAAGATATGTGTGCAGATACAGACGCATAAATTTATATGGATTAGTTACATTGCGAGCTGCTGCGATGGATGTTATCTCTGCGTGTGCCGACCGTCGCGACACGATCGTCGTGAAAGATACACCAAAGAGATTTCTTAAATAACCCGTCCATATATATTTATATACATAATATATAAGTTTATTATAACATTATCCGCCGCGCACATGATAATACTATAGCCACGGCGAATATCCAATGTAAAACCGAAACGTATATTTCGCATGTTTCCCTATGCACTCGCGTGTTATTATACTATACACGCGAATTTATTATTGTTTCAACTGTTTTTATTTCAACCAACAATAATATTGTTGTAACGCGTTGAACGGACAGTTGTAAAAAATAAAATAAATAACGGATCTTGCGGTTTGGCCCTATAGGTCTTCGGGCCTCCGTATAAAAGCGCAGTGCCAGCACAAGTCATGAACTCGCGCCACCCTAAACGTACTATTGTGTTACGGAGCACTGGTACAGCCGCGCGATGCGTTTCGTCCGGACACGTGTAAATATAATATTATATCGCGGCAGGGGAACGACACGAAGACCCTCCACGGCAACATTCGGCATACGATTTCGGGGCTCATACGATAAAGTCACTATAATATGATATAAAATATAATATACGGTGTAATAGTATCGTCGACGATCACTGTGTTTTTTACTCGTTTTTATATCGCTTTAAATTTTAATAAAAATTTATACGTCTCTTTCGTACGCATATATTATAATATATTATTCTGATATTATATAATAACACAATATCGAATTTATTACATAGTGTAGGTAGGTACTACGCGTCTAAAATAAATTAAACCACGACGTTTGCAAATCACACGACAACGTCTAAACACTTTTCACGAGCTCGCCGCGGGCTTTGCCGACGAACGGGGTCGCCTGAAGCTAACGGGGTGGGATGACGCACGCCCGCTGTACGTTGTCAACGGCCGCCGCCGCCGCCTCCGCCACCGGAGCTGTTGCGCGGGGGGAGTGACTTTCGTTCTGTTGTCTCGTGACTACCGCCGTAACTTTTCGCCAAGCCGCAACCGCGGTATACGCGCATCGTCACGCCGCCCAAGCCCCGCCCAGACGCGGTGGTACCGTCGAAATGTTTGTGTACCGCTGCGGTGTAAGCCCGGCCCTCTTATCGCGGTCGCGCAGTCGCCGTGTATACATCACATTATTATTATTATTACTATTACTATATTACTATTATTATTATATAGGTACCTTCTATTATTCTAAAAAAAAAAAAAAAAATGTATTCCATTTATTTCTGTTCTATTCTCACGTCGTCGTCGACTCGGAGAAGCGGCGCGAGTAGGGGAAGGGAGCGGCGTATTATATTCGTTTCGCCTATTACACACGTCATTGCATTTCGCCCGTATCTATATAACACAACCCCACTCACACGGCCGGACCGACCATCGCTCCCGAGCCGTTCGGTTTGCCGCTTTTTACATTATACTTTGGACGGACACGCATAGTTATATTTTCCGATTTTCCACGGTCCACCGCCGTCCTCGAAAATCGTTCGTAATACTCGCTACTGCTGCACGCGCGTGCACATAATAATAATAATACCCGGGTACGCACCGTAGAGTGTAGGTACCAAGACGGAGGCGGTACGTATACATATTATTATGTATAATGATATCGCGAACGCGAATCATCGCTCCTACAATACATGATAATATACGCATTCCAACGAAGTCCTCTCGCAAGCGCAACGAAATTCGGTTAAACATCGTGTACCTATATTATACGACGACGTTTCTATATTATAATACATATAAAATATAATAACACGGTATAATAATATATTATATTGCATCGCGCTGTGATGTGCGCGCAAGTTTCCCGCCGAGTCGTGACGAATAATAATATATACGAGTTGCGAGGGTTAGGAGCAGGACGAGGTAGTGGCGAGGAGGTGTACGCAGCAGCATCAGCAGCAGCAGCAGCAGCGGAGAGATGGATTGCCGAGCGAGAGCTTGTGAATATACCTATACAAGCGCGAGCGCGCGCGCGCGTATACACGCGTTACGTGGGCGGCGGACGTGGTGGCACGCACGCCCGGACCGCGTGGCAGCCGCCGCAACGCCGCTGACCGGCCGGCACGCAACTCGTTGTCGTCGTCGTCGTCGTCGTCGTGTAGGCCATGTCTTCGTGCGCCAACACCAGACACACAAACACACACACGACTTTAAACACAAAACCCCTCACGACGACGTAAATTTTTTTCCTGTACAAGACGCAAACCCGCGTCTTGTAATAATAATAATAACAACGCGATTAATACGGCGGTCTAGCGTGCGTGTTCGTAGGTTAGGATGATTGTTTGAACGACGGCGAAGTAGGTATATACCTACAGAGGTTCACGCAATCGTCGGCGGAAAATGTACCTATATTTTATAATCGCGCACGCAGACGTATTTTTACGTTTTATATATTATTTTATTATACATATAGTGTGTGGATACAGTGCATATTATAGAGTTATTATTACTGTATTATTGCTGCATTGCTCGTAATTTATAATTACAAAAATACCTGTATACAAAAAATGGGATGACGTGTTACTGCGACAAATTTTTTCGTCGTCGTCACGCCGTGCAAATATTGTAGACAGTAAAACGGATTGCGTGTGATTTCCCGCACAGACACGCGCGGTTTAGGTAGTTGCATACGGATGAGGAGAGATCTGGTCGTGCGGGGTGACCGATATTTTTTCATTGCTTCCCCACCCCCTCTTCGTCTAAACTGTGAGAATTTACCGGTAACAAATGGCCAGGCCATCGCACACACTATATATATTATATGCATGACGTTGATGATGATGACGATGTCGGTCCGTTTAGCGTGCGTCGACGATCGACAACGACGAGACAAATCACTCGATCATTTATCATTTTAATTTTCATTATTATCGCGTGTTAGTGTGTGTGCGCGTGAGCTCGTTCGTCGCGTCGTCACGTATAACAATCGTTTTCGTGCCCCCCGGTCTGCGTCCTGCCACCGATGACCCGAAATAAAGTATCTGACAATGGACATGCACTCAGTTATTGTGTTCGCGCGAGCGCGCGCGCTTCGTTGCTTGTATGTATAGAAAGGCCTGCAGGTAGTGTTGAAGTCCATATATGCCATAATTAGTTATATTATATTGTAACGGTGTTGTATTGAGTTCGTTTTATCGTTTTATGCACAGTTTAAATAAGTAACTACCTGTATAATATATGTAGTAGCTGAGACCGGATACCGAAGAACGTTACTTACCCGTCCACTATTTGAATGATTCCTGGATAAATAAACATAAAAGGACTCTGGTAAAAGACCACGAGTACTAACTATAGTATTTTAAGTATTGTGATAATAGCTTATTGTTGCGTCGTTTAAATAGAATGATCTATATAATAATGGCTTTGGAGACGGGATTCCTATTGGAAAATTAATGTGTTTTTGATCACCTACCACATTAAATGATTGATTTATCGATTACTTATTAAGAAAATTTACATGGATTTTTTTTTTTTGTATAAAAGGGACAGGAAATTTGTTTTATATCCATAGAACTTAATTGGGTACCTTTAGTATAGGTAGATGCGATTAAAGAAAAATAGTAGAGACGGATGTCGAAAGGCGGAATAAGTATTATTATTGCTTTAATTATACTCATTTTCAACTATGTATACAGTATACACAAAGGGACCTAATAAAAGTATTGTACTATATATGTGGCATTGTAAAAGTATTTTATTGTACATGAAGTCTTTATGTACGCAGTCTAAAAGGTAATTTTTATGTTAACATTTTGAATAGACGATAATGTACGAATTCTATTGAAAATGTTTAATATGTTTTTGATCGCTAACACATCCTCGAACTATTATGTTCCAGCCATTTCATCATTTTATGCAGTATTTTGTAATAAACTAGGCATTAGTTTACATATATAGAGTACAATCTAATGTAGTCAAATATTTCTAATTGTACATATTATACAGTATCCGACCAATACAAATACATACACAGTTATATCTAGTTATTTATGTACTTATCTTAATTGTAGTAAATTACTGGTATAGTCTTTAAATTTTGATTATTTTCAAACCAGTAGGTTAATATCTTAACCCCCTACGTATTAACGATTAACCTGTGTAAATGCGTGCGATGTTAATATATAATAAAAAACCAAAACATAAAATCTTAATTAACACTTTACCTAACTGCCGTCTGCTACAAAAAGGTAATCTTGCACCACCTACATCGTCATTAGCGTAACAATATGGAGTTTCATGAGAAACTATTTCGGCGCCGCCGTCATACAGTACATTATTAATCACTGCTGCTTCGTGTCGTACGGTATACATACATAGCTATATATGCGCGGTGGCGAAACGCCGATTATTCGAATTATCGGAGTCACCGCCCTGGCAGGATAACGGATTTGATGCCCGCGGGTATAGCGGCAAAAACAATATAATTATATCACCCCCACCTGTTAGTGGCCGTTACCATTATTAACATTAGATGAGATTTTAGAGTCCGGATGAGGAGCCGATTTTGTAAAAGGTGCAGGTTGATTATGTGCATGCATCATATTACATAATAATTTAATATTATGTCGTGCAGTGCTTTTAATTTAAAATTTCTAGATATCTCTAAAAAATATCTTTCAATTTATTTAGGATAATATAGTCATTAAACACTTTTCATTGAGCCGGGTTCACTACAGTCTACAGCTACGTTTTTATTGTGTGCCTTTTATCGAATGTCGATTGGCTGTTTCAATAATCATGAAATAATTTACTAATCATTATCTATTATGAAATATTCAGTGTTGGCAGAGCTGATAAACTTTAGGACACTATATATGTCATATGATAACTTTTATAACATAACTTGGTTTTAATCGTAATACATTTACGCTGTACTTCATTCATGTTGCGCTTTTTGTTTTCATTAACTTTGTAGTATTTGATCATATATGTTACATAAAATGCAGTTCTATAGTTATATATTACATTTTTGTTGTTTTCATGCAAGTAATATACTTAAACAATATTTGTTAGAAAGTCGTATACCATGCACACATCCTACAAGATACAATTGACATCAAGGTGATACGATCGGCCGAATATTATTGTTATAAGAGTGTAGAACGGATTAAAAATATGACGTTTGATGGTCATAACAATAATATATATTCAATGTTGTTATAGTCGTATAAAAGTGGGATTTTTATCTTTATACCACTAATACTTTTAGAGACTTATAAACGGCCGACCGAACGAACTGTTTGATGAGTTCGTTGTCGGTGTCCGTATACCCACTACGTGATCCTCTATGTCTTATATTGTATTAAGTTATTATTGTTGTTGTTATATAATGTATATTGTATTCACGTATCATACTAATATATATTTTACATATCATATGGTAAATGATCGATCTTTCTTAACGTTTTGCACGCACACAGGACGCCCGGGCACTGGGATTCTTCGAGCTGCAAATATTGGAGATCGAAAATTACCGTGGCCAACTGGCCACAGGCGAGTGTTGTGGCAGCGATTCCTCGTCGTCCGCCCAACAGCAGCCGTCTTCAGCACAGCGCAACACGCTGCAATGTACCGGCGCACCGCAATGCAACACACTATTTCAGGTGTGCTTGCGCGAATACCAGAGCCGACACCAGCAGCAACAGCCGTCGGGTAGTTCGTCCGCGTCGGCTGGCAGCAGAGTGGTCATAGGTGACGACGAATCTTCGTTCATAGGTTCCAATCACCACCAAACCCCAAACTCGCACCTGCACCACTGTTCCTTTGGCAACGTCACCAGTCCCGTCCTCGGCGGCAATTCGTTTACGCTCGGCGGTGACGCCGCAGCGGCATCATCAGACACCAATTCGCCCGCGGACTTCAGCAACCGAGGTGCAGCCGGCGGCAACTTGGCATTACAGTTTACGTTCAGCTGGACCGTAAGTGTTATACTTTTTATATCATATTATTATCATCGTTATTATTTGCCAGGCGCGTAATCACGGAGTCCATGTGATATTCCGTGACAATATTGTCGAATTCTTTTCACGATATATTATAGGCGACAGTATACTCGTAAATCCAAAGTATATACTACACGATTAAATTCATAAAATTTTATTTTACTCATTTTTATATTATATTTAACTTGTAATTTCTTAGGAACTTTAATGCATACCTATTCAAAGTAGATTTATTATAAATTTTTAAAAAAAGTAGATGATTAAACTTTTTTAGTGCTTTTTTCGTACATCAATTAATTCATCAATTTATCAGCTGATAGATATTAATAATGTCCGTAGTTGATCATTTTATAAAAGAGTACTCATTATCTCATAAGCTATATAAACGTTTTTGAAAATATTTTTTTTACTGATATATTTAGGTCGTTACAAAATAAGATTTTTGAAACGAAAAATATTTTATACTAATTTTAATTTTAAAATTGTTTTTCACCTTTTTTAACACATAAATATATAATTATTTGTTGAAAAAAAAATATACTTAGGTAGACTTTGAATTAATTTGATTCATAAACATCAAATTTTGAAAATGTTTAATGATTTATAAGTTTTAACTTTAAAGTTTAGTTGACTGGAGTAAAGTGTCATAAGAATTGGTCCACTGTTCATTTAAACTTTACATATAGGTACTTCTAATTTATTAACTACACAATATTTTTTTTATGTATCTAAATACCCTGCAGGATAATTTTTTGATTTTGAATATGAAATAAAAAAGTTGTACATTTTTTTCATTCAAAAATTAAAACATTTAAAATATGATTTTTTTTTCAATAATAAGCGTTGGTTTGTATAACGGTAATAATTTTTGAAATATGTGTTCTTTGATAGAAAAATTCTGCACTTGTTGTAGTCGTGTAGGATAGACTTTGGTAACGCTAGACGTACAGTTTAGTGAGATTGTTTCGATAATATATTTTTATGTTTGCACGCTATAATAATGTATTGGTACACTTATCGAATATGTGGATCCGTCCGTGTTGCAGTTTAATGATACGTTGTGTACCTATATACAACCCAAAGTAGAATTTATACATTTATGTTCGAATAGAAACGAATTGTAATACTAATTGGTTTCTATACATACTATTCGCAAAAAATATAGAGACAACCCTGGTTTCCGGGAAACACTCGACTACTTAAGTTTTGTATAGATGGTGAAATCAATATCCTATCTCGCACAACTAGGTTTTATTTAATATGCTCTTGTGGCACATTATAATATATCGTATTGTCGCGTACTATATAGAGTGGCATCGGTGGTATTATTTCTATACACCACGCCTGCAGTATTTACTTAACGAGCGGATTAGAGCCTTTTCAGTTTTCACGGATATGGTACACTGCTGCAGCACACATTATTCGCACGTATTGTACACGCGTTTTAATAACACAGAAATATTATTACAATGTATTTCCTGTGCATTGGCGGCCACCCCGTACATAATATAATCACCGACTTATTGTAGGAGATAATATTATTATGTGCCCCATTTAAGTGCCGAGACTGTATTATTATACCACTGCAATAATGGCCGATTATAAAACTTCTATTTGGCACTACGCCAACGATATAATAATATAATAAATGGCCGGGCGGCCGGGTATCCTGCACTACGCGTTATATCGGACATTCGGGATCTAATGGACATAACTGTCGACTTGTCGTACACAATAATACTGCAGCAGTGTCCGTCGCGTGCAGGCACTCGGTATATTATAGGCGTATATTATTATAATACTCGCGGAGACATATATCATATACGCGCGAGATATATAATATATACGTTTATCGTAGTATGGTATTGTGTGCGCGTATAATATATATCACAAAACCACTACCGAACTACCGCGATGCCTATACCTATATAATAATAATATATGTATATATAATATTATATCTGCTCGTCGTCGCTTCCGGGCATGATATACCTACACCGTTCCCGATAATTTTCATATTACGTTATGTATAGCGTGTGCGGTGTTATTAAAAATTATAATAATAATATTATTATATCGATGTTATATATAATATATACGCGCGTTACGTACGTTATTATTATACGTTTATACTGTACGTATACAGACGCGCCGGCGATAACGACGGCAAAACGTACCTATTTTTTTTTTTTGTACACATTTTTTATTCGGCGTACGCTGCTCTCTACTCTCAACGTTTACTACTGCTTTTTGCCGTGGCGTTCGCGCCGATCTTATTTTATAATGACCGCGCTCGGCCGCCACCGTCGCTGGTCCGTCGTCGAACGGGTCGTCCGCGAGCTTACACACGCACCGCACACGCACACGCAAGTACGCTCGCGAGTAAAAACGAACGACAGAGTCGGCAGCGGCGGCGGCGGCGGCGGGATCGACAAGACCACCGTCCACAAA
Source organism: Aphis gossypii (assembly GCF_020184175.1). Lineage (NCBI taxonomy): Eukaryota > Metazoa > Arthropoda > Insecta > Hemiptera > Aphididae > Aphis > Aphis gossypii. The sequence goes on from NC_065533.1 coordinate 41,733,563, forward strand.
ACTCGTTTAATTCCCGGAACGCATTTAAATATATATAATAAACTTATGTATGTATGTTATATACCCGACGTTCCCCTCGCCCCTCCCTCGCGTACGCTACCACCCGACGACCCATCGCCGCCGCGCCGTCCATCTCGTCGACGTTCATATTATATACATATATCTAACCGGCGTACCGTTTCTCGTTTTTTTTTTAACCCCTCGTCCGCCCGCCGCCGCACTACCACGTATATTATAAATACCTATATATTACGTATATATAATATTATATTATCGTACCTATACGGAATAATATATTTTCGTTCGTCCGTGCACACACACAGGCGGGTTTTCAAGAAAACGAATTATAATTATTCATCGTCGTTTACGCGCATATGTATAATATTATAATATACGTCTTCTTCGCCGCGTTTAACTCGGTCATCGCCGCCGCCGCCGCCGCCGCCGCGAATCGTCAGCAGCCACAGTTATAATAATATATTATTGTAATAGGCGTATTATTATTATTATTATGCATCACTACTATAATATGTATAATAATAGGTATAGTGATGCTGCCGATATGATATCGAGTGCCGATCTCACCGGCACAGGCGTAAGACGGTAAACGGACGGGGTTAGGTCGAAAATCGAATTCACGCAGGAACGTCCCCGGCTGCAAACGTTTAGAGATATAGGACATTATTTCGATCTCCGACAATCGTTGTATAGGCCCAATGCGCGTTTGGTCCGTTTGCAGGTTTGGATATCGCGTCCATAGCGATTTCCAAAAACCGAATTTTAGAATTTAAATTAAATAATCATCGCACGTACATCATGATGTCTACACACTCCGCGTGATCACGTAAAATTTTTGTTTTATTATGTAGTGCGTTATTAATAATTTTGTTTTTGGCCTATATCAAAACAATTAAAAAAAAAACCCCCCTAACGTGACTACTAAGCAATACTAAACTAATATTAAATTAATTTCTAAGCTTTTAACTATTTTTTCATTGGAGAACTAAATAAATAAAAATAATTATACATCAAAAAACTTGTAACTCAAAGTCCAATCATTATCAATATACAGTATACACCCAACACCAAACTATCTTGTTTCAACATTTACAAACAACGAATTGTTTTTAATTTGATTTATTTGAAAACGATTTAAAATATTTTATATCATAAAATATACGTGGCCGGTTTGGGTGGTTTCGATTCTCCTATAGCCATTTTATTTCTTAAATTAGAGGTTTATTCAATTTAATCTTCGGTATTGAGTTATAATATTATTTTATCAGATCAACTTTTCTTATTTTATAAATTTATTATCCTGAAAATACAGTATATAATATGTATATGTAATTTGTAGTTTATAATGTTTATATTATATTATAATAATTTACATTATTATAACATTTTTTACGCATATAATCACTACAGAGAGTGTGTGGGACGAATGTTACCACTTAATACTCTTAAACCTATATTCTTAGTCTTTGAGCTCAAGTTGTGTAGTATACATTTTTCAATTTTTGGAGAATACTTATTGAACAGCAGTATATAAAATAGTACATAATCTCGTACACGCACTATATATTATCGACAACAGCCGTCACCGTTACACGAAAGCGTAGTTTACCCGATCGTGGTTTTTACCTTTTCCTTTACTGCCACCGTCGCGTGCGTTTTCTGCGTTTTTAATTAAAAAAAAAAATCGAGCACGACCGTCGATGTCGCGTGTGTGCACTGTACAGTCGCTAAGTTTTCGCGACCTATGTCGTAGTTTTTTTCCTCTGTCTCATATAGGTACTTACCTACAGTACTTTTGTTGTGGCCGTTAATTGTATAGATCTTTTTCTACGTACAACGTTTGTCGTGTCGTTGTCATTGTCGTCGTCGTACACAACACGCGTGGTGAGTACATAATACACATAGTAATATATTATTTTTTCCTATCGAAATTTTCACTTCCGGCACCGTCGGGGGCCACCGGCGAGCACCGTGCTTTATATACCGTTCACGGCGGCTCGTGCGGTATATAAGAATATAATGTGTACGCATATACATCATATGCGCAGAGGGGTATCAGAGTTTTCGTGTCTAAAACGCGCCCTGGTAACTCGTAGATCCGCGAGTGACTGAGAGAAAAAGCCAGGGTCACGATCTTTGTATTTATTATACGTACTTATACGTCCATTTATATAAAGCTGCCACCGCCGCGCGTAATCCGCTCGCCACGACCGGACGCTCATTTATTGACCATCGATACATCTCGATCGATACGATAACGACCATGACGACGACGACGACGACGATGACGATTATAACAATTGTAATAAATAATATCAATAATAATAATAATAATAATAGCCCGTCGTGTACCGTACATAATACCTATATATAAATATAAAATACATAATATTATGTATAATTTATTTTATTATAGTAAAATAATATCGTAGACCGACTGCGGCGAATTGTTTTAACCGGCGGCCGACGGTTTGACACATAAACACACGTGGCGCGCATAAAGAACTTTCCGAGAACCGTCAATATATTATAATAATATAATATATTACGACTACGATATTTTCGTGTCAATGATATTATAGGTATTATATATGTGTGCGCGTGTGTGTGTTGAGCTGCTGCAAGTTAGGTATACCCCGCTGCTGTTCCGCTGCCGATGTGACTGCGCTCGCTCGCGCGTGATTTGAATATTCAAATGTCCTATAATAGTATATAATACTATTGGAATTTATACATATCGAATACATAATAATAATAATAATAGTAATAGTAATAATAATATTATAATGTATAATATCATAGTACCATTCGAATTTATATAAATAACGCTTGTGTTTGTGTGTGTGTGTGTACAACCACGACGTCCCTAATAACAAACGCAGCATTTCTAAAAAATGTATATATTTATTTCGGTTTTTTATTTTATTTTCAATGACCGCCTGTACACACCTGTCGCCGCCACTACAATGCCGGCGACGACGACTATACGACGACAACGATTTATCGTACGATTCGATTCGATTTCGGTATTTCTCGTCTCGTTTTTTTTTTATTTTTTAATAATACTCGTCGTCTTGGTCGCCGCCGAGGTATTTCTTCCGATTATATTTTTCGTTAATTGGCTCGGGTCTCATGCCGCGCGCGTTAGTCGACGGCGGCGGCGAAACGAGCTGGCAGACCGGTTGCCGCCGTCGTCCTCTCTTCCGTTCGCGATCTCTCTCCTTGTCGCTCTTACCGTTTCTCACTCATTCTCTCAATCACTTTATCTCTCGTTCTCTCTCTCTCTCTCTCTCTCTCGTATACGCACACTATCTGACCGCCGCGGTCTAGCCGTTTTTAATTTATATACATATGCGCTGGTGCAGGCGTCGTCGATATGCGGCGGGGTAATACCACCGTGGTCGCCGTCGTATACGGCAGCAGCAGCAGTCGATTAAAAGCCCACCCTTAATTAAAAAAAAAAAAAAAAAAAACGAAAAACACGATCCCGCTGAAACGTCCTATAGTCTCCTCGTCCTGTAGAAGGCCTGTCACGTGTGTCCGGTGCAGCACACCGGTCACCGATCGCGGTGCGGGTGGTGGGGCGTGTGCGGCAGAGGAGAGAGTCACCTGCGACGACTCCGACCGTATAAATAATAATATAATGAATATACAGATAGAGGTAGAGTAATAATAATAAAATTATCCAATTTTTGTCGTTTATGCGCGGCGGTGAAGGTTGTCGGGTCAATACGATAGCCGCCGCAGCCGCCCCGAATTAAAAACATTAAGTTTTAATGACCTGGAACGCGTATACAGTCGCGTTTACGCGTCATTGTCTGGTTGTTGTTTTTACTGGCGGCGGCGGCAGCGGCCGTGATGATGATGGATACAAATATTTTTGTCGCCGCCGCCGCCGCCGCCGACGTCCACGCATGCCGCACTGCCGCTGTTAATTGGGTTTTTTCTCGCGCGCGCGTGCGCTAGGCGGGCAGCAAACAGCAACAGCAACGCATGAGAGACGAGACGACACCGCCGCGTTGCATACCTGTTCCGCTATTGGTGATGCGGTGTTGTGCAGGTTATAATATATACTATGGCGGGCAGTCGGAATTCCGCCGGCGGTGGTGGTGGTGGTGGTGGTGGTGGTGTGTGTGTGCACGGTAAAAAACCATCGCAGTATTTTCCGATTAATTAGTGAATACCACGACGACGACGACGACGACCAACTCTCGTCGGCTTTTCGTCGCGTCTAACGGCCAACGCCGCTTTTTAAGCGTGTGCCGCCGGTCAGTCTTTAACCCCCTCACGGCCGTACACAGTCATTATAAAGGTATATTATTATATATATATATGTAACCTACTCGTTATTTTCATTATAATTTCCGTTTGTAGCGCAGTTACATATATAAAATTTTTTATCGCAGTGTATAAAATACTAAACCTATATAAAATGTATATATGATAAATAATAACAATATATGTGCGCGACAACGTACAGATCTAGCACACTGCTGCTGCTGCAAAGGGTTAGTCGATTTCCACTAAGCGTGTGTGTATAAAGTGCGCGTATACCACTGCACTGCAGTGTATATTAAAATATATACGTATTATAATATAATGTGCGGCGCGTGCCACTCCACCACCGCCCTTGCATCAGTGACCGCAGATTTTTTTTTTGCGCGACATGTGTGACGGCTGCATCGGCGGCCGGGAAAGGGGGTCAGAAGGGCATACGTATATGTATAATAATACATTGGTTAATGATGCGCGCGACCCCGCGGGATTATCGTTCGACTATATTGTTTTGTAGATTTTTTCTTTTTACGACTCCCCCGCGGCTGTGCACGCACACATACACACACACACACACATCTATATAATATAGTTTTAATGCGAGTACATATCATGATGACCGGCGCACTTGACTATCGACGCGCCGCACTTTGCGCAGCAGTTTTTTTCGACTGTATTGTCGTCGTTGTAGTCATCATCCCTCGTTCAGGGATGGCACCGTCACTCGTATAGTCACCGTAGTCGCGCACGTTGTATTATATTATTATACGTTACATATTATATGAATGGCGCGCGAAACAATACGACGATAATTTCGTCGTCCTCGTCCCCCGGTCATCTGTCGGTCGGATTTTTTTCCAACGTTAATCCATATTCCATACCGTCAACAGCTGTTGCTGTATCACACAAAAACCGCAAACAACACAGTGTATATTCTATATATTATTATAATATATATAATAATAATAATAATACTGTATAACATACGACGTGTATGAACGCGCACGTGTGACGACTGTCCCGCCGCTTCAATAATTATCATTGTTTTTTTTTCTTCACCACCGCCGAACACATTTTGTTATACATATTATAATAATAAAAATATCATGATATACATAATAATAATAATATTGTAATAAATTACAACATGCGTCATATATATATATATATATATTATAAGTATAAACGTTGTGCGCGGGTGCTCTCGTGTGTGCAGTGTGTTGTCACATTATATTACAATATTCAATGACATAATGAGCGCGCGCGCGCGAGGTCGATACTTTAGTCTATACGTTTTTTTTCTCGTTTGTTATAAAAACAAAACAAAAAAATTGTTTTTTCTTTTGATTTTTTACGTCGTCGTTTCGGCTGCGGCCCCTTGCCGAGAGTGACGTATGCCGTACAGCATCGTCGGTATATAGCGGTGGCGTCGTGTCGATGCCTCCGCTGATGGTTTTGCCACCGCCGCCGCCGACGCAGTTCGCGTCGACAAAAGCCCGACACGCTGCACACAGAGACTGTGGCGTCTCCGGACAGTCCGAGAGTCCGGAGTCGTCGTCGCGAACGTACGGCGCCACCGTCCGGCGGCACGTACGCCGCTGCCGCCACTTAACCATATAATACGACGACTGTCGAGCTATATGAGACCTGAACTGCTATTATAAGTAAAGCGTATACATTACCCGCTCGTATTATAGAGACAACGTTTGACCCCGCGGCGGTCGATTGAATCGTCGTCGACAGAATAAATATACGGTGCAGGATATATAATATAATGTACGAACGGCGGCGGTGGTTTTTTTCCGCTGATTTTTTTTTTTTTTTACCGAGGCGGGGTTGGGTGAGGTGACCGCGTTTCTTTTATTCATAGGCCGTACTACGACGACGACGACGACGACAGACACTCGTCGTCGTTGTCGTCGTCGTCGTCGTCGTCGTCGTCTTATAGTGGCGATGGTGGTAGTGGTGGTGGCGCCACCACCGCACACCGGACCCGCCGCCGATGCACTTTTTTTTCTCGGTACGCTACGTGCTCGCACGCACGCGGTACCGAGACTGCGGCCGCGCCGTTACGTACTCGCTCGCGGACGTGGCCGTCGCGCGTATTGTACCATCGTCGTACGTACATATATTCCCGGTATCGAATACGCGAGTTAGCGCGCGCGCGCGCGCGCGCGCGAGCGAGCTCGCGTAATAAATCAATCAAAACCGGGACGGCGGCGGCGGTAACGTGATTGCCGGATAACCCCTCCGGCGGCGGTACTGCACCGCGATCTCCTCCTACGCACTCACGTCAGCGTCGTTGTCGTCTTTCTGTCGTCGTCGTCGTTCCACGGCAGCTATTATTATTCTTATTCTTATTCTTCTTATTATTATTATATTCCATTGCCGTAATTACCGTTCCGCCGCATTAGCCGCAGCGTAACGCGCGCGCGAGCGCGAGCCTTACCACTATAAAGTCGTATATTATTACATTTTATATATACTGCTCGCACTCTGCAACGGTTGAATTCTACGATCGATTTATATCGTATATAGGTACGTTAGTGTATATGTGATATTATTTTATTATATAGTCTTCGAAACTTGGTCACCGACGATCGTGCCGGATTATACCTCTCGGACGAGATCGTATTCGATATTATTAGGTATAATATAATAATATTGGTATATAGGTACTTGCGGTTTATCACGACGGATTTCGACGACACTCCATCGTTTTAGAGACCACTATCATACCGCGCAGTGGAGCTTATTATAAAATGGTATTTACTACACATACCTTTGAGATTACGGTTATAATAAACGTTATAGTTATTGTATACGTATAACGTAATACGTTATTTAAAATACGCACGCAACGTTAATATTATGTTATTGAACCGTCGACGGTTGTACGTTAATCATTAACCGATGTCCATAATATATAGTCATGTCAAATGAATATTCGATTATTTATATACAATGTAAATAACAACAAAAGTACATATATACGATACAATTAAAAAGAAAAAAAATGCGACACTGCTGTCGCAATAAGATATAATATGCACGTATTGATTAACAAAACCAAACTACACATACTAAAAACAAAACATACTTATCGGAGTTTATATACCTACGTTCGATGAATCACAAATGTGTTTTTAAATTCTTATACATACCTGTGAGTTGTGACTGATATAGTGTGATAGTTAATTGATATTCGACAGTACTGCAGAGGGAAACTAGTTTATGTAGGAAATTAAACACCTGCAGCGGTGTATGGTAGATTAGTTAAATAATTGAAGTGTAATATAGATCAATATTTGAAATAATACGATTAATTGTTTATATATGCGTGGTATACATTTGGAAAACATATTATATAATACAATTCATTTATCCGACTAAATTAGCTCATTATAATAATTTGTTTTACATCTTCAATTATTCTAAACTCTTTATAACACCATCTGCAAAGAATAAAATTAAATTTAAAAGTGTTTAATCTCACGGGGTAGATCGCTCATACAAAATATATTAATTAAATAGAAGGCAGATGGTCACCCGGTGAACACTGTAAGGCGGAAGTTAAATTAATTGGCTTGGTTTCAAAGTTATATGGTATTTTATGATTTTAGAAAAATTTATTATAATCGAAAAAAAAAACATTAATTGAGCTGACATGGACTGATATTAAAATATTAATTATGATATTATACCACTTTTTCTTATAGTACCTACTTGTATAAAAAATTTCTATTATAATGGATATTGGCGAATATAAACGACCGCACAGATAATAATAATTAATCGTAATATTGTAATAGAATGACGATCAATCGTGATTAATATATTATAGGTATGTATGTTTAATATAATACATTCATAATATCATGATAGCTTTTCTTTGATAGTTTTCTCTTTGTAACGAGGATTTTGCGCTTATCATCGTCTTGATAATTTTGATCTTATGAACCTGTGTAATGGCAGCTCAAAATAAATATTATCCAAATCGTTTCATAAAATTCTAGTGTAAGACCGACGAAAACAATTCGATATTCATACAAACAACAATGATCATTTTATATTACAATAACAATAGCTTATAAATGTATTTGTGTGACATATACATATAATTTATTAACTATTTAGTATTTAGGATGATCACACACATTCTATTTAAAGCTTAGTGTTCAGCTTTTGGAAGATCGTTCTGTTTTAATCAATCATTACTTTGTTTTATATTATTACATGTTTGTGAGTAAAAGATTAAGTCTAAAAGATCGTATAGTCAACAATGGCTTCATATTCACTGAAATTCTTTAAACAAAATCTTTTTATTATATACATTTCTTGTCCATGTGTATATAGCTTTGAAAAAGTTCTCGGTCCCTTGTTTGTCGACCCAGTAGATTAATCATAATCATTATCATATAATACATATTATACATAATTAATTATATGTTAAAACTGGTTTTATATCCATTAATGCTGACACCCTATATAAAGTTGAATTATACATGCATGGATGGTTAAAACGCTCATTATACGACAATTATTATATTTTGCCCTGCATGGAATAAATATCTAGTATCTTCCCATTGTCAAAAACCCTCAAAATTACATAAAATTGGGACGAAATGTGACCGTTCATCATATTATTATAACTACATATCGTAAAATATATTTGGAACGAGCTTTGCAGTAACCGGAAATAGTCTTAAAGAACGGAATCGTGGACAAAAAGCGAGTGAAAATGGACTTTTTTCATATTATAATACATCTACTATTTAAAAAGTGCTACCAACGTATATATATATAATGCTTAGTACTTTTAAGCTTAATACTTTTTACTTGATGTACCTAATTTAAAATTAGCGTCATACAATACTGACTCGGAGAAAAACTAGTGAATTCGTGGGGCACAAGAGCCTCTGCAGTACACTATTGTGCACATCCACAAGGATAACTGGTTAGCCTGTGCATATATGTACCTCGGTAGTCATAATATATTATTTCAATTTCGTCACACGAACACGCGCGCGGTTGTATACCGTGCGATTGATGACTTATTCCGGGGCGATACCGTCGTGCAGAGCAGAAGCGCCTGGTTGTATAGGTTCGTTGCCAGATCGCCTTATGTGTATATATTTACAACCTCGTTAGTGGCGAGTTCGCCCGCCGTCGGATCTCTTAATTTCCTCGTTGCGCGCGAACGGGCCGTGGTGATTACTCGCGAGTCGTCGTTTATCATATCGCGGCGTCGTCGTTAAACTGCCGCCGCCTGCCCAGACGATATAATAATAATAATAATAATAACAATAATAATGGATATTAGGCCGTGTGCGGTGGGCTCGTTCGCGGGACTGCGACCATGGGCGAGCAGCACCCGCCGCGCGCGCACAATATATAATACAGTCGTCCGCAACCGGGCAATTAGTCCGCGGCGTGTACCGCGGTCGTTAGTGTACACCGCGTAGAGCGGTGGCGTGACGTAGCGGAAAAACGCCGCCGCCGCCGCTTTATTATTATTATTATTATTATGATTGTTGCACCGCTGCGGTGACCGGTCGGGCACGCACGCGTCCTACGCGCTGGTGACGCGGCGGAAAAACGGCGGCGGCGGCGGCGGACGGGTTATGGCTTATTTAGCCGAAACCGCCGAAGTATATGATTGTGATGACACGACGGTTTCTTTTCGGGCTGCGGCGATCGTACGGGCTCGTAAACTGCAGCGGCGTACGCCCGTAATCGGCATTTTTTGTCAACCTGTCCTTATACGTATGTGTGCTCGGCGATGGAAAACGGACGCATACCTATATTATAATGATGTTTTAGATGCGATTTTATTGCAGCGTGTTGCTGTAGATTGACATCCCTAAACCGCAACTGTGCAGGCGTGTGTGTACGCGCATAGGATATAATATAACCTTTGCAATGCGTTTTCATGAATTATAATAATATTCTCCTGCAGTGTTTTCCGACCGATGTCGATATCGAGATATTATGTATATAATAATAGATAATTTAAAAAAAATAAAATAAGTTTAAAATTGAAGATTGTACAGTAGTACATCGTCCGAAACGTTACGTCTTTTCGCCACATCGCTCTGCAGCAGAGTCGCGACTGCAGGAAACTAGACAAATAAAAACGGTTACGATGCACGTCATCTGCGGTCGCTGCACATAGGTTCCTATATTATATCGATCGTTATTACTTGTTACGATGTATATACGTTCCGGAGTCGCTGCAGTGGACCCTATATACCGCCCGCGGTATAACATGTTCGCGGTGGTTACCGCGGTGCAGCAAATTGTGCGCGGACCGTTTATAATATTATATATATAGGTAGAAATCGTGTCTGCCGTGACAGCGGTGCAGTGGTTCGCGTAGGAGTCGGTCGTCGTACATTTTTTTTTTATAGCGTACACAATATTATAATAATATATAATATATCTATATAGGCGTATGTCGCAGTGTTGTTATAATATCTCGTGTGTTTATAGGTATATACCAGAACGCGCGCATACAGTACTCGGTACTCCTCTGGTTGCGGTTTCTCTGGTCGCGCCGTCCGCGATGATGATTTATCGTCGGGCGAGTGAGCGCGCGCGCGCTCGCGCTCCACTCTGCGGCGACCATCGTCTCGACGACGACGACGACAAATATCGTACACGGTCTACGCTGCGAGGGGAGTGGGTGACGGGTGGGGGTGAGAATACATCGTACGCGAATGTATGTACGTTCAGCAGTGTGCACTCATATGTATATTGTATATTATTATTATTGTATACGCACATAAACGCACAAACGGAGAAAGAATGTAAAAATAAGTGTACTCAGCGGACATTTCGTTCGTGCGCGTGCGCGTGTCCACCGGCATAAAACATAACTGCAGCGACAACGTCGCCGACGACGATAAAATATTATTATAAAAAAAAAATAATACGTTATTTATCGCGGTGCTCGCTCCGCCGGGGTCGTGCCGCCCCGCTCGCGGATATCGGCACATACGGCCCCGCGGTCGTATCTAGCAGCTCGGGAGATGATTTCGAAAATCTTTATGGGGCTAAGGCGACGGATAACGATTCGCGACGATATCGTCGTTTAATTGTAAACACATATTATACTACATACCTACATTATTATAATCTCTGCAGCGAGTGTTTAGCATTATACTATTAAAACCGCATAATATTATAATAATATTATCGTATACCGAGAACGTTATTATTATTATGGTACCTATATATATATATATGTGTGTGTATTTTATATCGCCATAATGGTTTTATTGGATACTATTTTTTTTTCTGTTTCAGAGATCGTTTACGTTAGTATTGCAAGCAATGGACTACAACAATTACACGGGTAAGCGGCCGTTATAATAATAATATTAATAATAATAATAAGCAATAACAATAATAATTAGAAACGACCGTAGGTATAGTCTATAATATTATTATTATATTATATTATGTTATACTCTGCTCGTTTACGGCAATAACAGTCGTTTATAATATATCTCGACTGTCCAGTGATCTCGTGTGGTATGTGGCGACCGCGCGCGAGAGACATAAAACGGCGATAATGTCACATATATAATAATATATATAAATATATCGTTATTATTAATATATTATTGTCGTCGTCATTGTAGTGCGGCTCGACGTGACCGGCCAATATAATATACACACACACGATACGCCCACGCACAACGCTCATATACGCACAATGCGAACGAGTTCGGTGTAATCGTCGTCGACCCTCGTCAATATACTTACGTATAATATCATCTACGGGACGAGAGGCGATCGAAGACTTATATTGTTGTTGTGTTGTTGTTGTTGTTGTCGTTGTCCGGTTGTCGGATTATGTGTATATATTATATTCTGTATTGTACGCGTATTGATATCTGGACTGCGGTGGGTAAGCGCATCACACACAACAATCGTCGTAGCCGTCGTTTCGTCGCGGTATGTATTGCGGCGGCGGCGGCGTCACGTCCCATTCCGCCGGGGCCACATACGCGGCTGCTTCGACGATGACGCGGAGATGATGATATTGTCGTATATATTACCATCATCATCGTCGGTATACTCGTACAATATAATAATATTATTATTATTATATTACTATTACTTATAGCTATAATAATAATAATATATAATAAGACAGTGTTCGATACGATTCCAATTTCCAATTCCGTGTAGGAATGTGGCGGCGGCGGCGGCGGCGGGACGGTTTTATTACTATTGTTGTTGTGTTGTGTTGTTATATTATCATTATTATTATTATTATTATTATATTACTCTATCTATATAGTTACGACTATTGAAGATTTGTCGTAGTATATATATTTTCTTTTTGTTTTCACACACATTTATATAATAATAATAATAATAATAATAATGTGATGTATATCGTTCGTCCGTCCGTCTGAATGTGTGTGTGTGTGTGTGTGTGTGTGTGATTGTGACGACGACGCCTATTGTTGTACACCTATCTACCTACGGCGGAGAGATAAACGCGCGTGAACAACGGAACGGAGTAAAAAAAAAAAAAAGGGTAGCCAAGGCGAAACGCCTAAGAAACGGACACAGAGGAGAATAAGAAGGAATAAAAAATCGTCTCAATCAATTCCACGCGCGTCGTTGTTATATTATAGTAGTGTACTATTGTTGAGCGCAGGCGCGTGCGTGTGTGTGTGTGTGTTGGCCGCTGCAACTATTATGTTATATATATATATATTATGTGTTAATAATAATATACAACATATACGGCTGAGAGCAACAGGTACCGAATCGAATCGGCGGCGCGGTACCGGCTTTTCGTCCGGTGGCCGAGTTGAAATCGTCCGCGACACGAAGGAATAAAAAAAAAAAAAATAAAAATAAAGGATAAAAAAAGCAGTCGATTCCGTACCACAGAAATAATAGGATTAACCATCATTGTATAATTATTACCGTGTTAGTATGGCGGCTATACGATTCATAATATTATGTTATATATGTTTTGCCGGTTTACGAAAACATCGTTATTTAGTCAAATGATTATAGAGCAATTCCGATTAGAAACCAACCGGCAACCACGTTATTAACTTAATTTGACCGATTAAAATAATTAATAATCGTCATAATATTAAATATAATAGACATAATATATAACACGTTATATAAACACCACAGACATGTAATATTAAACAATTCGGACACACATCAATATTAGGTAGGTAGGTGTTTACTATCATAATAATTTAATTATATTCTAATAATCTTGTACCCAGTATAAATAAAAAATAATTGGTCTTTTATATTTTTTATGTATAACATATATTTTGTGTGTAAAATATACAAACAGTGTTTTATTAAACATTGGTAATCATTTTTCCGTGAATATAAATTTAAACGAAGGATTTGATCCGGTTGATAGTTGTGACGTAAATACAATTGAATGGACATTGATGCGTTAAAATAATATTAGGATTTTCGAAATATTTTCCTATCAATAATATGTTTACCTACCCGCTGTTATCTAAATACAGTAGAAGTCTTATAACCGAATGAATTTTATTATAGGCGGAGTGATAAAAAAACAGTTTTTATTGTTTTTAATTATTTATGAATTTATTTTATTACATATTTCACTTTTACTTTAATCTACTTTAATGCTATTACATATTACTTATTGGTAAATAAATGAAATCAGATAATACGATAATTGTGATAAATGTGAAATGCGATAAAATTGTTTTTTGTATATACATATATATATAATAAAGCATGAATCAAAACCAGTATAAACCAACAACTGTGTAACTTTTCAAAATGATCTTTTTTTTCACAAAATTTGAGTCTTATAACCGAATTTTTTATAATTTATTTGGATACGCCCGGACCGTTTGAGTATAATAAGCGACTGAACCTTTTATCCATAAGTCTTATAAGCGGCTTCCACTGTATTAGATATAAATAAATAAAAAGTATTACATAAAAAAACTAAATCCTTTTATAACTTTATCCAACTTAAAAAATATTGAAGGGGTAAGTCATACTCTTAAATATCCCCCCAACAGATTTACTCAATAGTCTGTAGAATTTGTATACATACTTATTATTATAATATACAAAATTAATACTGTAGATTTAATGATTTTAATATTTATTATCGATAATATTCGATCATTATCTATTTCAAAAACATACTAGTATTTTTTTTTTTTTGATTTTAATTTATAAACCAATACATCAAATCGTATACGAAAATTAGAGAGTCGAGAAATATAAAATAACTTTTATAGTTGTAAAATAATAAACACACAAAACAGCTAAACCGATACTAAAATATTTTGATTATGTAAAGTTGTAACTCATTGATTAATGATGTGTTCTTGCAGGCTTGACTTCCGTTATCGAAGAGGCCACCTATTCCGGTATCCTATTGCCCGGCAACGAGTGGAAAGCTTTGTCGTACCTAGGCCATACTGCTCGCATGGCGTATCGAGTGCGAGTCAGGTGCGATCGCAACTACTACGGACAAAATTGCACAAAACTCTGTAAGCCCCGCGATGACCGATTCGGCCATTACACCTGCGGTGATACGGACGGCCGGAAAGAGTGCATACCCGGCTGGCAGGGCGATACGTGTGATATAGGCAAGTGTCCGGATTTACTTAATATATTTAATTCCTCACCGCGATCATATTATTTATGAACGATTCACTATTTAGTATTAATATAATAATAATAATCACATTTTTAAAAAAATATTTATTTACAGCCGTGTGCAAGACCGGATGCCATCCCGTACACGGAAAGTGCGAGTCTCCCGGAGATTGCGAGTAAGTACATTATTATCTATATATATATTGTAGTTAGCAGTCGTTATACATATATACTTACAATTATATCGAAAAAACCTACGCTTGGTTACTAAATATAATATAATATATTATTATATATATAATATACGACGATGGCTACGACGACGACGACCTCGACGTTTGGTGTGCTGCCGTCAATGCGTCGCCGTTAATGATAACAGTTATACTATATGGTCGATAATGAGGCGTTGGCGATAATACATGGAAAGAGGATATAAAACGGTTCATAGCTGTTCGGCCATCGACTTAAAATATAAAGGTTGCGCAACTAGATATGTGACAGAGTGATCGCCAAAGTGAATCCTGTAGCGTATATCCTCTTCCCGTTAGGGTTATCGTTATCATATAGTATGTGTACCTATATATTATTATAATATATCAAATCTATATTTATACCGATCACTATATCGTAAAACTTCTGTATTTTAAACATTTTGATGGTAGCGTCGGTAGCTATTTTCGTAAGATTCTTCATCGTGAACATTGTAGGTATAGTATATTATTATTTACCTGAAGTTTATTTTAGTTACAAATGCTGTGATTTATTGCTGCACTATTGTCACCTTATTGTCGCGCACATGCTCGTGAACGACGAAATGACAATAAAGACCACCCTTAGTGTTATGGGTACCTACTGACAAACAGTGCCGCACTGTACACAGTTCCATTTCGGCTTAATGCGTATGTGAATGTTTTTCCAATGTTTGTGTACAGACGTGTAACGGATTAGAAAACCATTCATGATTTCATGAAGTGTAACGTTTTTCGTTTTATTCGCATAAATCAATACCAGCACGGCTTATAATCGAATTCGAGAAAATAATGTTTGTTTACTTTGGCATTGACCCTTGCCATTGAACCTCATTATTATATTGAAATATCTGTAGCTAACGCATTATCTGTATAAGAGGCTGTATTGTTGTGGCGTTTCGATCCGCATTGGCGCAGCTCGTGGAATTACAAAAAACTACCTGTGGCAAGGGGTTGGTTTAAATCCGACAGTTACCCCGCCAACAACGCGCATACAACACAAGACCCACAACGAATAAATCAAATGCGACATTCGTACATTCGTAGCTATTATAGGTATATGTCCAAAACGAATTCGGGGCACCCCTCGAGCCACGTCCCATCGCAGGTATATCTGTTGTCCGCCGCCGTACTCATCATCGCGTATTCGAATCATGAGCACCGCCGTGTGGGCAATATAATATTTTATAAATCGTAAACACGACGACGTACAGTCACCGGCGGTACGGTTTCGTCGTCGTTGGACTCAGGCCAGCACACGGTCCGCCGGCCCGCCGCCCTCGTTGGGTTCGGTGGGCCCGGGGGAGGCGGGGGCGTGGGAAACAAACGGCTAGTTTTCGAGAGTTATCGCAGCGGGCTCGGTCGCTGGTCGTCGCAACAGTCGTCGTCGACGTCCTCGCCGTGGTCGTCGGCGGTGACGGCGGCGACGGCGGGGGAGTACGCCGGCCGAATTTTAATAAACGCATCGGCGGCGGCGGAATTTCGTCGTGTAGTCTGCAAGCCCCGTACAGTTCTCACACAACGGCGTCCGATGAATACGAAATGCGTGCATATAACGTATGGCGTGTGGATGATGCAGGCGGCGGCGGCGGCGGCGGTCACTGCGCTGCGCGTGAGACTTTAATATTATTTTTATTAATTAATTCGATACGATATCATTCCCCGAATATAATATTGTATAATATTATTATTATAATAATATGCCTACTCGTGACATCGCGGTCGCGAGTTTCTCACCAACCCAACGATTCGAAATCCGTCGATAAAACACTGCGCGTAGACTATAGGTGGTACCTAGCAGTAGTAAAGACGCATAATACCAATATCATTAATGTCATATTTTTCTATGTATTATAGTATCTTAAACATTCGTCGTTGAAAAATTGTGCGTAAGCTCTCATTTTTAGTTTAAAATCTGTAGTGTTATATTGGTACTTGAATTTTATCCTTATAATCCTAAGGTCACGGACCTATATAGAGTTTTTCGGTGTGGAGCATAAGAATAACTTTTTTTTATAGTCCATTTGTACTGCCCCTACATCTTAAGCACGATAATATGATGTTTGTATTATTATGCAAAAGGAAAGGAAAAAGTGTTTCGAAAATCAAAGAAAATTGTAAATAAATATATTTTTGAACGTTAAAAAATATAAAAATTCTTTAAAATTTTAAGTTAAGGTATTATAAAATAATCACTTTGAAAACATTATTGAAATCTTAAAATAATTGTTTTTATGTTTCTTATATAAATACGTTAAAATTCAGAAATTAATTTAAGGTGAAAGTTGAAATACTATAATACGTGGTATTTAACTTAACAACAATAAAATATTTAGTAAAAAATAAAATAAAATAAAGTTCAACGGTTTGAATATTGAATACCTACTTTTTATAAGATTTTGATATAGTTTACAATAAATTCGGTGGTAATAGTTAGTTTTCTTATAATCAAATTCAAGCCTAGGGCATTTTATATGATTATGTATGACAATAATAATTGTATGTTCCAAATATGAGTGACCTTCCCCTTTTTAATCACGTCAACAACTAATAATTAAATAAATTCATTTTTTCCGTTACGAAACATTTCGTGTACCTATTTAATTTGATTTTTAAATAAACAAATGTAATAAAAATATTAGAAGTCGAATAGTGGTTTTGATGTTATATCATAGGTATATTAATAATCGGTTTATTTATTTATATTAATTTTGATCGAAAATTATTGAGAAGAAAAATACGATTTTTTTCGTGTCATTTTTCCATGAAGCTCATACATTTATATACATTGTAATCCTATTCATTTTTGTATTATTAGGTACAATTATACTTTAAAATTATTGTTTGAGCTTTGAGCCTATTCGAGTTAAATTAGTATATGTATTACTATTGTTTATTTTGTATATACTCGTAAATAATACTGTTATCAATTTATAATTGTTATTTTAAAAAATGTACTCTTATTTAAATAATCTTTTGTCAGTGTTACTACATAATATATGTCAAATTTGTATGCGTATTTATGTGATTTTTTGTTTTTAAAACATAGGTGCCGGAAAGGTTGGCAGGGTGAGTTGTGCGATCAGTGCATGACGTATCCTGGATGCAAGCACGGATATTGTAACGGAACTTCTTGGCAGTGCATATGTGATGTGAACTGGGGAGGCATTTTATGTGATCAAGGTAAGTGTTTTGAAATAGTTTTTATTAGGATAAAATGCACGTTACATTATAATGTTGTATAGACATTTATATGTTACACTCATCATTCAATACTACAATTTAGTTGAAATATTATTATTCAGTTTAATTTTGAGAACTAACCCAATGTTATGTCGCAGTAAAGATAGTATTGTTGATAAATATAAATACTTTCTAGTTAAAAGAATTCGGATACTTTGACATACATACGGTGCTGCCGTATTGGGGTTGGCCATTATGATTTGTATATAGGCGCGGAAAGATACGACACTAGCAACCTGTTCACCATAAATCCTTTATAAAGGTTCAGCTATTATACTTAATACGAATATTTTATATTTTGGATATTATCATCTTATAAAAGGTAAATTATTGGCGCCAAATGAAATGCTCGACTGGATTTTAATATCTTAATCTATATGTCTGTCATCGGGCAAAAATATTTTCGATTCTTATTTAATAATCAAAATCATGACCAAGAAATCAATACAAATGTTAGTCCCAACGATCATATATACCTGTACTTCTACATACCTAGGTATATAGTGTCTTCTTTGTCGATTGTGAGTTATAGTGCGGTATTTGGATTATTTTTACTCATTCATTTAATTAAAAGAATGTGTATAAGAGATTTTATCTCGCATGCTTCGTATTTTTAACATGGAATTATTTTTGCGTTACGTACTGATTTTTTTTTATTGATCGTAAATCTATTAAACTGCATATTATTTTTTAGTGCATTTTCTATCGAATATATTATAAATATATAGGTGTATACTTTTGGTTTTGTTTTTTTTTATTAATGCTTTTTAACATTCACAGCTCTGATTATTATTGTTTTTATTGAAATCGATCTTGATGCGGTGACTATTATATTACTGCAGATAGATATATATCTATAACTATTAACTAGTATACCTAAGGTCCAATCGCCGATTGTGACGATTTTTTTATTTTAATGATTATTGATGCGTATCGAATCGCCGACCGCGCGGCGGCAATATCGGTGGTTTTCAATCGACAACTTGGTCCGATAAAAAAAATATATACACCTATAATCTATATGTATATATAAACGCCTGATTGAATAATAATAATAAAACGGCGTTGATGGTTGTGCCGATTCTGAGAGGGTTTGGGGACGCCTAGAGCTCATAAAAATTATAATCCGTTCCGGGCGACGACTGTTGTCTTCGTCGTCATTTTTCGTTACGCGCGTTTCGTATAATAATACAAACGTTTGATTTTTTTTATGGTTATTTTTAACCATTGAGTATTGGTGGGGTCATTTAATAATCGTGCACCATTGCTTCAGAAAAAACATAATGTTTAGAAATGCTGTATTAGCGAGTGACTATAATTTCTTTAAACTTATCAATAATTATTTAACACACCCTTAAACTAAAATTGTAATAATGATCGTCATATAAACTCTTAAGATTATCACATTGAACAGTATAATAATATAATCATAATATCAAAATTTATTTTTTTCGTTTCCTATTATTCGTTGTAATCGCTTATAATGCAGCGTATAAAATATATTATGTTATATATTTTTTATTATTTATAATATTAACAATATAATACATAATATAACTCGTATATCATAATACATTAATATATATATTAATATATTTTAGTTCTCAGTGTATATGACGGTAGTGGTACCGCACGATTGACTTTTTACAATAAAAATAATATACATATGTATTGTACATAATATATTATTCATACACATTCATATATTTATAATGATGCTTGGAAGTTTTTTATATTTTTTTTAGTAGTACTTTGGTTTAGGTATTGTACGGTGGTTATAAAGGAGGGGGAGCGAGTTATAGTTATTGCTGTCGATAACTATTGTTATTTTTATTATATTGATCACATAATTTGCGATCATCGATCAATCGAAGTCGTGTCGTCGCTTATTTTATTGCCGTCGCTAAATTATTATTATTCGACCACTGTCGTATACATTTTACTACTATATTGAAAAGTAATATTATTACGTAACTTTTAAACTAATATTATCATCATACAGTCAGCCTAAAGAAAAATATTATTTTTTAAATGTTGAACATTATTATAATTTGTATACTTGATTAAAATGTACAATATTTTTCACAGTTCAATAACCGTTCATATTTTGAAGTATTAGTTTTTTTTATGATGACCAAACATTTTTGAAATATAATTAATTTCCAAATTTCAATATGAAACATACATTATAGTCACATGTTTTATCATTGTATATATCATTGTAAGTACACTTGACTTATTTTGTGGATAGAAATTCTTCTCTTCCTTCAGTTATATTAAACAATAGGACTTATTAGAATAAGAGTATAAGTGATTCTAAAATTTGACAATTATTTTATTAGTTGTGGAACTTAATTTCTCCATTCATAAATATCGCATTCCATTTACTAAAATACAGTGTTTCTTAAACTGCAGTGTTCCGCGAAATCCCAGGGTTCTGTGGAGAAAACTTAAGGGTTCCGCTTGAAGTTAATGTTGCCATTTATCATCGGGTTTTGTGTCCCTCCTTTTTTGAAGATAATTTTCGTAGGGGTTCTGCATAAAAATATATTACTGTTCATTTTTTTGCGATCTCAAAAAGCTTATGAAATACTGTACTAAATGAAAATCTATTCATAACATTTTGAATAATTTATATTTATTGTATATGAACACATTCTATGATATACGGTAAATTCAAATTATACATAGTTTGGTATTACGTTGTTGCAGGTTTCTAACGTCAGTTGTTACAATGTTGTATATAATTACTTATAATAGTATATAGTAAATATATTTACTATATAGATATATTGTATATTATTATAGTTATTATAATTATTACATATATATAATATACACACATAGAAGACAACTCAGACCATTTTAGTCGCGAATTCACGATAGAATGAAATATGAATAAGGTCAACGTCAAGATATATAGGCGCCAACTATCGTGCGAAGTATAACAATAATAATAAAGTGCTTCATGGTCTCGGTATAATTATATACCTATAATATTTCTACTGAACTTATAATACATGTATAGTACTTTTCAAGTATATGTGTGCAGAAATAGTTTATCGGAGTAAATTATTAAATTATTATTTGTTAAATATTATTTTAAAACGAGTTAAATTAATTTAAAAACTATAAAATCTTTATATTAGGTATTTGTTTTATTTTTTGGATATTTATATAATAATGATTTTTATTCTTAATTCTATTAACTAATTAATTTTCATTTTAATAGTTCTTTCTAATTTACAATATATATCATATTATTATTATGAAACATTCAAACACGGTACAACAATAATAATGTATTAAAAAAAAAAAAAAAATACTTGGATTGAAAAAATTATTGCCGTGTGACTATATACGTATTTACCATTGTCGATAGATAAAAAACATTCCGGTATTATATTCCTCCTTATGCAGTCAGAACATCGTGTTTATCGGGTATTTTATCTTTATTTCTTTTTTTTATCGTTGTTATTTCAGTAATTTAATTTAAAATAATGATATAAAGTATAAAAGTAGGTATATATGTATATGAAAAGAAATAGTAAAAAAAACAATTGTTATATAAAGAAAAAAAACATTTGATTTAATTAATTATTTATTTATTTTCTTACACATTTTGAAGAGAAAAGGTTTAGGTTTTATTCGTGTTTAGGAGCGTACGTTTCACCATTTTTTATTATCATTATAATGTATACAAACATATTATGTATTAATGCAATAACATTATTATGTCAAAATATTCATTTTATGATATTATTATAATTGTTCCGTCGCTATATACGTTGTCGTTGTCCTACGCGCGATAGTAAACTGTTTACCATAATTCGTTATAAATTTATAATTATATTTCCGTTTCCGTCGTACGCTACGCGACACCAACTCACCGCTATTAACATTAATTATTATTACACTAAATAGTCGACTATCAGTGGAAGACAATAATATATATTATATATATATATATGTCATAGCGTTAATATTATAGTTAAACACAGTAAATGACATTATACTATCATTATTTGTGCTCCGTCGTCCCGCGGGCCCATACCCAAGACCAACACAACTGTCGCTTTCGACAGCGTCGCGCCCGCGCGGCCGTAGTCGCGCCGCGAATTCCGATAGCGCTCGCGTAAAAATCCGACAGCCGGTCGCGCCCGCCACTGCCGCCGCGCATTAATCAAAACGGCAGTGCCGTGTAATATAATAATAACACACGCGCATTATAATGTTATTATTGTGATTATTATTAATACGCACGACGCGCGACGGTTAGGTTTTTTCGACTCGTTCGCACAGATCCGTCCACCTATCCCATGTACACTCGGCATATACTGCGTACATATATATATATATATCGGTCCACCTACTTGCATGTACTGCGCGTACTTATGTATAAGCCGTATTTGCTCGCGCCGCGCCGCCTCGCGGGTAATAATCACGCGCGCGCGTAATCGTATTCTGGGACGGTCAGATCACGATTCCATACGGCCGAGCAGCCGTCCGTCGTCGTTGCACAACGCGCCACCGCCTCATGGTTTTTTAGAAAACTCGTTTTCATCGGCGGCGGCGGCGGCGGCGGCGGCTTAGCGAGATCGACGCGGCGGACGGTCGCGCGCGCCAGCCCGAGCATTATACAATATATATAGGTATACGGTTATTATACGCCGCTCTGCAACTGAGTATATTAAATTATTATACTCGTCGACGAATTGATCACACGGACGTATATAGCGGATAGCGTGTGTATATCGAAGAAAAAAAAACACTAACCCGCCCTGCTTCCGCCCCGCCGCCGACTCCACACCGCCTCACTACCGCTCGCCCGAAACAACAACAACAACAACTACCTGCACGCACCCGCCGCCGCCGCCGCCGCGATATCGTTGTAATTACAATAATCTGAATCGTCGTCGTCGTCGCGTATATGTATATCTCTAGTCGTTGTAGTCGTCGTCTTCGTCGTTGTATCGTAATATATAGTTTATATATACCGCACCGAAAAATACCGTGTCTAGTGCTGCACAACATATAATAATATCGTCCTACCTACCTACCTACCGATTATAATATACTCTGTACGCGCCTTCCCTCTATTACTTATCGCCGTCGTGTCCGGCAACACCCCGACCGCCGCTGCCGCAGCAGTTACATACCGCTATCGTGCCGCGGTCGAGGTCCGGGTGAACGTCGCGGCGCACGCGAGCGGCCGAAAAACCCGCTTGCGCCCGTTACACACGTACACCTCGTACGATAATATTACCGCCGCGGTCGAATTATGATGATTATTTATACTTTGCCCTTTATTTGAACGCGTTATGTGTTTTGTGTTCCAGACTTGAACTATTGCGGCACCCACGAACCGTGTCTGAACGGAGGGACGTGCAAGAGCACGGCCCCGGACCGGTACACGTGCACGTGCCCCGAAGGGTTCGGAGGCGCCAACTGCGACGTGGTGCTGAACCCGTGCGCCACCGAGCCGTGCGCCAACGGCGGAAAATGCCGCACGGTGGACGCGGTCACCTCGACGGTCGGCGGTGCCGGTGGAGCCGGTCCGGGTCCGGCTGCCGGGGGTGCACCGACGTTCGGCTCCGCCGCTCAATCCGCACCACTACTGGTACCCAAACAGTTCCACTGCGATTGTCGGCCCGGTTGGATGGGCAGCACTTGCAATACAGGTATATACAAAAAAAAAATAAAACGCATTTTTGCGATACGTCTATAAATTATTTTTACGTCCATCGCTGCACCTTATTTTTATTGAACTCTGAGGTGTATCACGGAATAAATATGACGATTTTACGTTAAAATTGCACTTGAAAGTATCACATCATTATTGTGATACACTCTGTACGTTTCATATTGCAGCTGTATAGTTAGGTTATACCTTATAACCTTTGAAAATTCCATTCTGTTTTTAGAGAGTTTTAAATTTTTCTAATTGGTCGATAATCTCTGCTTAGTTGCTCATTTAAAAAAAATCAAGTCATCACATGGTTAATTATATTGTATATAGACAACTCTTCAATTATTGTTATTAATATTTAAATGTAAATTCAAATGTACCTACCTTTGTATTATAAAAAATTTAAAATTTACAAAATGTTTACAAGGGTATTGTATAATATGTCATTATACAAAAATAATAAATATTTTGAATTTATATATTATATTTAATAGTATTTTATTATCTCAACTTGATGTTTTAACTTTTCAATTAAATTTAATCGAAAATATTTGTTAGAAAGATTTAAAACATCGTTTTTTTTTGTTTTTGGAAATAAGTTACGGATTATATTTTGTATTAATTAATAATTATGTACATTTAACATGCTAATCTCACTAATAGAATGATTGCATTATTTATATGCAAAATTTTAAACAAACGTAATCTTTGGCTTTAATTTTTTGTAATTAGCAATTAATTTATGCATTTTTATCTGATTTTATATTTATTTAATTGCTGTATTAGGTGTATTTCGATTTTTGAGTTAGTGTTATAATGAGTTTATTTTTATTTTCATGGCAACTGAGCAAGGAAGGACCTATACCTATTAGTCCTATTAAAATTATTAAGTGAAAAAGAATGTACTTTAGGAGCATTTCCTGTAAATATAATTATATTTATATTATATTAATATAATAGGTATATATAGCGTGTCTTAATGTTTACGCATTTGAAAATAGTAGTATGAGACACTTAGATGTTTTAATCACTGTAGAAGTGTAAATATACACGATAGGTAGGTACTATACAGCTTTATACAGTTTACCGTATTGATATAGTTGGTTGATTTTATAGCACTATTGTCTGCTATTGTCTATATTATTATGTATACAGATATACTACATACAGGTTTGTTTTCTCAGTATGTATTATATGTAGTACATGTATACATGTAGTATATGTACTACTATATTTACTATATGTATGTAGACATGAAATAAAATAAGACCAATATCTACTATTGATTTAAATTAGTAAATTTATATATCTAACAAAAGCAATATATATAATATCTATTAAGAGTTAATTGACCCTCTATTATCGGATTTAATGATGAGAATATTATCTGAAAGACATAATCTTTCGTTCATTTTTTTTCGATATCTTAATTTTAAAATGAGGTATTTTCAATAACATAATAGCTTATTAAAACAAGCAATTAACTTGCTTCAAAAAAAAAAAAAATATATATATATATATACATTTATATTTATCTGAAAAAACCTGAGACTGATCACAGATAAAATGTGTTCTCGTAATATTTAAATTTTATAACAGGTCAATTAATTCCAATATATAATATATTAATATAAAATATTGTAGTACTGTTGACTGTTTCCGCTACGTGTAACGATGTGAACGAGACGAGATGCGTTAGAACAAAACAGCCGTATGTGTTTGTATAATGTGTTATCTTAAGTAATCGCCGTGATTATACGACGTGTGCGAATATCTTTAGAAAACGCCTCGGCAGTAGTCAAGAGACTTTAACGAAGAGTGGCCGACGAGCTGTCGGATGCTATGAGTGGGGAGGTAAGGGGGTGCTATCTTCGAGTGGGTACTCGTCTACGATTTTTGTCGTCGTCGTCGTGTATGCGAGTATACTTACGGCTAGCGGCCCGGTGGGCGGGTGAGGGGTTCTTGCCGACACTGCACGACGATGACGAATTATTATTTAAATCACGCGTGATATTATTATTCAAAATTCCAATTCCGAAGTTATTACATGCGCGCGCGCGCGCTCGCACAAAGAGAAAGGACTTGTCGTTGACGATTTGTTGTTTGTTTGTTTGTTGGTTGGTTTGTTGCGTGTGTGTCGTCCCGAGACGTCGTTATTGTTATTATGGTAAACACGCGGGGCCAAGAGTACCACCGCTGTTTTATCCGCAAAGTCATTACAGCGTCGGCGGCAGCAGCGGTGATATGTACGTCACTCGCCCACGTTATTAAACCATATATACGCGGTTATTATGGTTATGGTAGTGGTGACAACGATGATGACACGATGACATTTCGGTATGTCACATGCATCGTGTTATAATTACGACGACTGTACTATGATGACCAGAGAAAAATAATATTATGTATATACGAATGTATAAAAAAAAACGGTGTCGACGTTTTGTTTTATCTTAGTCCTAGGTGGGTGTAGGTAAGTAGTTCGGTAAGAAAAGTGGGTCCAAAAGGGGTTAAGAGGCAGTCGACTATATTCAAGTAGTTACGGCACGTGTGCGCTGTGTCGTAAATGTGAATGATGGTCATATTATATAATAATATTTAGCTTATAAAGCCTAAATAGCATCGGATTCAGAGACATACTAATATTAATTCCATATATTATAATTTAAAATTTGTATTTTTACGTGCGAAAATGTTCAATCATTTAAAGTTTTTTTTATGTGGCCCACAGAAATTGATGAGTGCGCCACTCAACCACCCCGGTGTCTAAATGGAGGATCGTGCATTGACCTGGTGGCCGACTGGCGTTGCGCGTGTGCGGACGACCGTTGGCGTGGCCGTCGATGCGAAATAGGTATGTTTGTATATAATATCATTATGTCGTTAACAAAGTGTACACAGTGGCGTGGCAAACAAAAAGTTTTCAGAGGTTAATATTCCACCCACCCAAAACCCAATAAATTAATTTACTGTAATATGTTTGTATAATTATCGTGGTAAACAGTAAAAGTACCTACTCATTATTATCTACCCACCCACCATCCATTAAAAACCATAAGGTGGTTGATTCTTGATTATCTTTCTCACTTTACCACTGCGTATACAATATAATAACGACTACAACTTTGAGCCTTCGCTTGTCGTTTGTTGTTTTTAACATAATTATAAACTTTTGTACCATAGACGTAGACGAATGCGAGCGACAGCACAGGGAACGGCAGACGGCGGTGATTGAGCAGCAGTGTGGTCCAAATGCCGTGCCGTGCAGAACGACAGGGGGCGGAAGTAACGTTGCTGTGACTACAGAATGCGTGTGTCGAAGGGGTTGGACGACCGCGGCATCGATGACGGCCTCTAGGGATGGCCACAATGGAACTTTGGCATGCACCGTGAACGTGGACGATTGCGCCGGACCAGACGTGAAATGCGCCAATGGTGGAACTTGCTTGGACTTGATTGGAGGGTACGCTTGCGCGTGTCCAGTCGGCTTTACTGGTTAGTAATATAATAAAATAACTCATAAGTTAGTAAATAACTACAGTTTGAAATTCCTTAATATATTTTGATCTTAAGTGAATATTTATTATTTTCATTAAATATAATATACAATACGCATATATTTAAGTATTTAGTTTATATTATATGTAAAATGTCGTCCTTCGTGGATAAAAGATGAATTAAAAGCATACATTTTATAAATGTATCAATGTTATATAAAAATACTCAAAATAGGTACTATAATAATGCATTATTATACAGTATTGTGATAATAAAGTCAAAGGGAGGATTGTTTGGCATAATGGGTTTTAAGGGGCCACGTATAGGCAAATTATTTTGCAATGCAGTTTGGGCGGCTAACTCGTTTGCGTAAAAGTAATCAAACGTTGGTGTGCAAGTGGCGTGTTTCGCGAGGGCGTGGATCTAACACGTAACCCTGAACAATATAACAACCAATACTTGTTCACACGCAAACTTAAGTAGTAGCAGCACACGAATTGTTGAAAAATATTTTGCAATAATAATGTCATAAACCAAGAGATTGTTACGGGTACAAATTGCAGTTGTACCAGTTAAAATTTATTACTCTTGGTTTCTAATTCAACTATATTATATGTCGTGCTTTTTGTTTATGTAATATGCGTGATCATTTTTCTGAGTGGATAGAGTGCCCCAAAGTTGAAGCACTTAGATCGATTAGTCATTAATCAAACATAGTTTATATTCTTGTTTTTATTGAGTAAAATAATTTACAACATAATTTACGGAATTCGTTGAGAAAATGGATTATTTATTAAGTGCCTATTTATAATTACTAAAATAATAACACTCAACTATTAGTAACTATATGTTACTGGTAATTTTTTATTACAATCATAATTTTTTAAATGCAACCCATGTAGATTAGGTAATCCAGCGTGTTTTTCAACTAGTAAAATGATAATAAATCATTGGCTAAAGTAAATAAAGACGTGAAATGATTTTTCTACCACCAATTTGTTATTGTAAAATTAATCTTTTACATGATTATATTCAAAATATTAATATAACCATATAATTTATGGAAAATGTCAAATTATTAATAATGTTACGAATGTACCAGATCGATCTAAAAAAAATATAATAATTTATAATCTTTACTCAACGTACCTTTTAGATGGTTGATGTCGAATGCAATTGTGGCTTTAATTTTCTTTTTTTTATTTAATTGTTATTAATCATGCATTTACTTAAGTTTACCATTATAATTACTATTATTATACCCATATTGTATAAATACTATCTATACATTATATAAAATAGGGTCACAACCGTTAAATACATAAAATAAATAAATACATAAAAATAAGGCTGATCGAACAATAATTAGGTTATTATTACAATATGTAAAAATATTTTCATACAACAGTTCCCTTTTAATTATGGAGGATTACAATATTATTATATAATGTCTATTATAATATCTTATATAATATGTAAGACAAACTTAGACACACCATCTGATGTATTGCTGTTTATCGTCTATTATAAAATGATAAATATTTATTTTGGTCGTTCAAAGGTCGGAACTGTAGAACTCAAATCGATCCTTGTGGCGGTGACGGTGAATCCGGAGTGGCTGGCAATGGGAATCCTTGCAAAAACGGTGGCGAATGCGTGCCGTTGCGACGTTGGCGCAGCGGAGGAGGGAGTGGATTGTCTGCCAAACAGCAACAGCAGCAGCAGACTTATTCATGCATATGTCCACTGGGATACTCAGGAGAAAACTGTGAGGTAAGAGACTTTATAATAAATCTCAAGAAAATTAGTTAACCAGTTAAAAATTTAAACTATCATTTGTGAAGGTTACGATCGTATTATAATTCTTCACATAATCTTAAAATTATATTTTTACTCTGTATAAATGTTGATCGATAACATAATATACAAACAACTAAAATATATTTTTATCTTCTTTCCCCAAGAATTTTAATGGAATTTTTAACGATCGTTTTGTACTACCGACTAGCACTGATTCTGTTATTTTTCTTTACTTTACATCTTATTTGTTCGTCGTGTTGACAGATTGACAGGGACCATTGTACGCCAAACCCATGTCGGAACGGCGGCCAGTGTTTGAACACACCCGACGATTATTACTGCCAGTGTAGCGGGGACGGTTGGTCGTGGCACGGCAAAAACTGTACCGTGCCCGCCGACGTCGCCGGAGCCGGAGCCACCAGGTCGACGGCCGTGACCACGACGACCACGCTGACCACGAGAACCACGACCACCACTACCACGACGGCCGCACCGACCACTACGACCACGACCAGTATTAGACCACCATTGACGCCACCGTTGCAGCGTAGCACCGCAATCACTCCTGTGGCCACTGTGCGTCGACCGGGCGCAGGCGTACCGGGGACGATGACTTGGCGACAGCAGCAGAAGCAACACGGAGACGGAGACGACGACGCTAAAGGTAAGTGTCTTTTTTCTCCCTACACTAGCTATCAGGGTTTCTTATTAATATTGTTAATCATAACGCGATAAGGGTTTAAAGTAATATAGTATGCAAGGGAGGTGTAATAGGAGTATACGAGAGGACTCGGCAAAACTGTAAATAATAGATAATAACTGATATCTTGGAATTATTTTATATTTTGTACTACACGATTGTATATATGACGTATAGACGTGTAGTACGCGCGATTTGTTTGTAATAATGATGATTTAACATTACGTAGCATTAATTTTCAATAATATTTATGAATAATATCGTGTTCTTAAATCCGGAAATTATTGACGAATAAAAATATTTCAGTGAATTTCGTACATCTCTAATTTAAATAAATTACATACCTGTTGAAGTTGTTGGAAACAAGTTATTTAATCTGTAATTTATAACAAATAATAAGAATTCAGAGGTGCTTAAAAAAAAAAAAAATATGATGATACCGTTAGGATTAGGTAGTCGGCTGTGGTTACGTAGTAGAGTTGGCGATATAAAGTTTGCAAAATTTATGAACAATTCACGAGAAATATTATTGAAATGCCGCGATAAAGCATTTCGACGTAAACCTACTATAAGATTTGTGGTGCCAATAATATAGTTAATGACACACTACACTGCACGTCAGTATTTAATAACGTTAAGTCGTGATCCCGCCGTCTCTTACGACCTATATGGAGATACTCGTTCGAGTGATGTACCTTTATCTGTCATAAATAATTTATTTCTTTGTGTGTATATATATATATATACGCGCACAAACGAAAGGATTGTTTTGTGTTCTCTATCACCCCGCCCGCAACCGTCATGATCTCCGAGACCCCAGCGCGTGTATACAGTCGATGATTATGTGAAAACACGCGGACGACGAAGTATTTCTAATTTACGTACAGTTTTTTTTCTTCCTGTCATTCATATATTATAATATTATTATACCTATATATATACGCGGTCTCGCAGTATATAATATTATAATATAATGTGTATATATGCGCGTAGCTCGTATATATCGATTTTTTACGTAATTTATTATATATACTTAAAAAAAAAAAAAAAAAAAACCGTAAACGAAATCTCGTTATTATTAAATGTGCGCGCGCGGTGCAGCCGCGGTAGTGGTGTCCGGCAGGTAAACGCGACGGTGGTGTCACGCTGAGATCGCGCGCGCAGCACCGTTCGGAGGGCTCGCTCGCGCGCGCGACCGGCCAGAATCGTCCGTCAGCGGCGGCGGCGGTGGCGGTGCTGCACGTCATCGGTCGTCGTCCGTCTCTCCGCGTCGGCGGCGGTGCATAATATTATTATAACGTATATTATAATATCATATTTGTACGTATATTTTATGTTTGAATAATGTATAAATTCGAAACCGCCGCCGCCGCCTACAAACAACAAATAACGGCCGCGGACCGCGAGAGTAATGATAATAATAATAATAATAATAACCCGCACCCCCCCACCGCCGCCGGGGTACCTGACCCGCGCCCGAATAGCACACCGCACGTCGTTATAATAATAATGACCGCCGTCTCTCGCGGCCGATCCGTTTTGTGAAAACGTGTGCGCCCGCGAGTGCGCGTGCGTACGGTGCGGCACGGCCGCGGCGGCGACCGTCGTAAACCATATACGACGGCGGTGGTTTTCTCATATCGACGGCGTGCTGCTGCGCGGCCGTCGTTACGGCGTCCGCGGGGGTCTAATGGGAAAACGTCGTCGTCGTCGTCCGTCGTGCGCCGGTCTCGGTCCCGCTCGCTAGAGCAGTGAAAAACAATCGGCGGTAAGCTCTCCCGTCGGATCGGCGCCCCGCTGACTGGACCATCGCGCGCCGTCGTCGTTTTACAAGCGCGGGCGCGCGAGTCGTGTTATTAATACACAATATTATTATTATTATTATTATTATATGATGCACGCGCGCACGTATTTATTATTATAATAACGAATGTGCTCCGGGTTTTTCGAGTTTTTTTTTTTTTTTTGTTTTTGGTACGAAAAGAGCGCACTTCATCGCCTCCGTCCGCGGCTCATAAACTGAAATGTATACATGATGGCGTCCCTACAGCGCTTCTTATATAATATCCCCCGCCCACGGTGGTTTTAAATACGATATTTCATCGCTGCGATTGTCGCGCATATTATCATCATAATAATTTGTAATAACGCGTGTAGACTGTTATTGTTAACCGTGTCCGTTTGTGTCGATACAGCGTCGACGGTAGCGAATGCGGATCAACAACAGAACGACGACGACGGCTCGACGACGATGTGCGGAGGAAGCCGTCACCGGCGCAAGCACTGGATAGCCGACGACGGTTGCAACGAGTGCAAGTGCAGCTCAAAATCGTCAGCGGTTGACAACGTCGAAGACAAGTCAGCCGTGATGTCGTGCACCAACATGTGGTGTGGACCCGCGACTTTCGACTGTCTGAGCGGTGTTATGCCTTGTACCGGCACCAACCAGGTAACTTTCACCGACGTCATTTATAATTATTACACGCGCGTTATTATATGATGCGTTTGCGGTCAATACAATCGAGCATCGATGCACCGTCTGCATTGATAATTCAGAGATGGGATCTCGAACTTTTCGAGCTCACGTCCACTCGAATTTCGATTCAATACTATATCATTATAAATATAATTTATTTATAATATTCATAACTTTTCGTGTTTTCCGTATGATGACTCTTATCGGTTTTTACGATTTTAGAATCGTACTATAATCTGATTAAAATTTGAAAGTTAAACGTTTTTGAAAAGTTCGAAATAAAAAATAACCTTAATTGATATTTACGAAGTTGCAATTTAGTAAATCGCGGATCTTACAAGGTAGTATAAGGTAGTATAATGACGAAGAGCGTGTTGATTGCTAGCAAAACATACGATATAGTTATTATAATACGCGATTTGTCTCTACAGGTGTGCATACCGATCGTAGATGACATGGACGACGAGGAATTACTTGACGACGAACTGGACAAACGAGGAGATTCCGAAGGAACGACCGCCGCGGTGGACAATCTTCTCCTGTGGCGACAGTGTCTGCGTCCGCCGTGTGGTGGCGTGGACGCTGATCGTGACAGGGACGACGTTCGTTTGCGTTACGGTTACGACGAGGACGGCGGCAGTCAGGACGACCACAACGCTTATGTGGCCGTCGGATCGTGGCCGAGGCGTCGTCGCCGTGGTCAGTGTGCGACCGCGGTGGTGGACGACGGCGACATGGACGATGACGACGACGACGACGATGACGATGACGGCGCGGCCACTACGGTGTGGCCGTCGGCGGTTCAACACTGTCTGCCCAACGGCGTGGCCGGTGACAAACGTGCGCCTCACCAGCAGCACCGCCACCGGCGCGGTGACGCTTGCGGTCGGTTGCGCGTCACGTTGGACCCGGCGCGTCTGCGGCGCGGCACTCGGGTGTCGGCCGTGTGCCACAGCCTCCGTCGACTGTTGGCCAGGGAATGGGTGCGCGGCGCCGACGACGACGGCTTGAGCCAAGAGGACGACATCGAGTACAGGCGGAATCGAGTGTACGTCATGTGCGAAGCGGCTGACGATCAACGAGACAATATCGACGAAGACCGAAGCGGCGGTGCCGGTACTGGAAACGGTGGCAACACTCGCCGCCGACGCCGACGACGTCGTGTTACCATTCGCGTGTCTGTGGTACGTATTATTGAATAACGACACATAAAAATAAATAAATATTAAGTACTTGCAATGCTTTTCAAAATAATTGGGAAAATTAAATAAATGAAAGAAAATGGGAATAATTAAGGAACTTTGATTTTCGACAATCGATTTTGTTGTTTTTATATGTGACACAAAATGTTATACTAACATATTTTTTAGGAGATTTTTAAAAATATTCAAATACTTTTTATGATGTTTATATAGAAATTTAAAACGTTAGATTTTTTTTAGAGTTCAATGTATATAATAAAAGTTTGACAATTTAATACAACGGTTCTTATATAAGTTATTATTTTATCAATTTAAAAATACACGTATAAATTATTTTATAGACTCTTTTAATTTGAATTCAAAAGAAAAATATTAATTTTAGTTATTATTTTGAAAATGAAAAATATATTAATCTTTGAATTAATAAAAAAATAATATGTGGTTTAAATTGTTAAATAATTTTCAATTAGGCTTTTATATAATTATAGGCCGGCATAATATACGCAAACAGGTTTTATGTAAAAATAACCGTTATGGTCTAAACAACTGCTTAAACTATGTAATATATATAACTCATTTTGTAAGTAATAATGATGATAATATAGTTATACATAGTCATATACTCATATCGTAGACCCTAGTATTATTACATTGTGGGCGTCAGTAAATTAAATAGGTGTATATACCTACACAGTTTTAAAATTAAATTTTCCCAATTTATTTATTATCCCTAATAACAACGGTTATAAACACCCAAATGGTAGCTTAAATTTTCGATTCCCGCGTTTCCGAACTACTTATTTATTGTGTCTACCTATGTTAGGCGGTCGTGTCGGATAAGCAGCGACGGATCACGGCAACGGGAGCAGAGGACGACGACGTCGATGTCGCAACGGTCGTAGGACGGGCCGTCCAAACGCTTTACAAACGACTCAATAGCGGCAATGTGGGTGGATCGACAGCGGCTTCAACGAAAAAAATTCAATCAATTGGCCATCGTCTTCGCCCCACAGTAAACAGCGGCGCCGAAGACTACGATGACGCGGCGGCTCTGGCGTTCTTGATCGCGGCCGTAGTCGACGTCACCCTCGGAGGTGGCACAACCGCTGAATCGCATTCGACGCCCGTTCCGGCAAATTCATCTGGTTCTTCGGACGACGGTAAGTGTTGGATTATATTCAAGATATCAGTCATGAAGCGTATTATTTAGTTTTGAGTAACCCTTCTTGTTACGCATAATTTACAAACATATGGTTTGCACGATATTAATGCTGTAATTAGCGCCTATCGGGTTGAAATATACTATGAATTATCGACCATTTAAAACTGACACTTATAAGAGCATATACTTATGAATTAATGTATAGCGCATAGAGAAGATAATGAGTTAGGGAACAAAATTGAGTGAAAGAGTAAAGAGACAATGTTGGTAAATATAGTGTGTGCATGGTTAAATAAAAAAATTAATATTTCTTAAAACAATAAAAAATAAAAATAAAATAAAATTAATTGTATTTGTGAGTAATTGACGTTGATAACATAAAAAAACATACATATGGTCAAAAACGGAAATGTAATGGAAAAGAGCGTAGTAGATCAATCATGCTTAAGTACCACGCTATAATAAAACTTAGATTATTAATATAATATACTATAATAACGGAATCGTGTTTTCACAGATTACCGGCATTACTACTATTACTATTGGACGATTGGCGTGGCCTGCGGAGCGTTGGCCACCGTATTGGCGGCCGCGGCGTTCCTGTTGTTGCGTTTCCGGAGCAGCGTCCGGAGGAAGTCGAACGCCGAACAAGCGGTGTCGGATTCGTCGGCCGCCGCCGTGGACCCGTCGGTGCCCGGTGGCGACAGTTTGATGTTGTCGCTGGTTCGGCGGCAAAACGAAGAGAACCTCAAGCGGTTGGTGACCGGCGGCAATCGGATCGCCGTGACGGCCGCCGGCGGCGACTACGGCGGCAGCGGCTGCGGACGCAACAACTTGTCGGCGGGATCGTCGCTGAGTTGTTCGCGCGTCAGCATCGTTCATCCGTTGTGCAACGTCACCTCGGCCGACGACGGATCTTCGCTGGAATTGAACGGCAAACAGCATCAGCCGAACGCTGACGCCGACGGCATGAACGTTGACGACGAAAAGAGCGGAGAGAAAACGAACGTAGCACCTCCGCCAGTGGCTGCCGTCAGATCTGTAGCTGTCGCCGCTCCTCGACAACAGCAACAGCAGCAGCAACAGCGGCCTTTGGCCGTGGCAACGCCTCAACCGTTATTGTTGTGCAAAAAGACGTTGAACGTGGACAACGAACAACGGAGACAACTGCAATTGATGCAACAACAACGGCAACAACAACAACAACAACCGATACACCACCAGCAAACGCCACAACAACAACAACCGATAAACCACCACCAACAACAACAACTAATGCAGCAGCAACAAGTGACCGCGGCGCAACAGTACAACCGTCGCAGTCGCGGAGACGTTCACAATCAACAGGTACTACCTAACCAACAACAGTATCACAATCAACAGCAGCAGCAACAACATTATACGACGTCATTATTGCACTCGTCTGCTCCGGCTAATAATAACAGCAACAACAACAACCACAGCTCGGGGGATGGTAACGACGAGGCTGCAGGTACGCCTTCACTGACCGTTTTGGTGTAGATCTTGTTGAAACACTGACTTAAAAAAAAAAATAAAATGTTTTTGTATGTTTAAAAATCATTAACATCAATAAAATTACCTGTAGTCATTATGTATAATATATATATAAAATATATATTTATTTTATAATGTGTAATACTCGTAGGTATACTAATTTTTTTTATTTTTTTATTTTTTTTATTATTATTATTATTATTATTATAATCCTTATTATTATTATTATTATTATTATTAGTATGTTTAATTTCATAAATTTTTTTTTTTAAATAACTACCGGCGGTACGCTTGCCATTTACTATATACGTATACGTCGCGTCATGTATGTTAGCCTGCAAGCGTGTGTGTTTGGACCTCTCTCTCTATCTCACTCCTACCCAAGACGCGAGCCTAACTATATTTTGTACGTGGACTATTAAACCACGTTTATTATATTTTTTACTGATTATTATTATTATTATTAATTATTATTTTTATTATTATTATTATTATTATTAATATACATTTTTTTTTTAATTTGCATTATTATCTACGGGGATGATAATAACGATTTTTTCTCTGAACAACAGTTCACATTTGTATATAAATATATATATATATATATATATATATTATATTGTACGCCTCGCTGTGCACGTGCGTCGCGTGTTTGTATCGATTAAACTGTAAGATTTTCAACAAATATATTCTGTTCGTTGAACGACAAGTGCGTTATCACATTATTGTCGTTTACCCACTCTGTGTAATCGTCCACTGCTCTGTGTAACGATAAAGTCAAATATCGCCTTAGACTACTGTTTTATGAAAACTTGTAAAATTATAAGAAATAATATTGTAGATCACAAAGAAT
This sequence comes from Aphis gossypii, assembly GCF_020184175.1. Lineage (NCBI taxonomy): Eukaryota > Metazoa > Arthropoda > Insecta > Hemiptera > Aphididae > Aphis > Aphis gossypii. The sequence continues at coordinate 41,770,892 of NC_065533.1, forward strand.
GTCGTAGGTTAAACCGAACAATATTTGTATGTATTTACTTTTCGGCGCGTTTGTGTACCTATTTTGCCTATAGATTACGCCATGTTAAAAAAAAAAAATCCGCAATTATAAATCGCTACATTTAATAGTGCGGATAGAGTTATTTGATTCAATTTACTTGTATTTTTGGTTTAACCGATGACTTTATTAAATACTAAACTAAGGACATTACTGTTCCATCATTATATACTAGATAAACACAATGACTATGTTTGTATGGGTATAATTTTCAATTGAATAAAAATAAAACGGATGTCTTTCAAAATGTTATGTCTATATTATTATCCAAAAATACCTACAGTGTACAAATTATCAACAAAAAGTGTTAATCTTATTTTAGGATTATTATTACTTCCTGAATAATAACATAAGTTATTGTTTTATATTATAATTTATAATAAATTATAATTTTACTTAAATCATATAATAATTATATGACAGTTATGTATCATTCAACTAAAGCATAATGAGTTCAGTTATCTTTAAGTATAAATGTTTAACTATTTTTATTATATTTTAAAGCTATACGTTTAGTGTGTCTTAAAATGTACTATGACTGATTTACGGCACAGTGTTATGATGTCTTATTACTTTTCTATAACTCCCACATTATAGTTATTAATCGAATTAATATATTCTATTATTCGACTGCAAATAATTTTAGAATAAAGCAAATAAGATACTGTATTTATAATATAATATTTTATTAAAAACGTTATTTGAGAATATAGATTCAGAGAGGTAAAATGTATTTTTTTTTTTTATAGAAGCATAAATGGAATGTTACAAAATACAAAACAGAGAGGATAAAAGTAAGAAAAATAGCTCTACTGTATACAGTAGAAGTTGAATTTACTTTATTTTTGAGTATTAAATTATTATTATAATGAATATGTTTAATTTGAATTCGATGATTATAAATGGATACGAAAAAATAGTCTGTGCGCGGAGACGATTTATACCAGCTAATTAATATAAATACATAGTACATAATTATTAATTACTATAGTTATTTATTTTGTTATTACATAAAAAAAAATATGGTATAATCTATGAACAATAACATTATATGATAAAATTAATCAAAACGTTTTAAAATCCTTATTGTGAGTATAGAATATAATAATATTTACTATTATTAGTTTTTGATTAAAACAAAATCAATTTTATTTAAAACTAGTATGCGGAAAAATTATTGTTTTATTTTAAATTTTTTGTGTTTTTTTGATTATTTTGTAAAATACTAGGAGTTTTCAATTTTGATTTCTTATATAGAACACATTATGATATTATACAGTTTAAAGTTTAAAGTTAAATAGTTATCAAACGTTATTTTTTTTGATAACTCAAAAACATTAAAACAATTTTTATTAGTGATATTTAATCATAAATTTATTTTACAAAATGGGACTATCAGTGTCTTAATATTTCAATCAAATATAGGTAATTTGATACACAGAAAAACAGTAGGTTTTATATTCAGGTTTATAGAGATGTTCAAAGTTGAATGAAATTAATATTCTCAAATTCAATTGGTAATACTATATTTCTACAAAATAAATACCTACCATCATATTATATACACATAAAGATTTGAAATGAAAAATTAGTTTTTGAGTTATTGCACACAAATTGTATTTATGTTCCTTTACATTTCAAAATAAAATATTTTTACAGTATTATGGTAATAATTATTTTAAGTCTTAATTCTTAATATACTATTAAAATGAATTCGAAATTCTACGTTTACAGTTGCGGAGACTGCGCCGGAGTTCGGCAATGCACTGCAACTTAATGTAGTTTAATGCAGTCTTACTAATCTATTTACGAATCTCAGGCTACCGAACGAAAACGACTATCAATAATTGATATAATTAATTATTAATTGTTGGGTCATTGTAGGACCGAAGAAAAGTACATATTTTGCGATCTATCGTAATTTTTACAATCGAAAATATAAAATATTATTTTAAAAACCTGATGGAACCATGCTATTTCTGTTTAAGATTTAAATATTATATTTACTCGGTAAAAAGGTTTTAGATCGATAAATGATATTAACGATTATTCTAAGATTCATGTAAGCGAGCATGCTGCAGTTCATATTTATAATAATCTTTATACATAAGATTTTGGAAATACATTTTCATGAGATCATCTTATGTTATTTATATTTGTATTTTCAATTGGTTAAAATATTTTTTGTCATCAATAAATGATCCAGTGGCGCAATTATCGGGAGTGTTGGGTGTGCAATTCACTGGGGCCCCCAGTTTTTAGGGGCCCCTAGATTAAATCTCATATACGATATTCCTACTATAATATGTATTATACACATGTTATATTATATTTGTTTCAATATAATAAATAATAATGTCTTAACTGTTTTGAATTCAGTGAATGATTCGAATTACGAGTACTTATGTGAGAAACCAGTGTACCTATCTTATAAGTATAACAGTGTACAGTAATAGCAGTATTAATGACTTAGTTGCCGTAAAAACAAGAAGAGTTATTTTTATGTTTGATTATATGAAAATAAATAAATTTAACTTATAATTATTAACTATGACATGTGAGAAAACAGTATTTTCAAATTATAATAAGGTATGACGGGTTTTCACTTTTTTTAGCAGGTAAGGGCCCCGGTCAGAAAATTTTCACATGGGCCCCTTATTATCAAATTGCGCCACTGAAATGATCGGACTCTTATAATTGCCCCTTGTTGAGATTTATAAATTATAAAGAGTTAACTGAAAGTGCTCTATTTTAGATTTGTTTAAAAGTGTTTAAATTTAAAATTTTTTGTAAATATGTAATTTATTTTTTAGTTAAAAATCTGTAATACTTGATAAGGTTTAAAAATATAATAACATAAGTCATAAGTTATTTTTTTGCTAGAAATTAAAGTAAATGGTTTAGGGTAAAATCCCATCAACTTGAAAATTTTATGGAAATTGGATTTTTAATAATTTCTTAACAAAAGAATTTTGTTTTAATTTCAAAAATATTATTTTAGACACGTGAAATATTCTACAATAATTTATTATTATTTTTCGTATACAATACATTTTTTTAAATATTTTAAGTAAATAAGCATTTATATACTTATATATTTACTTAAGTTCCAATATTTGATTTTGGGATATAACGCGGATGCGTAGTGTAGTGAATAAATCAGACTATGCTTATGTTAGGCGAATGCCATGTTGCTAGTTCTCGGATTAAAATAAAAATTAGGTTAAATGTAAAAACTAATATTTTTTAAAACCCCCAACATTTAAGAAATAAATATGAAGTCTTTATTTTATAATATTTTAAATATAGTTGACATTGTTCGAGATATTTGTAAGTACAAAGTACAAGTATTGTATCATACTATTGATGTTTATTCGTTCCTATAAACCTCAACTTCAGGACAAACAATACGATTCCGTCTACTCACCTAACCCAGCAATCTAGATGCGTGGCTCGATGCAAAAGCTGAAATTTGCCTTGGCGACGTTCTACTACAACAACCGTAGACTACCGGCTGACGGCTAGCCAAGTATATCCACCTAACATTCTGAGTGACCAAGTAATCCATATAACTATTTTGTTCTAAAAAAATAAAATAAGCATTGTACGTACATTCAACTTTGAATTTAAAGTCTGTGATCTTTTTTACGCCTCTCAAACAATACTAATTTCGACTAAATAACGATAAACGATGAATTTATTGTAGTCCGTTTTACAAAATACTAGCCTTATACGTATTGTACCTTGATTGCCTATACATTACGCCGTCATAAACTAAGTTTTAAATAATATTTATTTATAGGCATGGAACTTAAGATGAATTCATTGATGAAAGCATATGTAACAATTTAATCTTATTAAATGTATTAATACAATAGATATTATTTTTATTATTATTTGTAAAATACTTATTGATAATATTGTATGTTTAGCAACTTTTGTACTGAATTGTAATATTTATTAAAATAGAAATTAATTAGTTCTACAGAATGAATTATCGAAGTGTTATATACTTAATTTTTACTATGTGAATTTAAAAAATAAAATAGTATTATAAAATATATTATTTTTAATATATAAATTATAAAAAACTATAAGAACTTATATAAGCAATTGTTATTAAATTTCCAAACTTTTTGACCCACCAACAATTTTATCGAGAAAATGTCAGGTAAATAAATAATTATATAATATATTGAAAATTACACGATGTATAAAAATATCAACATAAACATTTAGTGAAAGATTCAAATATATACGGTTATTCGATTTTGAGTTACAACAAAAAGTTGACAAAATGTATAGTTTTATGTACAAATTCCGATTTTTCCTTTTCCTCGTTATTTTGAAAAATACTGGAAAGTTTTAAATTTTTAATTTTTACATCTAAACAGTACCAAATAGATTCACTTTTTTACTAGATTAAAAGTTGAAATTTAAAATCAAAGTATTTATTTTGCTATAATACATATATAAATTAAGGTGGGAATAGTAACCATTCTGCCGTACGTACATTTGTCAAGTGTAACTCGTTATTGAGTTGGTCAGTAATTTATGAAAAAAAAAATAAATTTGAGAATAATTTATAAAAGTAATAAGCAAATAGTTTTCTATTTAAAAATCTGTTTTATACAACTTACAAAAGATCAATTAATGAATAATTTTTAGAGTTTAAAAAAATTAAAAACTAGTTTAACTATTTATAGGTAATAATAATTACTCATTAAATTATAAAATTACCAAAGATAAATATATACTATTAAAATAGTTTTAATTTTAGTTTTTGTTACATAATATTATTTTTACATTGTTTTTATTTGAATCATCTGTTTTAGTTTTGAATTTTTAATATATTTTATATAAATAATTGATGTTTAAAGAAATATATGTTTTAAGCATTGACGGTAAATGTTCTATCTTGTAACTATTTACATTAAATAAAGGCGGCTTATTTTTATTTTTTAATCAAGTTGTCAACATTATTTATGTTTTAAATTTATATTTTTGGCTATACAATTATAGTCGTTTAATTATAAAATACATTTTTTTCTACCTCTTATCGTGACCCGCTAAAATAATAACACTTTCAATTAAATTGTTGGCGAGAGTCTTCAAGTAAAAATCTAAAATTAATCATAGTCATAAAATGTTGTATAGGTATAGTATAATTTTTATTCATAAATTATAAAAATTATATATCATTTGATTTATGTCGTATATTTGCAATAGTGTAACTGTGGGTGACAAGATTAGATTTATTTGATGGGGGGGGGTCAAAGGTATAATTTTCCCTTCCTCAGATATGCCAACAGTCAAAATGACCAATGCTAAAAAATGCTAAAAAATAAAAAAAAAATGTTTGATTTTTCTTTTTAATTATTTATTTAATAATTCATATTTTTACATTTTAATATGAACTTAATCAATATTCAATTCAATTCAATTCATCAGCTCCAAGTGTTTGTAATCTACGTAAACATATTCAGTTTTAAAAACTCGTAATATTCAATGAAAAAATATCAAAATATATTAAATAATTAAGAATGTGAGTAATGTTTGGGTCAAAAATATTATGTACAAAAATAACATATAAAATAACTTATATATTATATAAGTACATTTAATATATTATTATAATTAGATATAGTACAATTTTTCATATTATTTTGATTTTTGATCTGAAGTAAAAAAAAATAATAAATTTAATGAAAATCTGAAATTATCAGTTTTAAAACAACATTTTTAGTTGCAACATAAATTTTTATAAATTTATTTTATTAAAAAACATCTTATATTTACTATAAAATGTTAGCCCTAGTGAGTTGTGAGTAGCGTCAACTGATGAAGATTTAATGCAATCATTAGATATAAATTGAAATAATGATATACATTTATGACCTTCTTTATTCCAATGGCTTTGTAATTAATTATAATTTTAAGTAATATAGTTTATCTAATTGTATAGTACTATGTAGTAGTAATAATAATTATAAATTTATGTCTTTTGCTTAGTTAGTTTTACAATAATATATTTTATATTGTTTTATGGAGTATAATAAAATATTATTGACTAAAATAATTAAAAATCTGAATTCTGATGTACCTATATCTGTTTCTATTAATGTTTCGTGCTGATATTAATATATATAAAAATCAAGAAATAATTTTGAACATGGTATTATTGAATATTTTACAATTAAAATTAACAAAAGGATTTTAATATTAGGTATATTTTTCCAACTTAATTATTAGGTATTAATTTTTAATTTTTATAAATGTTCGAAATTCCAACCATTTTTCTTTTATTAATATACAGTTTTTGTTAATTACAGGAATTCATTACATTTTATAAAGTTTTTGTTTTCATTTTGATTAAAATATTAAATATTGTGCTAAATTTTCTACTAAGAGATAAATAGATATTTTTAGTAAATTGTATGGAAATATTTGCAGTATAAATTTATAATTTAGTTGGATATAGACGAATTTCGATCTGATATTGTATTTTGATAACGTGTAATTTTATCAATTTTAATTTTATTACCAACTGCAATATTCATTTCAATAATATTTTTAGTTAACTTTTTAATAAAGTTAGGTTAGGTTAGGTTAGTGGGTAGCACTTTAATGTACGGTATAGTTATCAAGTGGTTATGACTCATAACCAAATGAGTATATTGAAGTATATTTGAGTATATTTTATAGTATATTTTTTATATGCAGAATGAGTGTATTCAGTTATTATTCAATGATATCTAGTATTGCATAAGAAAAATTATTCTGAATGGAGATAGTTGTAGCCTATTATAAGCCTATTATTATTATGGTGATACGTTTGTATTTAAGTTAGGTTTAGTAATTTATTTTAGTTTTTAATTCGTTAAATTAATTTAATTATTTCCAAAAATAATACATTTATTATATTATTAGAACAGTAAAATCAACTTATTCGAAACACTTTTGAAACATGTGTTAATTAACTAATTGTTTTTAACAAGCAATTAGTTTTATTTATTATGAAAAAAAAATAAATTAAAAAAATATAAAATACTACGAAAAAAAGAATTATTTATATATAATATGTACTGAAAAATGAGAAATATTTTATCGAGTTGTGGTATTACGTGGACTAATTTTTAGAAACTCATCGTATGACTTAAATAAGTCGTAATTCTGTCCCGAACTTAAATCTCGGAATTAATAGACATTTTAGTTTTTAAAAAAATGAAATATTAAAAAATTGTTTCTATGAATTTTTCTAATTTTTATTCAGGTATTCGTAAATGTAAGAACAACTTATGTGAGATCTTGTATTAAATTTTCAAGAATTTTTAAGAATTTTAAAATTTTTTATGATTGTTTATAGATGTGTTCGAAATTCTTGCTATAGCATAAACATTTGGTAAAATGCTGATTATTTATTTTTGAATTATAAATACTCTTAAAATAAAAAAAATAATTTTGTTTAGCTTAAATATTTTCATTTTTCTTATTTTTTTTATTTTATTTTTAGCCCTTCAAAGTAATCTATTAGATTTAATTTTTTTTATTTTATTTTATTAGAAATCACTCCCAAAGTTAACAACTGAAGCTCTAAAGATAATGACTTATAAAAAAGTGAAATAAATAGAACATACCTACATCATAGTTAATAATCATTACATCGCTCCTCTCAGAAATTAAAATATTACAAAAATTAATACTTCAGAAATTGTTTTCACCAAAACGGAACTATTCTACAGATTTTTAAAATTTTTGAAATTAAAAATGTTCTTTTTCCACGGAGATCCTTGTATAGTGTTACTGTGATTTTAAAACAAAAGTTTCTGTAAATCTGTAACAATGCATTTAACAATAAATAATGACTCATGATAAATTTAAATAATTATTCAAGTCAATTCAGAAGGTTAATCTAAAATGATTAATTATTTAAACAATATAATTTTGCTACCATAACTAATAAAAGTAATTAACACATTTTGATGGTTGAACCTATATTTATATAATTTGAATATTATACTGAACTAAATATTTAAATTAGGTATAAAGTGCATACTTCATATACTATAATAATAAAGTAGTAGGTAATAACTAATAATACAGTTAATAGTTAATTAATAACTTATTACTTATAACAAATCACAATATATTATATTCATTAATACAATGTATGTACTTAGGTGTAACCATAGATGATAGACATATATGTATACATACATTAATGATTATTGGTTAGTACATAATAGATATTTTCTGACGTTTTGTGTTTATAATTTTAGTGAAAAATTACAACTGTTTGAGACGGATAAACTGTTAACTTAACTATAAAACTATATAACTGATATGAAATAATTAAATTATAACTTAACATTTTGAATATAAAAATATTTATAGAGTATTTAAATAATATTTTTACCTATATAATTAAACATCGTGGAGGAAAATATAAATTAATGGTTATTCAAATATTTTTATCATTCTTACATCACGTTTATACCACACTCTAAAAAGTGTCTACTATAATTAATATTAAAGTAGATAGTATCATACGTACCTGTTTAATTTTAAAAAACTCATAAGCAGTGTAATAAAAATAATTTCTCTTAAAAAGTAAAATACATTTTAATCGGCTTAGAGTTTATTCAATATTTTATTCTTTTAACAATTTTCTAACCCTTAATACAAATTGATTTCAAAATAATATTTTTTATTTTAAAAATAATTAAGTTTAGATTTATAAATACTAGTGAGTAGGATTGGGAATTATTTATATAAAATGTTTTATTTATATTTGACCTCACTAACTATATAAGTGATCAAGATGTGTGCTAATGTATTAGAAATCTTTGTATCCAAATTAATTTTTAGGCACAAAAAGACGATTTTTAGGGAATATCCGATATTTTTTTTTAACTTATTTTTATATTTCTAAGTGATTTTTGAATGTTTTACTTTATAATTACCATATTTGTAATAAAATTAGTGTCTTTATAAATAAAGTCTCAAATTTCAATATCGTGCATGATGGGTCAAAAGCCTCAATTAGTTTAATATAGATAAATGTAATGTAGAACCTTACCTAAATGTACCTAAACTATATTATCTATACATTATATTATAATTTATGATTTATATTTGAATAATATATTATATGTACCACTAGCTGTTATATATTGTATTATTTATATTCTACTATCAATGTGTTATATGTATAATAATCATATAATAAATATATTAAAAATAAAAGAATTAAAACATTCTTGGTGAGCAAAACGAATAAAATAAATAACATTATATTATAGGTACATTGTACATTTGTACGTGGACTATTATTTTATTAATTGTATTACAGCGATGACTTATTCATAATATATAACATTAATATTGCCACGTAATAGGTCGTATTTTAATATATAACATAACTGCGTATGCTATTTTTTGGTAAAATATGAGACAATTAATTAACACGAATAGAAGGAGTAAAATAATAATAATAATATAATATAATAGTATTTTTTAAACATTATAGTCACGTATATTACAATGCTGCAGCATTTTATATTATATATTATCCATATATTATGTATGATATATTAGTGATTTTTATTTATTTATAATACGTGTGTATAATTACCATGAAATCGAATTTTATTTATTATTTAAATATTGAAACGCAACATTTTACTTCCATAAATTATTATAGTGTATATAGAAGTAAATAGGTGCCCTATTAAGTCACCTTAAGAAATGAAAGGCATTAAGTTCTTTTTTTTTAAATTTTATAATAATTTTATTGTATACATAATATTACATATTTATACTTGTGTATGAATTTAAATAAACCTATTATACCTACTTAATAAATAAAAGCTGATGCTAAATTCTTTGTTAGAATAAATGTTTTTTAACAATATGTTGGTAATCGAAATGTTGCTTTTGAGTGATCTATAAGACGTATACTTAAATACACTCGTTAAACCGCACAGAATTTCAATACACTTATTTCGATAGTTTTTAAGTATAAAAGACGCTAAAATAAAATTATATATCCAATAAATATTTTATTTGTCCTGCCAAATGGCAACCCTATGTACAAAGAAAAAAATATTCGTTTTTCGCGAGACACAATAATCTTCGTGTGTGAACTTCTCTTTGAAATACAAAATTTAAAAATCGTCTTAGGGGTGCACATAATCCTCCCTCCAGTATAGTATATACATATATTAGCACTGTTAACTATGTATGCCGAGTTTTAGAGCCACGAATGTGACAGACCGAGTCCACAGATCGTTTACACACACACACACACACGACACAGCACATAAACATTGCAGCCTATTAATTATTACGTATAGTTATATATGAAATAATGGCACCTACGAGTCCGTGTATCTTTACCATCGTACACGAGGCCGGACTGCTGCGATCGGCGGCGGCGTTAGCGACGACAATACCGCGGCGGGGGCGTTAAACCCGTCGGAGACGGTATTTACACGCGAGTGCAATCGTCCATCGAGCGCGGGCGTGCTGTAAACGGGCCGTGTAAAACCGCGACCGATGTGTATGGCGTACATGGACCGCATCGCCTGTACCTACCTTATATACTCGATATTATATTATACGATGTCCCGCGTTTACGCCATAATAATATGTGTAATATATTATACTCGGCCGTCCATCGCCACCAGTGATTTATCGCGGCTATTATTATAATATAATACATATATATATTATAAGACTGCCGTACGTGTGTGTGACACGCACACAGACTCATCATCGTCGTCGTGAGTATTTCGGGAATCGTGTGTTATAATAATGCTGCTGCACACTGCTGCTGCTGCTGCTTTATTGTTCTCGCGAGGTTATTTTCGTATGATGTCTGTGGTGCCACTATAAGGACATTTCATATAGTATATAATTTGTTTTAATATGAGTATATATATTACTGTATATAGATCACTAACTGCTAGTGGACTTTGATGCAATATATAAGTTCCCATGCGGTCGGAAACTACGCCTTCCGTTATATTATATTGTATACCTATTAGATCTGAAATGGGAGGCGTAGGTACCTGCAGTAAACAAGAAACTGCAGTTTATACTAAAATATAGAACAAATTGTATGTGATTTATAGTATACACGTATATATGTATAGTATATAATAATTAATAGGTATATCCGAGTATCTATAACTTGTGTACCTATAGCTATATATTCTACGGGCTACTTTTGTCCACAATACTTATACAAAGTGATCAGTGCTGCTGTACCGACCTATGGCCTATGGGTATAATATATCTATAAATTGAGAATTTGAGAGTGTCGAATTGAAACTTAAACGTTTTTAAACAGGTGGGACGTATAGGTAAATATTATACATTGATACCTACCTTTAAGTCTAATTTTCTAGTTATGTTGATACCTTCAATAATTTAGTAATCAGATGTACACCTGGTGTGTTTTTCTGCAAACCAAAAGCCGAAATTTAGTTGCAAGTATTAACTTACGTCAAGTATATAGAAAACTATTTAGAGATTTTGAGAACTTTTGTAATTTTGCACACTGTGGCTGTGTACAATGCTCTCTCGAGCTTATTTTCGTATGTGTCTATGGCCTATGCTAGCCCTATCGCACATCATCGCGTATAAGGATATATTATTACGCGAGAGTGTAATCATAGAGACTATATTAGAATCTCCGCCGAGATCGTAAGTTCCTGTTGTACCTGTATATATATATATATTGTACTGGTGTAGGTACTGCAATAGACGCACGGTTTTTGAAGAAGTTTTGCTCCGACACGGCGGTTGAAAAAAAATTATAAACCGACTACTATCTGCAGGTATATAAGTACGACTCTGCACAACACGATATCGCGTATATCGTTCAAAGCGAACATTTATGTAATAATAATATAATATTATGTGTTGTTAAAAATCTAAAAAAAAAAACCCGCCCTTCACTTCACGCACCGCATCGTCGGTGGGAAGGGGGCGGGGGTCTGCTTCGCGACGGGTGGGTTTCGTGCGTGGTGTACGGTCGGTGACGGTGGTGGTGACGGTGTCGGCGGCACCGACGACGACCACGATTGGCGGCGGCAGCAGAGTTTCCGCCGCCGGGATGGGCGGGGTCACGGCGTCGCGTCGTGTTCCAGCCTCCCGTGCGCTCCCGTTGAACCGTCGCGGAGGACCCCCACCCCACACGCGTCGAACTCGCGCGCGGATTAGCAACCGACCGTCGTACAACATATAATATAATATAATAATATACGATAATATTATACGTGTTATTTAGCGTTAACGCTACGGCGGTGTAGTCGTATTGGCGCGGCGCAGTGCGTAGCAGTGTAGCGACGACGACGTCGGCGGCTGTGTGGTACACGCGAGTGCATTTCCGACCTGTGACCGTCGCAGTCTGTATCGTCATTGGGCATATCGTGTCTTATATTATATAATATATAATATTATAATTATTATTTTTTTAGTATTTTTTGTTCACGTCCGCGACAGCCATCACGTCGTTATCGTCGCACACGAAACACATATTATCGTCTCGTCACAGTATATTATTATATAATATATATAATATTCTGCACCGTATATATTGCGACGTGGGACAGGGACAGTCGATCGCCACGCTATACGGTTATACGCCGCGGATACGGTACGATAAACGTTTTTACGCGCACGCGACCGCGCACCCGTGTCGTCGCGTCTTAACGGTCGCGTTAATCGCCGCGGCGCGCGCGACCAGAGCCGCACGCACACCGTGACGGACGACGGCGGCGCGCACGGCAGCACACCGGTAAGAGTCCGTGAAAAATAATATTATTTTATTCGTGTGGTAAGTCGTCGCGCGCGCCGGCGTCACCGCGACCGCTGCAGTCTCGTCGCGATCGCGGTCGACGCGCGTCCCTAACGAGAGCGCGGCCGAAGAGTGCGTTTATGCTGGTGCTGCTGCCGGTGCAGCGGCTCCGGCTTATCGCCCGCCGTCGCGACGACGCCGCCGCTGCCGACGACCAAGACGATGGTGTGGTAGTCGACGACCGCGGACCGACGACTGCAGAGCTGCAGACCGCGTCGCATGGACTTGCAGCACCGACAACCCCGACACCGTCCGTCTCCGTCGTCCGATCGTCCTGCAGGTACGTCTTAAATGTAATATACGTATGTATATGATATGCATGTGCGTTAAAATAATGCACCTGCTACAGCATATCCACAAAAGTTCCGCATCGCCACTGACTTTATGTCTTTGCAGCCGTGGGAACGTCACGTATCGATATAAATACAAACAGTATACCCGTATATAATACTAGTATATATAGATGATAATTATATCGACGCAAAGGTGATATTATATGGTCGTTTTTGGAACACACTGTATGTATACTCATAGAATAATATATATGTTTAAACGCGTATAATGTGAAACGTAACAAAATTTAGTTGGATTAGGTCAGGTACGTGGACGATTAATCTAAAGTATATACGACATTATTCGAGTTTTGTGAACTATATATAGTGAAAGATAGGTACTTTAGTGAAAAGCATTAAATGTAATGTACTCCGTATATGTATAAATACGATGATTGATGACTTTTGGGAATATCTAGGTACCTATAAATCATATTATACTCGAGAACTTTTTGTGGCAAAAATCGATTTTCTTTACTCGGGTTTTTACGCGTAATATATATACTGCAGCTACAGCGGCAGCTACAAGTATTTTCACGTGATCGTAGCTTATACATAATTTATACATACAAATAAGTTGTTATATGTTTAATTAATATAATTGTTAATAATTAATAACGCGTACACCTTTGGCGGTAAGCAGATTCAATACTCGACCGAATACGATTCGCTTTGATTAATAAATATTTACTCGATAAGAAAGCCGACGATGAGATCGTCAACGACCCACTGTAGTTTGCACCGGCGGCCGGAAAATGCGTCTGTAAAAATCGGCGGCGGTACGTCTGTAGAGCTAAGAAAAAAACCGCGACAGTAATATTATACAAAAAAAAAGGTCAGAGCTGGCTACGTGTTGTTGTTAATTATATATATATACATATTATATTACTTCATTATTTGCAGTTCATCGGTTCATGAATTAATTAATTAATCGCGCGGCAGCGTCATCTTATCTATCCCCACCACCCCTTCGCACATGCTTTAGACTCATCGTCATTTTATAATATTAACAGTAATTTATGATGTACGACGGACGGAAATGCACCGTAGGCGGCCGATTAATCTGCACGCACATAATATTATAATAATATTTATCGTGTATAATACCTATGTGTGAGGCAAAAAATAAAATATCAATCACTGAAAAATAATTATAACAAATAACATAATATGTATCAGTAATCGATCACACGTCATTATGCCGTTTATAAGTTTATATAGATTCCATGTATAATATATATGCAAAGCAGCACCGCGTATTATAGGTATATACATTTTTCGACGGATTTGCGCGAATGCAGCTAATTAATATTATAATAATTTCTTATTGTACATCGTATTATAGTACTTGTATTATTATTATTATTAAATATGATATAATATAGTGATTTGTTTAACACTGTTGTTTTTCAACGCATTTATTAGGAATAATATGTGTGTATTTGTGATGAAAAATGTAGTATGATATATAATAATTATGTGTTATATAATAACGTACGCAAAGTATAAGTGATTACTAGTGTTTTTCTTTCAAAATTCTTTGAGCGCGAGAGCGGAAAAAAAATAATAACGAATCCGTTTCAAAGGGATTGTCGCTGTCGTCGTGGTATTAGCGCGTGTTTACTTTTCATAATTACGCGTGGGCGGCGTGGGCGTACGCGCACGGGAAACAAACGCATAACCGTAATAATCATAATCGCGTGTGTAATCATTTATAATTATAGCTCTGGCCGTCACAGATTTGTCGTCGTGGATGTTGGCTCGACGCCCTGTCGCGTATGATATAAGTGTTTTTTTTCTCTTTATATACGTTTTTTATTTTTTATTATTATTATTATTTTTTTTTTTTGGCCCTCTATTATAATATACGTGCGAGGCGATATAAATAATACAACACCGGCAGAGCAGCCGCGGCATATTATTTTTTTTTTGAATTCTCGAGCACCCGTCTACTTGCGTATAATATGTTTGATTTAAATTATGAAATGAAATTTCTATATTATAATATTTTCACGGTATCATTTTTCCGATAGGTATCGTATTTTTACAATAATTTATTTCAAACGTCATAAAACTTATAAAATTGCAACATTCTGTCACCACCACCACAAGCATATTATTTTGAGAGTCATAGATATTATTCCAAATCTGTAGGTAGGTATTTGCTTCTATTTTAATTTATTTTATTTTACGGTTTTTTGTTTTAAATTTTTAAGATTGAGAAATTTTTGATTATGGGCTTGGGTTTAGGCTTAAAAAGAGATGAGATGTCCGACCCGGGGAGGTGCTCAAACAGAAAAATAATATGGTCGATATTGGTTTTAATTTTGTTATTAGTAAAGCGATAATAATTAGTTATCAATATTATATACAAATAAATGTTTTTCTGTGTGTCCTTTATGCATTCCTATACGACTGGATCAATTTTAATGAATTTTTTTATGTGTTTGATTGGTTCCGCGGATGCTTTAGATTCACAATATTAGACCCGATTGGTCCAATTCGGGAAAGTGTTCAAACAGAGATTTTAAGATTTACGTTTTAAATTATAAATATATTCGGCAGTTTATATCCATTTACAGTACTTAATTCATATAACTTATAAAATAAAACATATTAGAGATGGCATTTTTAATGGCCAACAAAGTGCACGGGATCAGGTAATACCTATATGTATACAATAATACGATTTATCCTGCGTACCACTTAACTGCAGAGCGCTAAACGAGAGCGGCCTGCAGTAGTCGTGTTTGCGCTCGTTTGTTTGTCGATTTGTTTGTGTAATACCCGTCAATACTGCCGCCGCCGCCGCCGATTTAGCAAACATCGCATCGGCGTCGCGACGACGGTAGCACCGGTGCCGCCGGTGGCTATTAGCACTGCGACGATATTAGCGGGTGGCCGCGGATTAGCCGCAGCGCACACAGAAACACAATACCTATTATAATACACGATTTGGCTTCGTACCTTTTAATTCGGTCCGATGTGACGAGACTGTACAAATAACAGTGCAAACACGGCAGCGGCATCGCTGCAGTGATCGACGAAAACAATAATGCTCGCGGAATATTCTACACGATCGTTGCGTTCTATATACCTGCGATATGGCTATATCCGTACGGGTAGTGATCGACTCCGCCGCCGAGTCGTCCTCGACTATCGTTTCTCTTTCTCTCTCTCTTTCGCGCGGAAAGAACAACAATACAAAGAATATTTTGCCGAGCCGTCGTCGCCACGGCGGCGCCGGAAGTCGGTTCCGTCGCGTGTTTACAGACACTGCAGCAGCACGTTGTCGCATAAAACATATTATTGTTGTCGTGCGAATATAGGCACGGTCGCGGCACCAGACACAACGCGGAGAAGACGCACCAGACACGCCAACAGATATCCAGTGGATGTCGTTTGTGTAAACCCTAGACACCGCCGTCTGTGTATAGTGGCTGCTGCCGTAATAGCCGTGTACGACGTATAATAGGACTACTATATTATATACACTATATATTATACTAATAATATTCGTATAATTATATAATATTGTGTAACGAGGATCCTTCTGTTGTCGCGCACAACCACTCCTCCACACCCCCCGCTCGCCGCCGCCGTCCCTCGGTCGTGCGTGAAAACACGTGTAAAACGCGCGGGACACGGCGGCGCGGCGCGGTGCGCGGTGGCAATAAATAAGACGCGCGGTGCCGCTTGCGGAGACGACGAAGAGGTTAGGGGCGGCGGCGGTGGCGGTCGCTGCGGCAAAGAAACAAACCGGCTAATTATAATGTAAATGTGAAAATGAGCGACTGCCGTCAAAGGGACGACTGTTGCGGCGGCGGCGACCACAATTATATTACACGACTGTGCACATACGCGAGTTTCCCCGTCCCGCCGGCCTACGCGCGAGATCGCGAAGAAAACAACATAATGTATATATATATTATACGCCGCCGCCGCCGCCGTCTTTGTTCTAATGCCGCCCGCCACCCCCTCGTCCCCCCCCCCCCCGACGCACGCCGACCGAGGTTGTCGTCAAATTAGTTTGCTACTGCTGCTGCGCCCGTGTCTATAATAACAGTATCGTAGAGAGTAACACAAGAACCAAAGAGGATAGAGATGACAACAGCAGTAGATCACATCGCGAGCGTCTTTACATCGTGTCTAGTGGTGTGTGTGTGTGTGTGTGTGTACGTCGTTTTGTCGTGTTTGCCGCCGACGCCAATTAATTATAATCATCTCCGCGACTTTAAAAAACTACCGCCGCCGCCGACGCCGCCGCCGCTTCTGACTATTGTATATTTTTATTTATCCGGTGCCTTCTTCCACTATTATTATTATTATTATTATGTGCTTGTGCGGCCCGTTTCCGTCGGCGGCGTTGTCCCTGCGAGTCCTCTTCCGCCCCTCCCCCTTATTCGTCTAAAGGTTCCGGTTCCGGTGGTTTTCCAGCGAACCTACCGCACGCACCGCGGGTAAGTGATTGTCGAACAGCGCCGTAGTCTTAATAATCAGGAAAGTGTTCGATAATATACTGCGCTCGATCCGCGATCAGTACGTCGCTGCAGTATATAGTTATTACACGACGTAAATCTTATGTGTTTACTGTTTAAATAAACGTATGGTAAATATTTATTCCTTTTTAAAAAGGATTTAATTTTTAAATTGTATCTTCGCCTATGTATGTAATTATTTTAATAAATCAATGAACACTGATATTCGTTAATGAATCTATTTTATAAATATAATGATCGGGAAGAGTGGAATTTGGCCTCAACCCACTAATGATGTTGACGATCATAGCATAGGCGTGTAGGTTACATCATACGTGGTTTACATCGTTGCACATTTTTCTTTGATCACGAAGACATGATTACATAAAAGCCGCAAAAGGATATGCATGTGCGAAGTAAAAATTATTCACTCGAATACATAATATTTCGGAGTAATAAACCAAAATGCATTATTAATATAAATAAATGGATTATGAATATCATGGTAACCTATCTATCAAGAAGACACTGTACTCAGATATCAAACAAATCGCGAGTAGAATATGTTGCCAAAGTACGGATGCATCATTTTAATATTATGTAATCTTGTGTCAGTGCGCGTAATACCTTGACTGAATCCCAGTTATCGTATATAAATAGGTGTTATTAGATTTATCATTGTACACAATATACAACTGATTTCTCAAATTATTCATAGTTTGATAGTATATTATTATTATTATTATTTTTTTTTTCGTCAACAATTGAGTATACTCATATTTTTATTTTATTTTAACTTTAATATTTTTAAAATTATCCATACCATCTATAAGTGTTTAAATACATGTATTCATCGCCCCACTATATATCCAAAATAAAACAGTCAGGTGCATCGCATACGATGACATGATGTATCTAGGTACATGACGCGTGTTTTGGGGAGTGAACACGCGTGCGAGAATATTTTTGGAGCCACGAAAGTCGCGGGTGAAAAGGTCTATTTCTGCAGTCCATCGTCTTGACGCAGAAAAGGGGCGCTCGTGCGTTGCAGACAATAGAGTATACCTATAATATACCTATATATGAACATCATATTTGCATCGTGTCACCCGGGCTTGACACTAAACTGTGTAAACGTACAGTGCAGCAAAGGACATAGGTTAATAATATATAATTGTGTGCGTATGTTTTCGGCGGCAGCTGTAGCGCATTACTTGGTGTGTATATATATATAAGTTATAAGCAGACGAACATAGCTTCTTCTTTTGCTCTAAAGATCAATAATTAGAATCCAGCAATACACTTAAGGTTATATTAGTATACATGTATGTATTGACTTGGAGTTCGTAGTCCACTGCCGCTCATTATCTCAATCTGATTCTCATTATCTCGCGTCTAGTCCCCGTTCGTTTGCCGTATACCTACCTATATATATATACGTTGTAATAAGGGTTAACCATCTAAATGACTCATTCGACCAAGAACGTTCTACTGCAGCTGCCCTCGACGAGTATTATTATACATATGTATACTTACTGATGTATATGTCTAAATATCGCGTTCCGTGTTAGGGCCCTAATAGTTTATATTTTTTCGTTGAACTGACTTATAATATATTATTCTGCGTATAAATTCATAGTATATACAATAGTTTAAAACACCATGACATTTAGTATATATAACGTGTATATTTAATATTATACAGATAGTTTACACACATAAATATATATATATATATAATATATATTATGTATATTAATGTTATAAGATTACAATTTATTATTTTTATTTTTAAAAATTTTCTTTAAATCAAAGAATAATCAGTTAAATAATCATTCAATTTCCGGTTTTACAAATGATTTATCTATTTAAATTTTTACTGATTATTCATTACATGTATCAACAATAATTATAATCTTACCTAGTTAATACATTGTATTCAATAGTTTCAGTTTCTATATAATTATAATATACATTTCAGTTTTTAAGTAAAAAACAATTTATAAAATATAAATTAATGAATATTATTTGTAATTTTTAAATCATTAATATATTGGATAATATTAAGTATTAACTTTACTGTTTGAAATATACTTAACAGAATTAAAACAATATACATATACACAAGTATATTAAAAAAATCATATGAATTTTAAAATAATAACATATTACAGCCCATGTTGCAATTTTGATTTTGAATAATATATTATAATATAGTCAATTGAGATTTATCCATAGAGTACCTAAGTGCTAAAAATAAAAAATGTATATTCTGTTGAGTAAAAATAAATGGTTATGAACTTATAAATATTTTCAAAATAAACAATACTTTCTTATTTTTAATATAGTAGATTATAGATAAGCATTAATTTTTTCTTTCGAATTTTTATTTATTGTTTCTTATAACTACAAATATAAAACTTCAGAAAATTAATTTTATATAAGACATAGCGATGTGCAACGCAGATGTGATTTTGGTTGTAAAACGGTACCAGTATATAGTTATTGTTAAATGTAAACTGTAAGCTATTTAAAATTCTTTGAAATAGTATAACTTCTTTATGCGTACTACTGCATCTATATTTTTTTTATTATGCTTTTTGTATGCCGCTATTTTGTCGTCGTTGGTGGTTAGTGGTGTCACAATGAGATTACTGAAGGCGTAGTGGCTAATTTTGTGGGTGTAAAAATGTTAGTCACTACCCTATAATTCCCCCCTCGTTGTCATTATTATTTGTTACGGTACAACCCATTTGCGCCCCCAAAACTATTTTTATCGTAATATACATAGGTAGATATTTTCTCATAAATTTTTTGTGGAAGAGGGAATATCAGAACCATACAGAGGAACCTTAAACAAGTAATCTCTTTGAAATTTCTAGCTGTTATGTATTAAAATGTGTATATAATTTATTATCCATAATACATATTAAAATTGACTTTTTATAGATACTTTAATGATACTATTATAATTATGTTTTATTTATTAAAATATCTTTTTGATATTTTTTTGTTATTATTATACTTTTATGGTGACATCATTTTTAATTTATTAAAAACAGTTTTTACTAATGTTTTGAAGAGATTATTTTTATATTTTTTCGATATAGATTTTTTAGTTAGGATATTTAAATCGTTTTACGAACTTGCCACTTGCGGTTATAGTTTTGAATTGTGTACGTTTAGTGGAAAAAATCTATCACCTATTCAGAATCTATTATAGATTGACTCATACTATTGCTCTATAACGGAATATTTACTTTTCCATTATATAGGTTGGTGCCTAAAAATAAATATTTATAAACATAACTCTTGTCTGTTACCTTTAAAATTAATTAAAACTCTATTACAGCCTAGTATACTATGAAATTTTATCTAATTTACAGATTATATATCAACAAATAACACCTACATGTATTTAATTTATTGTTACAAGAATTATATGATTAAAAAATTAGTTATTAATTTATTATGTATATAATATTGTACCTATGTATTCTTTTTAATAAGAATATTAAGAATTAAAAACAACAACCGTGATACTATACATATTATTATAGAGGTATTTTCCAAGTAAAATATATAGAATCTATATACAATACATAAGTACCTACCAGATTAGGACTATCATTTAAACTTCGATAGCAATAATAACATTAATAACTTCACACAAATTTATTAGTGCCATACATATTTACTTTTCATAAAACCATATAAAATATGTATTATATAACAATCGTATTAAATAGTGCTGTATTATACATTATAATTTTATCGAGTTAATTTTTTTGATGACTTCCTCTTTATACTTTTGAGTTGTATTACGATTTTATAAATACTAAATAGTACGCATTTTATATAGGTATACATAAATCGATAAATTGAATACATATTATAATATGTTAATAATATTAATTAGTTATTTAATGACATATTATAAAATCTATAATGATTAATGAACGTACAGGTCAAAGGACAATATCGTCAATTAATAAGAATAATAAAATAAATTATACCAACTATTATTATTACATTTGTAATTGTATTTACGTATACGTGTTTAAATTACTTTTATTTATTACTCTAAAATCATTTTATTATCAGGATTCATTAAATAAAATATTTTATACAATTCATTTTAATTGCATTAGTTATATTATTGCATAATAATTACTCCTTATTTTTTTTTGCAAAGATCTACTTAAAACATATTTTCCTTTGATGAGGATCGATTATTGTATAAGTTTTTACTATTTATTTTTTATTATTAAATATTACTTACCTATAGACTATAATTATTAACAAATATATTTACATGAATAATAAAATTAAAATTTTTAGTGAAAAATGCTATGCTAAATACTCATTATTATAACGTATAATGAGTAATTTACAATTAATTTCTAAAATCTAAATAAAAGTTAAATAACTAACATATTATTTTTTGATGTGAAATTGTGATACCACACATAGTTGGCCAGTTAATCATAATCTGGAAAATAGTTTCCGACTGCTAAAAAAAGACACTGCTTTAAATCAAAAAGCGTAGCTTGGTCATTTAAATGTGAGAAAATACTATAGTTGCGACTAACATATATAATATATATATATCCAAAGTATGTATGCAACTACATACGCAGAACCTTTAAGCTGATTTTATTCTTTTAAGATCCATGTAAAACGAATTACTAATTTGCATAGAACTATTTTCAATATACTTCATATGTATATGATGTATATTATTTGACATCAAAGAAAGAAAAAGCATAAATGTGATAATCGGCTATAACTATTGAATATCTTCAAATCGTCTCTCAAATTCATTGTGTATATTTGCAACCACATTTAACAATATAATTCCAAGTAACTTTCAATTTTTCCTTTCAAAAGTTTTAAGCTTAGAAAGTTATTCAAGTCTATTTTCACTGTAACTTAAAAAGTTTTCATTTAAATCTATTTATAGTACTCAATAGTTGAATTATAATTACACTAAAGTGTAATTACACCTTAAAGTTGAAAATTTAAAATGTTTAATGAACCAAATATAATAATATATAATGTATAATATTGCATAGGTATTTCGATAAATTTCAGTGCCTATACCTTATAATTTTTATAGTGCGTCTAATTTCCAATTTCCAATATTTCAATGGTTTTAAATATTTTGTTTTAAGCTAATGTACAATTATATAAAATAATAAATATAGATATATCTTTACTTATCTGTATTTTAGTTTGCTCCCTAAAGCTGTACAACGTATCCAACTTATATCTATATATTTTGACTCCTAAAATCGATCAATAAATATATAGGTATACCTACTATAGAGACTTTGGCAAACACGTTTAATTTGTTAAACCTTCCATAAACACTCTGTAATCTGCAATAGGTATGCCTTTCGCTTTATATTGAAACTTTCCGATACTGCACGACGTAGTCATCACTTTGTAATATGCAGGTTGCAACGAGCACACAGACCATTCGCGTATAAATACATATTTTACTTTACGTACCGTAGCAACGATCGCCAGTTCATATGCAATATTATATAATACACATATATGCAGTTTAATATGTTCATATTATATCGCAATAACGCGATTATTTCATCAAGTTTTTCTTCAGTAGCAGCAACGGCGGCGGCGTGCACGCGTCGTCGCTTCGTTCTGCTCTTTTTTTTCGTATATCGTAAAATATACATATATTTATTATTATTTTTTTTTTTTTTTTAGTGTTTTTTCTCTGACTAACCGGCGCGCCTTCTTTGCGCCGTCGACGATTAATTTCACATATATACTGCCGTACATAATAATATATTAGGCGGCACACATGCATAATAATAATATATAATACACGATACGCGCGCGCCCGCGGAAACTGGCCATAATATATATGTATAAACGCATAATATAGATTATATTATTATGGCCGCGTTTTATAATATCCACCGCTGCAGCAGTACGTACAACGGCTGCAGTGACAACGGCGAAGTTTTATTTTTACGGTGACGATTATTAATCTTCGTACGCGTCATTACGATCTCGGTACGGTCGAATTGCGAGCGCGTCTCTATTATATAGACTCGACGGCAGCCATCCGGGTCCGACGCCCGCCGCTCCGCACGTCACCCCCCCGAGGAGCATGTTTCCCCAACCCCGCCCATACCACCGCCGCCGTGTAATGGATTCGTAAATGACGCGTACCGCCCCTCGGCGGCGGCGGCACTGGCTACACACGACCACAAGCTCACAAATACACACGCTCACACGCACACACACGCAAGTCGGATAGATAGAGCCGGGCGATTGTAATTATTTTCTTGGCTCGCCCGTCCGTCCGCCCACACGCTCGCGGAGGATGCGCCTACTGAGTACAGTTATTTATACGCTCGCGTGAAACGTGAAAACGGAAAATAAAAATCGACCTAAATGCACCGACGCGGCTGTATTATTATTATTATAAACACCGTATCGCGTATAATAATTTATCGCATACGACTAATAGTAATAAAATTGTACCGACAATATAGGTATGGTGCAGTCGACGACGGAGTTCGCGGACATGACGTATGCATCGTATATTATTTGAAAAACAATTTCACGCACATCACGAGCGTTATAAAATAATACCGAAATTGAATATTGCCGGTCACATTCCGTGTCCTTCGATAGTTTTCACGATCGTCCTGCCATAATAATACATACCTACGTTTACCGTGTCCTCTCGTAAAACCTCTAATGATATTATAACATGCGGCTATTATACGCTAAAGTTTAGTATTCATAATGGCTAAATAAATAATTAAATAACTTAACGAACTAATAACAATATATTATAATGACATAACGTTGTTATAATACCTTTAAATACCGCGAACTATATAATATAACGTTGCTCAACTATACATAATACCCGTTACTGAATGATAGTGAATTAATTTTTTTTAATCAAATAAGTAGATAAGAAAAATAATAAAAATTTTTTATAATTTTACAACAATTGATATATCGACATGTTATAATATACCTATCACCCAGAAGCATTAGACGCTGTATGATTTATCTAAATTCTATATAAATTTTCCGATTTCATCAAAAACTGGTGTGCAAGTTTATATAATTTACTTTGGCACAGCACATCAGTTTTTTAAAACCAATCTATACAGTTGCTTTTATATCTCGACATAATAGCTTTGGGCAGTATAGCGTAACCAATAACCATGGTGTATAACTTGAGTAATTACATTTCTTTATACGTCTTTTATACCCTATAAATACAAATCTCATGTAGTAACTTACAAATATATCCTTTTTTTTAAGTTCATAAAAGAACCAATTTTTCATTAACATATTTCCGACTTATTTTTTTAGCATTTTTATAAAAAAATTAATAATCTGATAACTATAATTACTAATTAGGTACGTATTAAATATATATAGAGCATACATAAAAATAATGTTGAAGCATAATACTTAATCGCATCTAACCAGTAACCACACCTATTATCACATTAGTTCTAATGGATAATTTACTTTATTAATAATATACTAAAGTATAGCATCGCATCTACTCTATAGATGATGGCGCTTTTAATTCGTACTAATTTTGGTTAATTTTGTTAAAAGGAATACTGATATAGTAGTTTTCAAATAAATGAAAACACCCAATGTGATAAACCGATTGATATATTATAAATAAAACAAAATAAACAAAACAGAAAAACATGTAATTTGTATGATTGGTATTTGCTCTATCAACTGGGCAACTGTTTGATTAACTTGACGAATACCACATCCATCAAAAAATTTGTCATATCACTTTAAATAAAATATAATCTCTATATATAATATGTATCTATTATTATACAGAGTAACATTAAATTAATAAATAAAAAAAAAAATATCATAGTATTTTCTTAAAATATGTAATAAAATAATTTAATATCATTGTATTTATAACGGTAAAATACGATTAAAAATATATATATATATTTATATTAATGAATAAGAACCTTTTTATTAAGTTTAAGTGACCGCAATCAGTATGTAACCTTTTTGAGGGGTGTCCGCAACTATATTATGTAATTTTTGATTTTAACTGTAATTATATAAGTACCTTAAGTCTAAACACCAAAATTATAGGTACCTACCTTTCATTCAAAATATATGATTTACATTTTTAATAACTTATTTAAATAATATTATATAATTGTTTATTCTTACTTCTTAGTAAGGTTTATAAAAAAATGTTTTGATATCTAACATTTTAGAAAAGTTACCAACAATGTATATTGTATACCCACTATTTACAAAATAAGATCTAATTATTTTTTTTTTTAAATGCTTAAAATATATATAACTTCTTAGAAGAATGACAGCAAACAAAGACGTAGACGTCATACAAAATGGATTTATAATTTGGACTGAAATGTGAAAGAATAAAATAAATAATATATGTGTCATAAAAATCCTAACAAAATAAATAACTTATATTTTTTAATTAACCGATAAACGCAATACCTACAGATTGCCTATTCTACACTGTACTATTCTTAACTGTATATACGTTTATAATTTATATACATATTATATTATGTTAAGTTATTTTAAAATTTTTATCTTTTTGTATGTTATTACACGTAGCTTCTCTACTATATTATAATATGTAAATTTGATCTTAAATTATTTGTTTATTGAAAATGTAATAGATACTTTAATATCATATTTTACAAACGTCTTTATTAATTTGACATAAATATAAGTTATACATTTTTTCATATATTATATATAAAATATTAAATTTAATAATTTGTAAAAGTTTTATGAATAGAAAAGTCATTGTTGTAACTAAATTTAGTATTAGGTTATTATCAAATAAATATTTATAAACTTTATACAAATCTGCAACTGTTATTTTAGAATGAATATTACTCTTTCTCGTGATTTATCAATAAAAAGGATTTAAACGGCTGAGCACATATTATTATCATGTCCATATGTAACTATATGTAACATGAGACACAACACACAACCATCAAATTAAAAACAGACAGCCATAATTATTGGCTTTTTGTTGATTATGATATGAATTTAATTAATAATTGTGATGCCTGCTTTATATTATCGTTTTGTCATACTTTGTGTAAATCGAAATGCATAGTACGGTGAACATCGGTCGAAAATAGAAATATATATAATAAAATATTAATTTATTGTCAAATATTTATTAACGTTTTTAAAATATTTCTTATCATAATATAATTTAAAATAATTTAAATATATCTAAATTAAATTTCGAATAGTTAATAAGTGTTACACTTCAACATTTTTTTAAGTTCAGGTAAAATGGATGCGTTTTAATCGGCGGTACAGTATATTTAATATACTATATTATATCACTGTGTTATATTCAAGCGTTTTTGTTGCCACAAAATAAACGTATATTTTAAAGTTTAAATGATCATCGGAATGAAGTGGCATAAAGGTAGATATCGTCTAGTTTTTACACAATATCATTACATAAACATCAACTTGTGTATTATTTCATCACATATCGAGAATTTAGCGCAACAAAAATATTAGATATCAACGGTGGGTCCTACTACGTTTTATATATAAAACATATATACGTACCGAACGTTGCAAAATAATTCATCATAATAATTGTGTTATCATAATGAAAACTAACACTAAATGAATATATTTTTTTTAATGTACCAAACTACCAAAGTTTCAACGGACATATTAGGCAATAAAAAAATCAACATAATTTAATCTAAGAATAATAAATAACGTTATTTCACCGTAGAACATTTTTTGTTTTAATATAATTTGACATAAATACAAGTCAATTAATTTTCATGAAACGGGCCTAATGCAAATTAAAAAAGAGAAAATTAATGAAAATTATAAAATCAAGTTATGTTAATTAAAGTAAACGCTAGATCGTTGTATGAGAAATTAATGATTAACAAATAATGAAATTAACCCGCTAATTTTAAAATTTAAATATATGTATTAATTAACTTGGTTTAAAAAAAATTAGGCCTGGTTTTTCAATTAACTAGCTTTCCGTCAAAAAAGTAATAACTATTTAACCCTTTAAAGAGTGAATTATTATTTTACTATGATCACCCACGGAATGAATTAATATGAAAAAAATATAAAAATAAATTTACAATTTTTGCAAAGTAATGACGTATAGGTATATTTACGTCATACGTAATTCATACCCATTACCCTGGAGGAAAGACGTAAATTTACGTCGTGCGTTCTTTAGTCCTAATAGTATTATGACGTAATAATTAAGCAATCTTAAAATATTTGATTTACTTTAACAGTCGATTAGACTAGTTATATTAGGTATAATAATAGTCAACTAAAATACATATTGACTAACTCCGAGTATATAGTTAATAATAAATTATATAAAAAGTTTTTAAATCAACTCTGCAAATTTTTATTAACTATAACCAATGTCCACATTTGATGACGTGTGTATTGTGTATAGGTACATTTTTTGCTAATAAGCTATAATCCGGGGAACTGTTGCGATGAGAATTATGTAGAGAAAAACGATGGCGGATACCGTCCCGGCAGTATTATAATATACGACCGAGCGATGTACGTGCGAATATTCGCGCGCCGCAAAGCCATATAATGTATACATTATAATACGCTAAAAAATAATGGTTTTGCGAGTAAATTATATGGAATACACCTATATACATTTTAATATGTAATATGCGATTTTTTTAATGAGAAATTTGAGCCGTTCGTGTAACTCGACTCTTGGGCGGCGGCGGCGGCGACGGTAGTCAAAACAATATTAAATACTAAAACGATATGGCGTGTGTAATGTGTATGCACACTACGAATATATACATTTATTCTTATGTATAAATATATATATTGTATGTAGCAATACAACATTAGTATACAAATTACATTATAGGTTATATGTCACCGGAAATGTATATAACTCAGTTAAGCAATATAATATATTATTATGTTATAGGTACATAATATTGCAAATATACAAAAACGCACTTGAACCCATCGAATCGTTGTTTTTTACGGTCGTTTATAAATATTATCTGTACACCCGAAAGATTAAACAATGAACAATTAATGATATTAATGATCATCATTTATTCAAAACGCATGCCATAGCTGTCGACTGCCGAGTAATTTGTAAAATGTCTTGAGAAATTCATTGATGATAAATGCCCACTATTAATAAATTACGACAACACAACACCGCGGTGTCATACATATTATATTATTAGTTATAAGTTATAACGTATACAGGGTATATTTAACGATGTATAGAAAGATATTAAAAAAAAATTATATTAATATACTTTAATGAAATGTAGATAATAATATGTAGTATATACCTAGTTATCAAGATATTGAGAATTGTATAATACTATTGCTAAATGCGTACCTATATTATTTAGTCATCTAAAAGTATACTTATACTTATTACTTAACTCCACCCACATAATACCGGTTACATATCAGTAGATATATAGAAATTATTTTTATGCGATGTGGGTATATGGTTAAAACATAATTAGATATATGTTTAAAAAAGAAAATGAGATATAAAACACAGTTTATTATGCGAACATATTTACAACTGATAGATATTTTTGTTTTAACTCTTTTCAATGAATTTTATGTTTTCAAGAATGTTTCTATATTTTCTATTTTATGTAAAAACATTCAGTTTGGAATACTTATATGTACACCTATACTATTATAGATTATTAAGAAGATACATTTTATTATAAAGTTTTGTTTTTTAATTCAATATTTATAACATTCATATTATAATATACATATAGCTGTATACATAGATATTTATAAAAGTCAATGCAATAGTTATTGCTTGTTACTTTTAATAATATTTTAAATAAATTTGATCCACATAAATTGTATCAGTACTTTATGTTTGCGCTTATTCCAACCATATGATTATCTCAACTTATAGGTATCATAATAATATAATATTTTTAATATTTATAATAATAAACTTAGGATCTGTTATGAAAATGATTTCGCTAATAATATAAAATAAAATAACGTAGGCAAGTGAATACCGTTCTATTTCTCATTAGATTTCGAGTAAGTCACTATTAAGCGTGCAGTATTAAATTTGAATTCAATAATATAATATCATGAAAAGAAAAAAACGTTTCTGAGTGAAAACGGTCAACCCTTATTACTAAGTATATTTCTTGATATAATTTTTTGATGTAACTAAAATAAAATATTATAATATTATATTATTTATAGTACAAATTATGAATTTATGTTAATAATGGTTATTAAATTTTAAGTCAATACCTCTTTGTCGTAAAACAGTGTGAATAAGTCCATGATATAAATAGGTAGTTAATATGTTTAATTGAATATATTGAATTTACTTATGAATTCCAGTTTTCCGTGATTTTTTTGTTTGCTTATTCCGATTATACAAAAAGTACTAAGAATTTTTAATTTTCACTCTAAAACAAAACTAGATATTCTATATATTTAGGCTGGATACATTTTTTTTACCGTTATATAGTAGTTATAATAACATTGTAACAACCATACTAACCAAATATTAAGTCTCAACTTTCTACCTAAATTAATTATACTCGCGATTAATCATTATAGATGTAGAATATGATTCATTTTATTAACTATAATTTAGCGTAACAAAATAACAATGATCACTAAAATCATTATATACCTGTATGATTCAATGTTTTCTAGTTCGTACAGTGATTATATCAAATATTTTTAATTGGCAAAACTTACTTAAATTAATTTTATACTCTAAAAATTAGATATATGAGAAACTGCCGCTTATGCAGTCTTCTTTATTTTGTAAATTAATTGAATTATAACTATGATATTGATTATTTACTCGCCGTGCAATGGATCGTATCAATAATTTATTGGAACATGTGAAAATCGCAATGTAATTTACTTAAATATAAAAAAAAAGTTGATGCAACACTTAATGCCCTATAATTTAAACATAGCCAAAAGTCGTCTAATGTAATAGTTAATTTGATGAATAATATTAGGATGTATTTTACATAACCTACATGAAATAATTTTTTTCGTCTTAAATTTTCTATTTTAGAATTTATGACGTACCCATAGGTATAATTATAATATAATACCTATAATAAATTATAATAGGCCTAATATTTCAATGGTGAAGCATCCGTCCTATCAAATATTTAATCTTTTTATTTTCAATATAATAAAAAATGAAAATGTATAAATGTAACCAATAATTATTTGTTTTATTTATTTGTGTAATAAAAACCAAATTTCGTATGCCATCCCAAAGGAACCTACAAATAGTAATTTATAGTTATACTAAGTCATACGATGTAAAATCTTCAATAAAATTAATGTAAAACATGCGATGGGTAACTCTAATCACAGCGCTATATTTTTAACAACTATTTCTTTGTTATAGGTTATATTTATACTTTTTTACACACTTCAATCGAAATATACCTAAGTACAATGACAAATCTTAAAAATATATTATAGGTACATACCTAGGTACTAACGTTTATAAAATAATACCATTATACTTCAGCTTACATTTTCATCATGGAAAAATTTTAACTATACTATAATAAATAAAAACATAACACAATATACCTAATATTATAATTATATAATATTAATAATAATAATAATATTAATTTTAATTAATAATATTAATTTTTAAAGTATACCTAATATAGATTGTTATACATAATTATTAACAATTTTATATCAGGTATATAACACGCCATTAAATAATCTATACCATATAATGATTACTGATAAATGTTGATTAATGCGTGTTCCATTTAAACGTACAAACAATAATATTATAATAATAAATAAACGATTTTGTTAACAGAATTACATAATCGGCTTTCTCAAATGTTATTGGAACCACAGCAGCAGCACGGTGGTGGTGCAGATGATGGAGGCGACGAACGGCATCGTCGCCACGGACGGCACCATCACGACGAGCACATGAGTGACAGCGGTGGCAACGAACAGCAACAGCAACAAATGATGTTATTACATCAACACCATCTGAGCCAACAACACTTACAGCACCAACAGCATCACCTGCAGCATGGCCACCAGCCGCAGTTGCTTCAACAGTTGCCACATCATCATCAGCAGCAGCAGCAGCAGCAGCAACAGCAACAGCACCAAGACAACGAACTGCAACAGCACCAACAGATGCAGCAGCAACGCCAACACGAACAGCAGTCGGACCATCACCAACACCACCAACTGCATCACGACCACGAGCAGCAACAGTTGCACGAACTCCACCACCAGAACCTACAGCACCAGCAAAACTTGCAACAGCACCAGCACCAGCAGAGCCTCCAACAGCACCAGCAACAGCAGCAACAGTACGGCGAGGTGAACCAGCTGGGCGGCGTGTTCGTCAACGGTCGGCCGTTGCCCAACGCGGTTCGCGTGCGCATCGTCGAACTGGCCCGGGTCGGCATCCGACCGTGCGACATCAGCCGTCAGCTGCGCGTCTCGCACGGTTGCGTGTCCAAGATCCTGGCCCGGTACCACGAGACCGGAAGCGTCCTGCCCGGGGCCATCGGGGGCAGCAAGCCCCGGGTGACCACGCCCCGGGTGGTGGCGTACATCGGCCGGTTGAAGCGCAAGGACCCGGGCGTGTTCGCGTGGGAGATTCGCGACCGACTGTTGGCCGACGGCGTGTGCGACAAGTTCAACGTGCCCAGCGTGTCCAGCATCAGTCGGATACTGCGCAACAAGATCGGATCCACTGGACCGGCTCAAAACGCACCGTCGTCGCAGCAGCCCACGACCGCCGTCATGACCGGCGGCGGCGGCGGTGGCCTGTCGCCGACCACGGCCGCGGCCGCGGCCGCCGCGGCGCATCACATGTACGGACCGTACCATCACCACCATCACCATCACCACCCGTCCGCGTCACCGCCGGCCGTGGCCGCGGGCTATCATCAGCTCCACCACCACCAACACGGCCAATACGGCGCCCACCAACACCATCACCAGCTCTACCCCAACCACCATCATCACTACCAACAGCACCAACATCACCTGTGTTCGCCGCCGCCGCCTCAGCCGCCTTCGTCGGGTCTGTCTCCCGCGGCCACGGGTGGCTCGGCCTGCTGTTCTCCGACCGGGCCGGTCAGGTCTGTGCAGACGTCGCCGTCGCCGCTGCAGGTGACGCAGTTACAACCGCCGGCGCCGCCTCCGCCGCCGCCTCCACCGCCGCAACACTGTTGGCCGAGCCCGCACGCCGTCACCGACATACTGGCCGCGGCGGCCGCGGCCCAGCAACAGCACCAGCACCACCAACACTTGCACCCGTCGCACCACCTGCACCCGTCACAACACCACCCGAACGGCCATTACGGCGGTGGCGGCGGGGGCGGCGAAACCGCGGCCACTTCGACGGCCGCCGCCGCAGCAGCCGCAGCGGCAGCGGCCGCGGCCGCGGCGGCCAATTACGACACGACGGCCGGCGGTAGCGCCGCGGCCGCCGCGGCCGCCGCTGCGTACAACACATACTGCAGCAGTTACTACCATCACGCGATGGTGTACGCGGCCACGGCCGCCGGCAGTATAGCGGCCGCCGGCCGTCATCCGTCGCACCATCTCAGCACCACGCCGCCGTGCACGGCCGCGGCCGTGTGGCCGCACTCGATAGCGCCTCCCGCGCCGCCGCCGCCGCTGCCGCCGCCGTCGATAACGCAGTCGCCGACACCGTCGCCGCCGACGTCTGCAGCGGCGGCGGCGGCGGCGACCACCGCGTGACCATTACCGTGGTGGTGATTCCCGCTAGCCGGCGGAACGCCGAACAGAAGAAGTGAAATCGATCAAAGGTCACTCGTCTGCGTTTGACGCAATTGTGTGTAATATATTATTGTTATATTATACGAGTAAAAGACTAAAAAAATGAAAAACGAATTAGCTAGGCGTGTACGATTATATTTTGTGTAATAAAATTGTGTTCATTATATAATATTATGCATGTTTTTCCATAATTCGTATATGATTTTAACTAAATTATGATTTTATTTTTATTTTTAACTGATCTTATACCACGTTGGTGTTTACTATGTATATAGGTATATATATTATACTGTGCGCGAGTGATTTCGACCACACAATATTTTGTATGTACGATTTAAATGTTGAAAGTGGCAAAAAAAAATTGTAGTTCAACCGAAAACATAAAACCAATTGTCCGTCGTCACTCTTGTCTCGCCTATTGTATCACATGTGTTATACATATACTTCCATAGGTTAAGCATAATATGTACATAAATATATTTTTTTTTGTTTGTTTTACATAAGCGTTTATTATAAATTAATATTTTACAACACTGTAGTCGTTTTTATTTTTGTTAATTTCATCACTCATATTATATGAAATTGAAAATTTAAGTGTCTATTATATTAGTCATGCTGACCTCAAAAACAAACAGCTGTAACCTGAATTATGTGTAGCTACTGGACCGGAGACAAAGGCTTCAAGCCGGTCTAAGAAAGCTAAAATTATTTTATTATCAGTGGCATATAGGTATAAAGGATCAGGAGCGTTAATTTTCCAACGTTCTAACAAACTTATGCTTAATAGTAACTTTATAGGTATATGCCTTAAATAAAAAATAACCATAAAACGAATTGGCAACGTTCAACGAGTCGAGTTGTGGCCATCGACATCGCACGTGTGACGCACGGTGGTCATAATGTCCTAGTATTACTATATTTACTATTATCAAAGTATCAGAACAATAGTATAATAAATAGAATAGCTGTTTTTCAGAAAAACGAGTTTAAAGATTTTTAAATACCTATAATAAATCAAAAAATATTTCGATCAAATAATATATTTTTTTTTGAAAATCAAAACTCAAAAGTATACAGACTATTTAAATAAATGGAAATATAATATAGTCATATTTAAGTTGGTCAGTAATTTTCTTTTCTATAGATATTTAAGCTATGTTTGTGACGTATTTGAGGAAAGAGAGTATTTTAACCAAGATTATTTTATTAATTTCAATTATGGAAAAGAACTTTTTATAAAGCAGTAGTTATAGGAATAGACTAATAATATATATATTATCTGATGATATATATCTGAGTTTATTAAAGTTGTACGAAAATTAGTAGTGTTTATATTAATTTCAGTGACTAAATATCAATAAGTTATAAATTATTTATGTAAAATAAATATCACATAATACATAAAAAGGGGTTTGATATAGACAACTTCTATGACATTTTATAAAAAATATTAAATGTATTCTAAAATAATTAACCAATGGTCTCTCATAAAATTACCAAAAGTAATTATCCAATTATTAAATTAAATTTAAATAATTTTTTGGTGTTGGAGTGCTTTTTTACTATTGTTATCAAAATTGAAAATTCCAGTGATAAAATAAAAAATTAATTGTAAAAGAAAAGATTATCTATTATAGTGTCCAGTTAACAGGTCAGGTACTAAATGGAACATCTTTATAAGTGATATCGTGATATATCGTATCTTTACCTCAATGCTATTCGATTTTTTTTTTTTGATTTTTTTTATTCCATACATTTTTGCTTTCAAAAAAACTATGTTTGTAAATTGATTTCAAAGTCATGTGCATAGATAATTTTAATGATCCCATTTTTTCTATGATTAGGGTAATGCATACAATTGTTATCCCAGTTTTAATAAGTTTCATTATTTTTTAAGTTACAGCATGAATCATGCGTGATGTATATTTTAATTTTATCAATATCAAAAAATATAATAAAAACAATAATACAATATATTTAGTTGACTCTTTTGAGATTTCTATCACTTTTTTTTGTTAGTAAATGTTAATGATATATTAAATAAATTATTATAATAATAATGTTGATAATTAGTAATAATAAATAAACAACAATAAAAACGTTTTAAAATAATATTATTATAACTCTGATATTTGTCAATAGCTAAGAAAATGTAAAATGGTTTATTTTAATAATAACTGACATTTTGAGATCGACAATTTGATTTCTAATTCAGATTTCAAATATTATATAATTTATGACTTTTATATTTTAAATGTCTATTTTATGTTATCAAGTTATTCATATGTAATCCATATGTCTCGGGTGCCAGGCGTTGGTTGTAAGCTAGGAAAGCGAACATTTATACATACGTACATAAATTGCCTATACAAAACGCCGTTAATATTTTTTATCCATGTATGATAATCATTATAATTTTAATTTCATTAAAAAAATGATGAATACATATACAGGATATTTAACATAATTTATTACCTATACACATTGTATAAAGTAAATTTCTGAAATAACATAAAAAGTTAATATATTGAGCTGAGAAGAATTATTATTTATTCGTGATTTTAAGTATAAATTAGTAACAAAATAAAATGTCTGTATAAAAAATAAAGAAAATAGAAATTAAAATACTAAATGTTAAAGTATTTAATAATAATTTAAAAAATTTTTGAGGAATATTGCAATATTTAACTCAAGAGAAATTATTATATACATTATAATATGTATCTATTATCTATTGACTATTAGTAATTATACAAATGACATTTACTCATATTCAACAATACCAGAACGACTTAACATATATTTTATTTATACTTTATAGCATTTGTAAATCATAATTATAATAATTATATGTAAATATAATTTAAAATGTATTAATGTGTAGTGTGTACAATAATTAACTTGTTTGTGGTATACAAATTTGTATTCAATGCTATTTTTTGTAATAATTATTTACCTATAATATTGCAATATATATATTTTTTTAATATGTTTTATAGCTTAAGATTATAAATTTTAAGCAATGAGCTAAATAATTTAATTTAACTAATTTTAACTTGTATCTTTTTATATTATTGATTCAACTTTAACTTCATTCTTAATAACTGGGTAGGTAGTACTTAGGATTTCAACATATAAAGTTATACTTAGGTAACGAGTTGTAAAAGACAAAACAAAATATACATAATAATATGACATCTATATGAGCATACTTTTATAATTTTGTACTATTATTTAAGATATTATTACTAATTATTTTTCATATTTTATTGTCATACCTACCTACTTAAAGAAAAATCATTTTTTAAATAACCTTAAATTAACTAATCAATTCAAGTGAACGATTAGTAATATACCTATTCAAAATTTCTGTTTATTAATTTAAGTTAATTGAAAAAATTAGTTACTTATTTGAGTTAAACTATTATAAACTTGTCAGGCCTTGATTTCAGGTGTAAAAAATTGGGTTAAATTCAATAAATTGACTTAAAAGTAAATTAAAAATCTATAAATATTTTATTTACATATTGATAATAATATTTAACAATAATTTGTAATGTTGCATATTTTTTATAAATATAATAAAGTGTATCAATTTTAGGTTCTAAGACGAACGATAATTAGGGTCCAAATAAATAATAAAATAAATAAAATAGTTCTACATAACAAGCAATATCTAACATATTATTGTATACAATATAAGTAAAAAGGTAGGTTAATTTATGAAGATATAGGGTCTATATAAAAAGTTGTTGTTTATGTATTAATTTAAATGCTAAAACAAAACCATATAATATCTGGAATATTATAAAAAACCAATAAAAATATAAATAATTCTCAAAGTTTAAATTATTTTTATACAAAAAAAAATTAAATTAAATTCAGACTACAGAGTATAGTTTGTTGTTATTCTTCGTGAGTATGACTATATGGGAAAGTAATATAATACTGCTCTTTGAAACTTGATTAGTGTGTTTTGAAATGGGTCAAGGTTAACCACAGAAAATCAATTCAATGAAAACAATTACATTTATTAAGACTATGTACCTATAGCTGGCCAAATAAAGATATGACAAAAAATTATGACTGATATTTCATATACATATATATTTATGCACATATAAATAAATAACAATAATGTTTATTTTATATGTATTTATATATATTTATTAAATTTTTATTTTGAAAATATAAATATGTTAAATAGACAAAAAAATGTCTAAATATGCAAAAATAATCAAAATAAATCTTTACATATTTAATCATCGAATTGGAATCCTATAGCAGTTAGCATTAAATACAATTTAGCAAGATTGATACGCAAATGCATGAAATTACGATTATGATTTGTAATCCTAAATTTAAAACTTTTTTTGAGAAACAAAATCTAGCAATATATTATATGGTATTGTCTTATTGATATAGCTGTTAATCCTAACATGAACAGCGTGAATACTATAGCTTTAAGGTACTTCTAAATTTAATTATTTTCATATACGCAATATAAGTTACATTGTATAACAATAATTATTATAAAGATTAACCATTTTCAACCATCAAAAAACGAATTTTTAAATAAAATATAAGAGGTTAGTTTATACAGATAAAAAATAAATGAAGATGACTATTGTCATAAGTAGTTTGTTTTTTTTAAAGTAAATTTATTTATTTGAGAAAAATATTTTAGAAATCAAACCCATGATAAATCATGGAAAAAAGATTATTTTACACAACTATCGATTTTCCAATAAATATATATAGTAAATTAGTTTAAAAGTATTACACTATTACCCATACTCATAAGTCATGATTGACAGTGTGAACTGTAGAAATATATACTTCAAAATCGATTAAATAATATTATAAGATACAAGAAATTAATGTATACAAACAAATACTACTTGTTGTCACAGTTGAAAATTTGAGAACAATAATTGTCAAGAAACCAAATATAAAAAGCAAAATATGTTGCAAAATTAGTTTGCACAGAAATTTCGATTTTTATTTCATACTTTTAAAATAATTAATAATAACTAATTAAAGTTTATGACTATTTTATGCCATTATTTTAATAATAAAAATTGTGGGATATTAATAATAAATTCCTATTTTCTTATTATTTTTTTTTCTTGGTCCAACAAAATAGAAATAATATTTTGTGTAGTCTTGTAATTCTTGTATTAATTATTTAAAGTAATAGAATGTGAGGTTTTTCGTTACAACCAACGGGAAGTGCGATGACCGACCCATTATGATTTCCTGCACGAGACAAACTATTATTTTTTTTGTTTAACACCGAGACTATTATGTGAATATTAAATATTTAGAGGGCACGCGTACTTTTTAATGGGAAAATATGGTTGTCACTATTATAACGTGACCGAAATCAGGAAGAAGATATTTTAACACATAAATGAATCTTTAAGAATCGTAAACTAGTGATTAATATAATAACTGCTGTATACTTATAATTGGAGTTAGTACTATTAAAAAATATTGTAATGTTGTTCTATCTTACCAAAATTATTAATTAAAATTATAGATATTCATACTAATAACGTATCAGCAGATAATATTAAAATAATTTTCTGTCTAAAGTTAAAATATAATTTGTAATGTAATCTTTATAAAAATTGCCATGAAAAATAATTAATTCTATACAAAATAGCAAATAGTGTCAAGGTCTGAGAAGATTTTTTTCAATAAATATAATAAAATACAAAAACTGTTGAAGAGAAAATGATTTTAAGATTGTGACTATTTTTAAGCTTCTGTATAAAAATCTTATTTGGTTTATATTAAATTTAATAATTTAATGACAGTGTAAAACTAAACTATCAATAATTTTAATCGAGGAATACAATTTTTATTAAAATAAATCAAAAAAACTATTGAAAGGTACACCTTATACGATTTAATTATCTGTAAAAAGCACAAAAAATAATTATAAGATCAGGTGCGAAAGATTAGAAACAAAATTTACAAGATACGTAAATGGTTAAAAAAGAATCAACATTAGTGTTCGACATGATTCGCCTAAGCGGCTCATTAGATAACTAACTTGTAGTTACAAGAGGAGTATGAAATATAGCAGAGGACCGAAATTAAAGTTACCTTTTAAAACATAATATAAGTAATATAACATTAATGACATTTACGATAGACAGGTAAGTGAATCGATAGTACTCGGTTGAGAATAAATCTATCAAAACTCCACTGAAAAACTAAATATCTGTAGCATTATTTTTTTGTTTCGCTCCATATGATAAGTTATCACTGATAACTGACAAGGAAAAAACACATTGTAAAACCAATGCATTGCTCCAGCACTTAAAATTTAATATAACATTATATAATACTTTAACTATAGTTTAATTTAATTTAAATTTTAAATCGATGTCCTTGGCAAACGTGAAACGTTTATAATTTATAAATAATACATTTACGAACTAGGTATATAGTTTATTAGGTAATTTAGTATTTATATCTATACCTATTTTCAATATGTATAAAGATGTTACTAGATTTGATTAGCTCATATAATATGAATTAATAATGGAATCTGAAACACAAACAACAGAATGAATAACAAAATAATTGTGAGTATACGTTTAATGTGTTCAAGAAAAAATATAATATTAATTAGTATGTTGCTATTGGATTTCCTGCGGATGTGTCTCGTCAAAGTATTACAATAAAATTATATATATAAAAAAAAACATTTTTTATCATTCATTAAATATAGGGAAATACCAAATGACTCAATCACTTAGTGTTGTTAACGTTTTGGAAAACCTCAGATTTCAATCAACCTGTACGTGATTCGAATAATACAATACAATACAAAATATAGTACCATATAAAATGTTAGAGTTCATCAACATAGTGACGAATCACTATACTTTTTAATGTTCATTAAAAATTCGTTATCGTTTTCACGTATGGTTCATATTAAATACATACCAATAATTATATGTTAACAACCCAAAAAAACTATTATTAAACACTTTAATGTCCATCAAAGCTCAAAAATCGTAAATGAGATTCATTGATTTTTTTCTTAAAAAAATACATTTTTTAATGTTTACCCCAGGCCTTATTTTAACGGGTAGTAGGACCCAAAAGTGGGTGGATAGTAGGAAAATTCAATAAAAGGGCAGTTGACTTTATGAATATGGGCACCTTACAAAAATATAATTTTCCTTATAGAATGATTGAATTACTACCTTCTGAATATTTGAAATTTGTGTCATTTATAAACCCAACCTTTCATGAGTAATAATTATGTAAGTTTACAATTTTTGGTACTTCGATGATTGATTAATCTATATGAAATTGAAATACGAATTACGATTAGGTACTATCTATGTTATTGGCTTAGCTTATCGCGATCCCATTATAGACCATTTTTTAAAAATATTTTCCACTCTAAGAAAATATCAATATATATAATTTATTTGAAGGGGGATAAGTATTATAATCCAAATAAATTTCATAAAATAAACTTTTCTGTGTGTTTGGGCAATAGATAAAAATCCTTGAATAATCTCTGGTTTAATCATTAACGCTATGATTGCTTTTCTGAAATTATGAAAAGTACAATTTGACCAATAGCTGGATACGTGTTGAGGACCGTAGAGTTTATATTTGACCTTTATTAAAATCTTCAAAAAACGATAGCTCAATAGACAATAATCATTATATAGTATTATAGTATATATGCTAGTAAATATTATTTAAAACGTGACTTATGCGTAGAAAAATACTTATGAAATGAATTGAAAAAGGCATATTCTTAAGAAAAATATATTATACAAATCACAAAAAAAGACTATCGTAAAAAAGTAGATATTAAAATAATAAAATGTAGTTTATTTATTTACTTTTAAAATGTATAGACTGCATATT
Organism: Aphis gossypii; assembly: GCF_020184175.1. Lineage (NCBI taxonomy): Eukaryota > Metazoa > Arthropoda > Insecta > Hemiptera > Aphididae > Aphis > Aphis gossypii. The sequence continues at coordinate 41,812,417 of NC_065533.1, forward strand.
TACAAATAAATGTTTAAAAGTAGGTAATTACTAAAATAAAATGAAATTATGCAAACGTTTGTATTTAAATAAAAAATGAAAATAAAAATAAAATAAAACTTTTAATAAATTTTTATAGCGACTATCCAATTTATATATTGAACGATTTGTAATGTAATAACAGTATAAACTATAATCAATAGGTACTTAACAAAATTTATAAAAGATATGCAATTTATTTATAATTTGTGGTTAAACGATTTTGAATTTGTAGTACAACATTTTTTTTAAATTCCACAAAAACTGTTAATTCCTAAATTATTAATGATAACTAATGAACGTTTATAACTCATTTCACATAAACACAAATTTACAAAATTATTATACAAAACACGAAATGTTGATAAGTATTATATATAAATGGTGTTGTAGATACAATATGTCAATATGACATAAGAATTTTAAAAAATAGTCATAATTAAATACTTGCAAATTGTTAGTATTTTATATAAACAGGTATAGCATACAGGTATACATTTCATTTTTTTTTTTTTAGTAAATGTATATATTTTTCAAATTTACTTAAATATATAAAAAGTTTCTACTTAAAAATACTTTTCATCCAGTACTTTTTATACCAATACATTTACAGGTACTCTTTTTCCTGTCACAATTATAGATTATACAGTGTACTTTTAATATTATAATATACAATCGATGCTAATATACCCATAGTGCACGTGCTCGGGGATTAAACGGTGCTAATATATAATTCAAAAACATGCGTGGTATTTCCTATATGCAAATGATATTATTACGCACCGAGTAAGTATAATTTCCTGTTGGGTCACCGAACACGATATGAAGACGTTACGGTTGTTATTATAAATATTTATTTATTGTGTTACGCGTATACAGAATACACTGACACTAAATACCACACCAATGGGCAATGACCATACTCATTACTCACACTATATAATAAAACAACGTATGTATTTTTACTTGTTTTATACAATATTAAAATTAAATTTCAAAAAATTTAAATTAAAAAGTTAAAATTAACTTAACTTTTATTTTTTTTTTTAATCCGTTTATGCAGCTCAATCTTATACCACCTATAGTGATAATTTTGATAGTTTTATTCTTTAATATATTTTATAGATACTCGAGAGTCTACATTATAAAATGTATGAGTGTGGTCGGCCGTCTCCGGGATCGAAGACTATAAAATCATGATTCCGCTGCAACATATAATACCTCTATCGCATGATCTATGCGGATCATCCGTGCGTGCAAAGACTCGCGTAAACGTTCAATGTGCTTTTATTGCTGTAATCGGTTTTATAGTTTCCCAAGGCACAGGTTTTCAATGTCAGAATAAGTCTCGGTCGACGAACAAACCACAAAAAGTTATTAGGCACTATTATTAGGACCGTGTTCGAAAAAATGTTTTCGCCCGGTTTTTCAATCTTTCAGTTATTCGCCAGATGGATATTAACCGCCGTCTGTCGGATAAAATTATTTAGCGAATAAACTTCCGAATAAATAAATAAATAATAATCGTCATTTATCATATAAGTATGTTCGTCGTCCTTATTCCGTAGTCCGTCACACACGTTACGCACCGTCGGAAAAAAATTCGCAGCGTCGCGTCGTCGAGTGGGAGGGGCTGACGACGGACGGACGCCGTCGGCGGTCGACGTTCGGAGCGGGACGGGGCCCACAGGACGCGCACTGTCCTGGCCGCGGCACAACGATGTCCGCCGCGTTCCGTGTAATACTCGCGTGTTGCGCCGCCGGGTGTTGCGTATGGCGGCGGGCCGCGTGCCTGTCGTCCGAGTCGACGCCGCTGTACCTGCGGAGCGCGTACCCGCTGTGGGATCCCGAGTCCACGCCGTCCCATTCGGCCGCCGAGCCGCTGCTGCTCACGCCGTACCTGCGCAACGGCAACATACTCAGGGCCAAGCAACTGGCCCGGGTGACCGAAGTGTACCGGCCGCAGCGCGTGGTCAGCTACTCCGGTTACTTCACGGTCGACGACCAACACAACTCCAATCTGTTCTTCTGGTTCTTCCCCGCAACGGTAACCGTACTATATATATACGTAAACGTTTAAAATTTTAATAATAATATTATACTGTAATATTAACGACAACGACCGCGAGTTAGGTTAGTGTTGTTGGTATCATAATATGCTGCGAGCTATATAATGTGATTTATTATAATATACTTCAAAAAAAAGTCAGGAAAATGGAAAAAATGTATTTAGTTATCGCCATATTAGTATGGGCCCTAGACCCTGGAACACAGCATTATAGTATCGTTTGCAAATCTGTTTTAAACAATCATAAAAATAGCAGGGTGAAAAAACAAAAACGACTTATACTATATTATAAGATAGAGCTATAGTTTCGTTATTTTATTTTGCATATAAATGCATATTATGAGTTTTTTTTCTTTTCTTTTTTTATATTTCTTCCGTTACTTTATACTTTTTGACGTTCAATACGTATTCATTAATAATTGTACTAATTTTACCGCCATTGACGATTTAATTTAATTTAATAAACGACCAAAATTGTTAGATTTTAATTTATTTTAATTTTTTATCATATAATTTAGTTGTTTATTCGCGAACGCATGGTTTACCTATAGGTAAACTTGAGGCTTGAGGCTTAAAGCACTAATTCATTTCAAAAAAATTTAGGAGATTCAATCCTGACTATGGTGTTTACCAAAATAGACATTAGGTATGTAGGTATACCAAAAGTACCAATTATTTTATTAATCGCATAAAACTTATAAAAAAAAAATCGAATTCATCATAAAGTTTTCTTAAAAACTAGTTTCCACTATTTTTAATGTACCTCGAACTTTTTTTTAAAAAACGGTCAGAATTGAACCGTATCAAAGTTTAATAATAAATAATAATAATTTTTACTAAATGCATTAAAACATAAATATATTAAAATAAACAATGATAACAAATCAGGCTGAGAATAACACAAATTTAATTAATTTAAAAACATTTTTAATTTGTCTACTATAGGTATGAAATTTTTAATATACCTATAACATTTTTTAAATGATTGTTTAAAAAAATATTTAAGCCATTAATATAGTTTCTGAGTGTCTTTTATGGACCAAAGTTTTTTCTAGATTTGAAATATTAATAAAAATCCATGTTAGTTAAAAAAGTAAATGTTATTTAAATTATTGTGATAATTAATTATAATCATGCTTAACTGTTTTAACACACAATTATATAAAAATAAAAATTAATATAATATAATAAATGTTTTCTTAATTATCTAATTTTTGTATCGCTGAGTTTATACTAATATAATATATTAATATAGAATAGTAGGGAATATTAAATTCCATTTATTTCTGGATTATATAAGTAGAGAAAATGTAGAGGATTAACAGCCACCTATAAGCGGGAATTAATAATTATTATTTTTTTGGAATTAAAAAATCAAATACTTCACTTTTGCTTGAATTATTTTATGATGGCTATAACAATGTAGTACTGTGAATCTTCTTTTAAGAAGTGTCACGTAAAAATAAAGCCTTATAAAATTATACTACGAACATATTACGTGGTTTATTATCCAAATATAAATTATATGACATTATATCTGCAACAATAATAACTTAAGTAAGAAATAAATGTCATGAATTAAAAAGTTTCCCTACTCTACCAGAAGTTTAATTTATACGCTTTGTGTTATTATTATAGAGTCTTTACTATGAAACAAAAGCTCCATTAATTTTATGGCTAGAAGGTGGCCCTGGTGCCAGTGCGGCATTCAGCGTATTTAAAGAAATCGGCCCGTTCAATTCTTCATTTGACGGGAAAACCTATACGATCGATGAAAATCCATTATCTTGGCACAATAACAATTCATTACTATTTATCGACAGTCCTGTTGGAACAGGTAAAACAAATTATAATAACAGACATAACAAAATATTATGTTTATTAATTATTAAAATGTTTATAACTATTTATAACTAATTTAATACAGTGCTTATACTTACCAACAATATGTATTTTAAGTCATAAAAATGAAACTAACAATCAATGTATGATAACGGGATGGTTTGAAGATACTGTAGATACATAAGGGAGAATGAATATTTTTTTTCCTTTTCAATTGGTTTAATTGCAGATTTTTAAACATTTTAATTTAATCTGTTCAAATGCATTGTGCACACGTCATATCGATTGCTTTAGCAAGAAGTTACACTTCTACACTTTGTTAGTATATATATTTTTTTATTTCAGGATTTAGTTTCACTGAACATATTGACGGTTATGCAACAAACTTCACGACCGTTGGAGAACAACTTTTAGAAGCTTTAACACAATTTTACACCATGTTTCCCGAACAGCGACCAAATCCGTTCTATATTGTTGCTGAATCATACGGTGGTATGTACAACACTCAATTGATTATAAAATAAATTTATGTACCTATAATTCACGTATATAAATAATATACGGCCGATTATTTTAATATACTTAAAATTAATTTCGAACTTAGGCAAGTTTGCACTTTCTTTGGCGTCATTAATCCACAATAACAAAACATTAGCTAATATAAAAATTGATGGAATCGCAATTGGAAATGGATTTTTAGATCCCGAAACATTATTGTGTTATGGAGATTTTCTATACCAAATTGGTTTAGTTGATAACAATACAAAACAAGAAATTAATAAATTGGAATCCCAAGGTAGAAAAGCAATACACGATAAACACTTTGTCGATGCATTTTATGTGAGTATGCCTATCATAAATTAATCTATACCTACTGACTACAATAAAATTAATAATTTCTTTATATTTTTTTTAATCTATAAAATATTCATTAATATTAATTTGTTTGATTTTTCTTCCATTATTAAAACTAAATCTAATCTATATATTATAAAGAAAATTATTTTTTTTTATATCTATACAAAACAATAAAAATTGAGTAAGTATTTATTTTAATTTTCTTGTACCTATACTCAAAAAAAAAAAAATGAAAATTTAAAACTATACTCCACCTACACACACATATAGGTAAATATATATGTCATATAAAAATATACATCAAAAATAGCTCTAAACTTATATAACTAATAAAATTTATAATCCTTTCATGGTGATCCCTCATTAGCATCCCCTAAAACTTCTTTTTAATTTAACCTCCCCCCCCCCCGTATAAGTAACGGTACATATATTATATGGATGGTAAATAAATTGTTTGATATTATTATAAAAAAAAAATTATATTTTTCAGGCTTGGAGTGGTATAATGAGTACGTTTATCGAGCAAACTCAATTCCCAAGCTTGTACAATATCATTGACGGCGACACGATTCCGTGGAATTCCACAAACACCATAGGGGACGTTAGCTACATTGACTTATTGCAGACGGTCGACAGCCGGAGAGCGCTGCACATCGGTGATATTGAGTATACTAGTTTGGGCGTGATCTATTACAAAATGATACCGGACTTCATGACCTCGGTTAAGGAACACTTGGAACAGCTGGTGACCAGTTATCCCATTCTGGTGTATAATGGTCAGATGGACCTGGTCGTGGCATATCCGCTGTCCGTCAACTTGTATTCGAACATGAAGAGCCCGTACGGAGCTGATTACAAAAAAGCGATCAGAAAACCGTGGTATGTAAATAATAAGTTGGCCGGTTACATAAAAACGGTGGGAAACCTCACGGAAGTGATGGTGAGAAACGCGGGCCACTTGGTATCCTGCGACAGACCAGAAATCTTGTACGATCTCATACATAAATTTATTACAAAACGACTCGATCAATAAATGTTCACCTACACATTAAAATAATTTTAAATACCTACTAATTATGTTTATCGTGGTTACCTATTTGTTTTTAACAAACCACATCGACTGTACACTATAATTTATTACATTATATTATAATATATATAGCATTATAGCTATAGGTATTACTACCTAATTTGACTGTTTTTCTTTTTATATACTTATATAAACTTTTTCATTACTGTTACAACTAAAATAGTCATTACCCACTAGATTTTTCCAAAAATTAATATTAACTTTATGTTAAAAATTAAAAAAAAAAACACAAAATAGTTAGATAATTATAACCGGACTAAATATTATCACGTTTGTTGTCGTTATTCGTCCATTTAATAACTGTAGTAATAAATATAATGACATTTTTTTATGAAAAGTGCGTCCTATAGATGATTATTTTGTAAAGTCTTAAGTTTTTTTTTTTGTAAACCGTCAGTCATAACCAAATAATTTAATGTTTTTTTTTTTTGTAATTTAATTTAAATATGATTATTTTTTATTGTATTATGATTAACTTATTTAAGTATTACAATAATACAATATTATAATATGTCCATGCGTAGATGCATGCTTCATGTTAATATCAAAATGTAATATAATCACTAAAATATAATAATTTATTAGGTACACATTGCATATTTTTTCGAATTTTAATAATTCGATATCCAAATATTCATCAGGATTCAAAGCTTATTCAGTTCCATGTCTAAATCCTAAATCTTAATCACGCACTATAACCATATACGGTTGTAAGAAACATACGAAGTTATCTTGTTGATAACTGTTGCAAAGGTGAAGAAATATAACTAAAGTTTGAAAAAAATATTTAATTCTTAACTAACCAAATTAGAATTTTCTAATTAACTTAAGAACTTGACTATAGTTTAATTGATTGTTGAATTAACACTCAGAACATTTTGGTTTTAATCATTTTATGCATTAATTATAGTATACCTATACGTCCTACACGGTTTTAGACAAAAAAATAATGATCTATAGGTACTTACCATAATAATAGTAATAATAATAAAGTAATAAATAATAATACTATAATTTTTGTTGTTAATAAATATTATTATTATACCTTATAAAATATATAGAATATAATATAGATATAAAATACTGATTATATAATCCGTGTACAATTATTAAAAAAGTTGATTAAATTTTTTTAAACTCAGTTATGTTAATTTTTTACCATTTTGACTTAAGACTTATTATTCGTATACTTGTATTATTTGTTATCTACTCTCTTCTAACTCAACGACTTGTGTTCACTAATCACTTTATATAACTCGAAAAATTGTTTTCACTAACTTGCCCGCGTTTTAGACTTCAATCGAGTAGATACCGCGGTCTTAGATTATTAGGTACCCCTGATAAACATTCGTAAAATAATTTCACTATTGCCGACGCTTTAGGTACTATTTTATTATTCTAAATAATATTATATTATGATCTGAGCAAATAAGTTAATAAAATAAACATCAGTCATTAAAATTAAATTAAACATTTCTAGGTACCTATGCATATTGTATTCTCGTTAATCTGTCGTCTATTATCAGTATAATATAGTAAATAGTAATAATATGTTTTATTATTAATATAAAAAATAATATACAATATATATTTATAATTATATATATTTATTTATATAATATACATTAATATATAATTAATATAATATAAATATAATAAACTGCGGAGTTTACGGCCAAATATTAGTACATAATTAGAAAAAATATAAATCGTTTATTGGAAAAAGATAACTAAAAACACTATAACAGCAGCAACAGCAACAGCACCATATGTCTACGATATAAATTGATTGGGTCTGTATTTTTTCATGGCTTCTTTGACCAAGCTAATTTTTTCGATTTTCGGTACGTGTTTAAACATTTTGATCTGACGAACCACAATGTCGGGCGCCAATATGTACCGTTTGGCCAAATCCAGCAATTTACCTTCGCTAATCTGAAAAGCGGCGTCCGTCGCGATCTTTTGTTCTCGCATCACGGTTTTTATCGCGTTTTGCGTGGCTTCGGTCAACACTTTGCCCGTCGGACCTCGGAAAGTTTTCGCGTACGTAGTCACCACTGTGTTGAATATTTTCGTTGGTCTAATCATTTTCAGAATCGCACGCCCAACGCTTTTTTGTGCTGCTTTCCCGACTACTCCGCGACGCGTCCGTTTAATAACGTTAACCGCGTTCGTCGACTCTTTAGCTTTTAACACTGCCACTATTTGTTGTACAGCATCACCAGCGGGTAGTTCCAACAACGAGCTAGGTATCAATGCGGACGTCAATTGAAAATCACCGTAACGGTTTTTTACTGACTGTATAGAATCTTTCAACGTTGTGGGCGTCTGACCACCGTTACTACCGGTACTCGTTTCGTTGTCGTACGCAATAATGAAATTAACACCGGGATTGTCGACGCCGCTCGGTAAATCGAAAAGAAAATCGTAATCTTCTACCGGTACGTCTTTTATGTGCGCGTACAATTCGAGCCGGTAGTCGAACCACTCGGAACAGGCCATTTGCAACGGCATCGTGCCCAAATCGACGATCAGCGGTGCCATATACGATCCAATGTCGAGACCCACGCACCCACTCATAAACACTACTTCGGATTCGTCCAGCGTTTTGATGTTGAACGCGTACGAATGACACAGAACCTGCGTGGTTGGTGAAAAATCGCCAATCGGTCCGCAATGATGCGTATTTATGAACTTTTCGAGGTCTTCTTTTACAGTGCTCGCGGTTTTTTCTACGATACCGTCAAAGTTGTTTTTACCGGTTGCAGCAACTATTATCGTACCTAAAATTCCCATCGATGAAATTACGTCGTTCGGTTTCACTTTTTCGCCGACGAAAATGTCGTGTAAGATTTTCCCTGTGTGATACGGTGGCAGTAGTTCCCATGGTTTTAAAATATAGTCTTCGACAAAATCGTCGCCGGCAACAACGGTCGATATTGTAGACGCCACAAACAGCAACGCGGATGGGTAAATCGCGGAAAATAACATGATTTCGATTCGGTTAATGTTTACCGTGCACGAGAACATTATAAACTACGATAACGGTTACTATAACGAGCACTATATATGCTCGGGTTGCGTTCAATCGCGTTCAATTGCGTTCAATTGAGTTTAATCAAAAAAACATTACCAATAACCTTTTGTTCCTTAATTTTACATAGTAATTTTCAAAATCAAATAGGGCGCTGGTATACGTAGTTTTTCCGTTTTAAAGGTTAAATTTATAACTTTAAAATAAGCGTATTTAATTGTTTGAAATTTGAACGTCAAATTATTTAATATAGTACCATTTTACTATCTCAAAACATAAATACATAAAGGATATTTCTTGGTACTCCAAAGCGTATAGAATTAGATTGAAAATTGTAATGTCAAGACAAATTATTGTAATTGATTTAGTTAAACATTAAAACATTTGTATCTCTTATAGATCACGATGTTCTATACTCCATACCACGAGAGAACGCATACGACTCGCGCATCCTCCCGCGTCTCTCTGCTATCGAAACCGGTTTCCCTATGGCAGAGTAACGTTTAGGGATGCGCAGAAGAACCAATTTTGGTTGGCCGCCGTATGCGTTCTCTCGTGGTACGGAGTATATGGTGTGTTTTAAACGTTATCTGTTTTTGATAAGTAATTTTAGATAACGGATTTAATCGTGCAACTTAAATTAATCGTCGTTGAGTGTTACTGTTGGATACTTGGATATTAAGCGTTTCAGTCATTTATCGTTTTATTAATTTCTAACTAGCGGCCGGTGTGCCTCACTCTGCTGTGAAATTCGGTCTAAGTGAATACCCTAGGTCGGAGTCGGAACTGTAAAGAAAATATCGTAAAAAGTCTAGTAGTCACAATTTTAGTTAACCTAACCTCCGGTGGTTTGGAAGGCGCCGAGGGAGTCCTAACCTAACCTTCGAGGGGGTCGGTGTGCCTCGATTACTGGGCTGGTGGAAGCCGCCTTCGAGGGGATCGGGTGAAAATTGTGTGGGAATTCGGTCGGAAATTCTAATCGGGTGTATAGAAAAGAAATCACACATTAAAAAAGTAGGAAAAGTACTGAAGTCGAGTAAATAAATACGAAAAATGGTAATTGAGTGTCTAGCTATCAGTCCTAAACTGGTGTAATACCGTTTTCTATTGCATGCCCTGTTCTTTTTGTATATAAAAAAATGTATTTAGCAAAAATGGTAGTCGAGTGTCTAGCTATCAATCATCACATCACGTACCTAAATCTATGTCTGACAATGCAATCCACCTGCACCTCCGACATCGAAAGTCTAATGTTGTATTGTAGAATAATAAGTATAAAGTCGAATAACATGTGAGCATTCGAGTCGAGTTGTCAGTTATCATTGGGAAAAATCGAATTAAACGTCATTAAACCCACCACGTAGGCAATCCGACTGCGTCGGATCGCGGACGATGTGTGAATAGTAGGTTTATGATACCAATATAGTATAATATGAACAATCTGATACCGTGTCCCGTCGCATGCCTGGTTCTTTTTAGTTTTTTTTATATTATAAAATTTATTTAGTGAAAATGGTAGTTGAATGTCTAGCTATTAGTCATCATAATATGATGTAAATCGATGTCCGAAAGTTAAATCCATAATTGTCATACCTCCTAATGTCAAAGTTCAGATGTTGTTTTTGATATGTGCGAGAAACTATAAAATATATAATATTTTTTCAATAATTTTATAAAACGTATCAAATGTCATAAAAAATTGAAAACAACAATTCAAAATGTACTCCCTTATAACGCGTTGTAGTATTGCAAACACTTTATATTATGTATATATAGGTACTTATAATAATCGTAATAATATGGTATTAAAAAAGCGGGTAAGTGGGTACCGCTCTAATATGACTAACGATTTCGGATTTTTTTTTATCACTTTGAACAACTTATAAGAAACCTTGTATTAAATTTTCAAGATATTCTGGTCAGCCAAAAAATTTTTATCGTTATTTAAAAAAAAATACTTAGAAAAATTGAAAATTTCAATTGTCTATAAATAGTTCAAAAAAAAACTCAAAATTCCTTGAAAATTTAACTGTGTACGGAGAGCGCTAATATAAACATTTGATGAAAATTTCAAGTATTTACATCGATTAGTTTTTGAGTTATAGCAAAATAAAAAATTCGATTTTGACGTAAACTGGTTTTGCGTAAAAAATCCCGTTTTTCCCTCATTTTTTTGGGGTTTTTCTCGATTCATTTCAAAAATATTGAAAATTTTTAACTTTTGACCCCCAAAGTACCAACTAGATTTAATTTCCTTTTCAAAGAGGGGCTGAAGTCAAAAATCGAAGCATTTTTACTGCTCCAAATGTTGTCGACAGACACAAAAAAAAAAAAACACACATCATTGTCAGAATCTAAATTTTTATATGGTTCCCACATAGCATTTTTCAATGAAACTGATTGAATTAATATTTGTTTAAAATTAAATTTTTAATCCATATTTAAATTTTAAAATTTATTACAAAAAAAAACATAATTATGTTTAAATGTTTCAAAGCATTAAAAATATGTATAAAATAATTAATATTGAATTACTGTTAAATATTAATATTTTATCAATCAATTAAATTAAATATTAAACAAACGCAATTATTATTCAACGTTAAAAATTAATCTTGTTTTAATGTTGAAAATATATTATTTAATGAATAACAAAACCAAATTTGTATTAAATATATTAATTATAATTGCTGTGTGAGTAGGTGGTAATTTTTTTTCAATTTTTTAGTGCAAGAACTTATAGAAAGTGTATAGTAAAAAAAGATATGCACATATTATATTCAGTATTGTATGAATATTTAGTCTTGCTGCACATATATTCCGCTTTATATTATTGTATGGGTATATTTGTCGTGTTAACTTTATTTATTAAAACTGTTGAACGATGAGCAATGGACACAGTACGTATCTATTACATTATTATATTGTTATAATACAATAATTCTGTATATATGTCTCAGTAGTTATCGCAAATTGAATTTAATTTTTAACAATTAATATATAGCAGTATAATATAATAGTATGGTCATAACTTATAAAGTGTGAAAGTAATAAAAATAATTTAACATTATTGTGATTTATTGGTCGAAGGCTTTATCTAATGTTACGGTTTATATGTAGGACATAAAATATAGGTACTTTATCATGTGATTTTTCAAAATATGATATTTTTAACAATTTAGTCTTGGTAAAGTTGCTTTTCCTATTTTAAATTCATCAAATAATTAGTACTTTAATTTCTTAATTAATGCTCACTCTTGATTGTAGTCAATTGTCTGTATTATATAATTTAGTTTTTTGTAAATACGTTCTTAATTTTAAATATTGTAATTAAATTATTTTCAATACCAATATACCAATAATTACAATATGATGAAATACTTTATCACCCTATTAGTGGTTAAACTTGAATAGGTACTTATTATGTTTTGTTATTTTAAGCATTTAATTCTTTAAAATGATATTGGTATTTTTAATTTTTTCCTAATATTTATATTTTAAAATTATAAATATTGTTGAAAGTTAATATAATTAATTTTTATACCTGCTACAATTTTTGTTAATTTAAACTGTTGAGCGATGAGCGAAGAACATAGTACATATCTATTACATTATTATATTAATATAATATAATAATTCTGTATATATGTCTCTGTAGTTTTCACAATTTTAATTTAATATTTAAATAATTAATATAGAGCAATATAATATAATAGTATGGTCATAATAACTTATAAAGTGTGAAAGTAATAACAATGAATTTTTAGATGACTTTGACTGGCCAATAAACGATCTTGAAGTTATTGAAGAAAAATAAAAGATAAAGATATGTATGGCTATTTGATATGCAAATATGAAATAATTAATTTAAATGTTTTATACTTAACAATAAACAATAAAATATTTATTTTAGGAAAATGATTTGTCACATTTGGGAGGAAATTCTATAAAAGCAACTATAGAAATTATAGTCAATACATTTTTTACTTATGTCTTACTATCCAACTTTTTATGTACTGGTAAAAAATGAAAACAGAAGTTTTGTAAATTAAATTTATGTTCAGTTAGTTTTGGTAAGAATAATACAGTTAGGTATCTAATTATTAATATATAATATAATTTGAACTAAACATTATTAGCTATTAGTGCAACACCACTACTGATGAGTCAGTTCTATATTATAACCTTTTTTTATAACTTAAATTACAGATATTTGTAATAACTTATAGATGCTTTTAAAAATCAAACCATAGCAAAGAACATTGACCAAAATGAAATGAAGCAACGATTAAAATACCATTTAGCACAAGCTCCGTTTAGTGTAAAACGATTAAATGACAAAATAAATGAAAATATATAATTAATTGTACTTTATTGTATTTATTTTATTTATTTAAATTAATTGTAATTTTTTGTAATAATTTTATTAATTTTTTAATTATTCTTTAAATCCTATATCGGCAACAAAGGCCATAAGTTACAGTTATTTTTCTTTTTATATTGTTATTGATTTTATTATATTCATGAGTATATAATTAATATATAATAAATTGTTCATACATCAAAGTAATAAAATTGTATATTCCTAAATCCAATTCTTTAATTTTCTAGTAAAATATTTATTTAACAATAAGTGTGCAGGATGGTGGGGTGAATAATATTAATAACGATGAAAAGAGTAATTTCTAAGTGCATAATACGATACCAATTTTTGAAAGTGGGTGAAACCTCAAAACCCCTTCTAAGTTACTTGTTAGTATTATGTATTTATAATATAATATTATATTTACTGTACAATAAATGAATACATGTCTATAAGCTCTAAGTTTAATGCATTATTAGAATATATTGTTGTTGAGGTATTACAAAGCAATTTTAAATAAAGTTTAGTTTTTAAAATTAGTTAAACATTACAAAAGAGTTCAAACAATGAAATTTAAACTTTAATTAACGTTTATTCAAAGAATTTTAAATGTTTATTATAAATTTATTAATTAAATATTTAATAGACTTTTATTAAATATATCTATGCTGTGTGGGTTGTAATTCAAAAACTACTTTAGGGGGTCAAAAGTTAAAAATTTTCACCAAATGTTTATATTAGCGCTCTCCGTACACAGTTAAATTTTCAAGGAATTTTGAGTTTTTTTTTTAACTATTTATAGACAATTGAAATTTTCAATTTTTCTAAGTATTTTTTTTTAAATAACGATAAAAATTTTTTGGCTGACCAGAATATCTTGAAAATTTAATACAAGGTTTCTTATAAGTTGTTCTTAAAGTGATAAAAAAAAATCCGAAATCGTTAGTCACAATTTTTTTTATAAGTTCTTCATTAATAAAGAAATTATGGAAATTGATGTTGTAAAATAATATTAGCTTGTTTACAATTCTCATAACATCATGGTAATCCTAAACATATTATTGCATGTAATATTTTTATTGGATCTTGTATTTATCTTATATGTACAGTAATAAAATTTTCCTAATAAATGTTGTAAAAATAGTTTTTCATAATTACATGAAAGATACAATCACAATGGTATGCAACTTTGATAAAGTGTACAAAAAAGAAGTTTCCACTAATTTTAACTTTATTACTATAACTTTATTTTCAAAATGTCAATTATTTGTGATATATGCAAAGTAGAATTTACAACTAAGTCTTCATTGACAAGACATCTTTTAAATAAACACAATGTTACTAGTGAAGCAAAAAAAAAAATGTTATCTAAATGTATCACCTGTAATGACTAAACTTTTTCAAAAAAAAAATTGCTTATTGATCAATTAAATACAAAACATGAAATGAGTATTCAAGAAGAAATTATAAACTTTTCTTATGTATCAGGTACTACTATGACATAATAACATTTTTATTTTTTTATTAAATATACACTTTTTATAAACTAAAAAAAATCATACATTAAATTATAGATTTTCAAAATTGATTAATAAATTATGAACTAAAAAATAACTGTCAATATTCACACCAAACTGGAAAAAGAATAAGCAATGATGGTCGTAGAACTTACTATGAATGTAATCGATCTGGCACCTATATAGAAAAAGATAATTCCAAAAGGCTAATAAAATCACAAGGAACTAAAAAAATCAACTCAAATTGTACGAGTCATATTATATTATTTGAGCCCGTAAACCAAAGCAATTGTAATATAATATTTTATAAAGAATATTATGGACATGAAAATGAATTGCAACACATTGGTTTACCAGTTATAAAAAAGCATGAAGTCACTGCAAAATTAACACAAGGTGTGACAATTGGTAGAATATTGGATGATTTTAGGGATAGCATTGGAAAAAATTTGAAAAGAAAGGATCTAATTACTTGAGCTGATCTTCATAACATCAAGCAAAAATATAATATAAATATTCAGGATGGCCAATTACATAAAGATGACTCTACAAGTGTGGATATTTGGGTTGAACAAATGAAAGAGCATGGAGATAACAATCCAGTTCAATACTATAAAAAACAAGGTAAATTTTCCAACAAAATTATTTTATTTTAAATGTAGATTGGTAGGTACACAAAATAGAATAGGTAAGTATAACATTATTTTAATATGTAATTTAATTTTTATTTAAAAATAAGTATGAAATTGAAATTAAAAAATTAAGAACAATTCAAAGTAAGCAACATATATTTAAAATTATATAAAATCATATAAATATAATTATGTGAATTTCAGGAGTTATTGATATTACTGGAAAGTTAGAAATAAATGATTTTTGTTTAATCATAATGGACCCAGGACAAAGACACTTGCTAAAAAAAATTGGACAAGGAAAAGTAGTTTGTCTTGATGGGACCCATGGACTTAATGGATATGATTTTGAGTTAGTTACCTTAATGGTTATCGATGACTTTGGTTCAGGGTTTCCATGTTGTTTCATGTATACTAATCTGAAAGATACAAAAATATATACTATTATGTTCACAGTAATTTATGATGTCACAGGTATAATAAAATCACAAACGTTCATGACTGATATAGTTGAAACTTTTTATTCAGCATGGGAAACTGTAATGGGCCCAGTTCCACATCGCATTTTTTGTTCATGGCATGTCGATAAAGTCTGGAAACAAAATTTAAATAAAATTATTGGACCTCAGTGTAAGGAAAAACAATCAACAGTTTACAAATCATTAAAAATGCTTCAAACAATAACCAGTGAAACTGATTTTAAAAAAATTTTAGACAAATTTGTTATTGAAATGATGAATGGTCCTTAAATTAAAGACTTTGGGTTATATTTTGAACGAATGTATGCAAATAGAGCAACATTATGGGCATATTGTTACAGAAAAGGACTGGGAATAAACTGCGATATGCATCTGGAATCAATGCATAAAACTATAAAATATCATTACTTAAATGGATGTAAGATTGGAAGATTGGATAAAAGTATAATGACAATAAGACGATTCATACGTGATAAAAAAGTAGAAAGAATGATCAAATTAAAAAAGGGTAAATCAACAACAAGAATACAGGAGATTAAAAAAAGACATTTAACTAGTATTTCACTTAATTTAAATATTACTAAGAACGATGCAAATAGCTGGAATGTAGATAGTGAACATACACCAAATCAATTGTATGTAGTTAAAAAAAATAATGAAGAAATATGTTGTGTAATAGTTTGTAGTACGTGTAAAATATGCATTCATACATTTGAATGCACTTGTCTAGATTACTCGATAAAATCAATTATTTGTAAACACATTCATACTATTGCACAAAGTCAAGAAAATTACACAAATAAAATGGTCAGTTCAGAATTAAATGATACAAATAAACATGTAAAAGATACAAACGATACAAAAGAACTAGAAATACATATGAAAACTTTAAATAACAAAAATGAAAATGAAAATTTATATGAAATATTTAAAAAAAAAACTATGAGCACAATAAATAAAATCCATTTAATTGAAGATTCTGATCACCTTAAAGAAGCTATTAAAAAGATAGATGCTCTCAATGCATTTATAGAGGCAACATCAAAACAGTCTGCACCAAATAAGGAGTTTATCAAAGTAAATTACGATCCACCTAATAAAAAAATAACCACACAAACAAACTTTTTTTCGACAAATTGAAACGAAAAAAACCCGAAAACGATTTGTTTGAACCTTCGGAACTTGAAAGCAATGAACTACGAGATACCTTTTTAGATAAAAAATTTAAAATATTGCAGGAGAAAGATGTAGAACATTCATATTTTAAAAAACAATAATTAAAACTATTTTATACTTTCTAGACACATTACTTTTATATATTTTATTTGATAAAGATTAAAGACTGATTATTATTATTTAATTATTTTTTTGTGAATTACACTATTATAATGTTAATGTTTTTATTAATTTTTATTATATACTATTAAACTATTTATATTAACTTTTATACTTTTTATTTGATGAAGTTTAAAGACTGATTATTATTATTATTATTTAAATATTTTTAATGAAATACATTATGTTAACGTTTTTATTTATTTTTATTATATAGTATTAATTATTAAACTATTTATATTAACTTCAGTAAATAATACGTACCTACCATGAAAATGTATGATTTACTTTTCAGTTTCCAGTTTTTTTGTAAACATATTCATATTATGCATGAATGCATGATACAATAATATTAGGTATATTATTATATTATATTAAGTAGAAGCTCAACAACTTATTATTGGGTTTAAATTTAAATATTTATGCTCATTTCTCTGTAAAGTGTAAGTTATTATTATGTATTAAGTTATTATTTGAATTCTATATTGATAAAGTGATAAGAGGTTTCAATTCTTGATAAGTACTCGCGCATGCGCAGAAGGTCACCACGGGTCAGTTCTGTGTTTAGACGCTCCTGTGAAGTCGTCCGTGTTATCTTCATGTGGCCGCCGCCGAAGAGCCTTATCGTTTGTTTCTTTTATCATTTAATAATATCGCATTTAGAATACCCGACGTGTGTTTCGTGAAAAATATCGTAATCGAGAGCTAAATACCTAAGTTCTGACCTAATATTGTCGAGAACAACGATTTTCAGGCCACGATATTTAATTTTTTCCTCGGATGATCGATTCGAATTGCATCAACGGTAGGTACGTAAACGTATATTCATAACAATACGTCATAGGTATTAAACAATTTGCATTTAATTGTGGCTTAAACCATCGAGTCGTAATGACAATACCGTTATCAATTCTAATCTAATAACTATCGTCACCGAACCCAGGTTGGTAAGTAAGAAAAACTCTTATTCGAGTGTTTTTGCTTCTTGTCACGTCTTGTCAATATCTAAACGACATACCTACTTGTTGGTCGTTGTGATTCGGTGCACGGTGAAACGTATTGGTGGAATTATCCTGAGACGAATTATGGAAATAGGTAAATCAAAGAAATTTCATACTTTTAGTAGTTTACTGTCAGTAGATTTCGTCAATTTCGATTTAGACATGGATTAAAAATATTTCCGTCAATCGTAAATTATTGTCGAATCCCATCAAAAAATAAATCATTGTAAATACTAATGATCAGGCATCTCGATTATCGTTTCATCTTCCATCGTTGTGAATAGTGTTAGCCTAAATATTTATTAAATATCGTAGACGTCAGTGCCAACAATTAGTTTCGACAGTCATATGCTGTTTATGAGTATCATTTGTAAAATAGTTAATAAAAATAGATTATCCCATCACGGATGGGACTATTCAAATTGTTTCTAAAAATATAATCACTATTTTTCTATAGTTTATTGTCTCTTTATAGACTCAGCTTTAGAGTTAGATATTTTTATAAATCCTATTATACTAGTAGGTACTGAATTCAACTGATATATTATGTATATACCCTTGGTCGCTAACCATGTAACTTTTGTACCAAGGTCATAAACAATTTATTTATGGAGACATTAAGTAAATAGATGGCTACTTTTTTTTTTTTTTTATCTCAATCAATTATTATATTTCAAAGGTAATTGTATCAATTTTTTTTGTTTTGTTAAATATTATCTATAAAATTTTTATAATTAATTAATTTTGGTTTCCATTGGGTACTTATCTAGTAGGTTTATAATTATGATAATAATTTTTTTGTGGTAGTTACAGTAAATTGTATTTAACTACAAATGTAATATTATACTTCACACAACCACTAATGTAACAAAATATTTTGCAACTAATGAATGATTAATGATTAACTTGATTTTTTTTTTTATGTACACAGTATTTATTAAATTTCCTTATAAATTTAATTTTAATAAAATCTATTTATTTGAAAGGTATAATAATTTATATACCTAATATATTATGTAAATTTTTTTATATTAGTGTATATTATCTATCATATCATCTCGGTTTGTGTTAGTTTGAATTATTGACCTATCTAATTTTATTGTTGTAATAGGTAGTTTTAAACATTGCTTTTGTCAATTCTGATAGAAGTTGCTTATTGCATGTATAATTTGATATTTTTTGTTTTAAATAAACAAAAAGTATTGAGACATTTAACTTTTATAAGTGCATACCTATTACCTATATGTACCTATGTATATGCTGTACCTCAAAATCTAATTAATCAAATTAAAATAAGCTATTATCTAAACATAAAAAATATTAGGTAAATATCATAAGTTATAAAGTTTTTAATATATACCTAGATTATTGGATCAAAGGTAATTATTAGGATAACTTTATCAATTTCTATAAAATATTAATGTCAATAACTATTTTAGTAGTGTTTTGTCATACTCTATAGCTGTTGCTAGATTACAATCAAAGGTTGAGTGTGTTGTAAGTCATGTCAATACATAGGTTAGGTATATTAGACATGATTTAAATTTAAATTTTACTAGTCTTTAATTTTCAGGAAATAATACAATTTTTATGATTTTCATATTGTTGATTTAATGAAAAACGGGCTGACTTTTTGAAATTGTCTAAAGTCTAAATCATTATATTTATATAGTATTATATGATATTGTATTTTTGTGATTTGTGGACTTATTATAAAATGATCAAATTAAAAATTTATTTTACAATTTAAAATAATTTACATTCTAAAGTAGTTTATTTAATTATTGTTAATGATGTTGACTTGATACTATAAAATAGCTTTTAAAAAATCTTTTAGTAAATTAATATACATTATATTTTCATTTATTTTATTGAAATATCTAAGTGATTATTATAATTTATCCATGAAATAATATGTTATTCCTAAATACTTACTGAAAATATTTTCAGAATTGCCTGAATTTTTAATCAATATAATAATATTATGAGTATTGTACAAATAACAAATAATAAATAATTATCTTTTATCAATATAACATATTTTAATGTGTTAACCTAATGTATTTTTTCTGTTTCAGGTTTGCCTATGAATGCCAATATAAACAACAAAAATGTTTGTTTCATATATATTTTAAGTATATCCAATGCTTTATTTAAATTTGAAACATTTTAAACACTGGATTTATAAAATCGAGTTCTTGTTTTATAGATTTAAACATCCAAAACAAATATTAATGAATAAGTTAATCGACATAAAAAAATATGAACAACAAGCTGTATCTTTAGCTGTTAAATTAATTAATGACGGTAGTGTTGTTGCACTTCCAACTGACACTGTTTATGGACTAGCGACTGATGCACAAAATCCAAGTGCTATAGGCAAACTATACAACATCAAAGGACGTAATCTTCAAAAACCTATTGCTATATGTACTCATCATGTGAATGATATAGGTAATTGGGGTAAAATTGGTCATTTGCCTTTTGGTCTTTTAGATGCACTATTACCTGGGCCTGTAACAGTCGTATTACAAAGAACACCATCCCTAAATATTGCATTAAATCCTGAAGAATCAAATATAGCAATACGAGTACCAAACAGTGGATTTGTTTGTAATATTGTAAGTGATCTGAAGAAACCAATTGCTTTAACTAGCGCTAATGAAAGTAACAAACCTAGTACTTTAAAACCAATAGAATTTTTAATTTTGTGGCCTAAATTAGATGCCATTTTTGATGGTGGTACTATTGGTTCTTCATTAGAATCACGCCAAGGTTCTACTATTATTGACTTAACAATCAATAATCACTATAGAGTAATACGAACAGGATCTGCACTTTTAAATACTATACAGAAACTACATAAATTTGGTTTAAAGGAATTATAATGAATAAATTTTTAAGAAAAATTATAAGTAATAAAGAACTTAAAGATGAGTGTAACAAGGCATCTATTTTACATTATTTTGAAGAAAGATTAAATGAATTTCATTCAGAGTTCTCAGATAGTGAAGTAAAAGTTACTAGTTCCAACTATGTTGCCGACCGATTATTGGCTAACCTAGAAGCATTGTTCTTACATGGCCTGAAAGAAACGTTTATCAGTCAATTATCGACAGTGATTGGTAATGATGTAGACAAAACTATGGATGTCAATTTTTGGCACTGTCTTCTTGTACTCTCTCCAAGCGGTGTTGTTGATCAAGTAAGTGTGTATGGACTAACTACTAAGTATGTAATGTTTTAACACTTTTAACTTCTTCAATTGTTTTCAGATAAACTCATTAAAACATGTTACAACGGATGTGGGAAAATGTAGAGCTTGGATTCGCTGTACCCTTAACGACTGCGTTTTTCGCAGTTATTTAATGTCTGTTGTTAAATATCGTCGATATATTGTAAAATTTTATAACAAGACAGCAATTATACGAGATCATGAAAGTTTTGAAAAAATAATTACTTTATTAGAAAGCATTGATCGGTATCATTTTGAACTCACTTTGAACTCGAGTCTTCTTAATACATGGCCCAATAGCACATTAATGTTGGCTGGTTACTGGACCCCAGCTCTCAAAAATAACCCATTACACAATAATAATCCTCAAATAGCTGAAGCAGTAGATGTTAATGATACTGATGAAGCAATACTGATAAATGATCATAATAAATCAGAAGAAAGCTATACGTCATCTTTATCTTCATCATTTGTTGATTCAGAGTTTTTGCGTAAGCCTCCCATCATGATGGATGAAGAAATTGGATGGCAATTGATAATGAAGCAACCTTCTACTTCTTATGTAACATCTAGTCTTACCAAAGATGTTCAATCCGTTGATGTATTAAAAGAAGACCTTTCTAGTTGTGAAATTTCAGTAACAAAACCTAATGAGATGATAACGAAAGAAGTGGTTTCATCAGAAGTTTCATCAGAAGTACCAACTACTGAACAGAAATCTGAAAGCTTACCAAATGAAGAAGCCAAATATGATGTCCTAAGTTTCAATGAATTATTGGAATCCTATAACTTGAGAGTAAAAAGTTCATCTGACAGCCCTAAAATGGAGGATTTATACAAACAATTGACTGTCCCTCGAATAATCGAAGAAAAGCATTTCAATGAGCCTGAAAATTTAGATGATGTAAATATAAAAGAATTGTAAATAACTAATTTATAAATAGTTTTGAAAAAATTATCTAACACTTAACTAATTATTCAAACCGTATTTACAGGATGATGAATCTTTTGTTGAGGTGTCAATGCATCCCGAACGTTTGAGTTTAGATGTAAATATTGTTACTTATTATTTGTATTTCTTTTTTTTTTTACAATTTTTTTTATTTGATAGGTTTTAAAACAATATTTGGAATATTTATTTACACCTCCAAAGGAACTTGGCTTAAATTCTCAAGATTTTATGTGTAAAAGTTGCAATGAAACAATAGGCATCGATTTTGGAGAATATTTGTAAGTAAAATTGTGAACTTAATGTTTCACCCGTATGAATTATACAACTAGACGTATTTTATAATGTTTGCTTTAATCATTACATTTTTAGTAAGTGCAATTTCACGGCATGTTATTATTGTGTTCACTGTTTTGGATCAGAAACATGGGCAATACCTGTAAAAACATTATACAATTGGGATTTCAACCGGTATCCAGTGTCTAACAGTAGTTCAACGTTTTTAAGTGAAATACAATACCATCCATTGTTTAATATGAGGAGTATTCATCATAAGCTGTACAAAGCCAACAAAGAAATGAACCAGTCAAAAGTAAGGATAATATTATAAATGATTACTTACAAAATTACAATTTTTCTTGATATCCACGTTTTATTTTAATATGTTTTACTATAGAAATTAAGATGGCAAATTTACTACCTGTACCACTATTTATCTACATGCAAATTCTACAACATTGATGAACTATCCAAAGATATATGGCCTCGTGTGTACTTCTTTAATAACATTCACTTATATTCATTTGCCGTAAGTTCTTTAAAATCAAATAGACAAAGAGTTCATAGTTTTAACTTATTTGATACTTTTCAGGACCTTCTAGAAATATATTCGGGTACTTTATTAGAGTTTCTTGAACGTAAAATTGAAACTAGTCGAAATCACGTTCTCAATTGTTTAGTGTGCAGTCAAAAAGGTTTTATCTGTGAAATTTGCCGTGACCCCAAAATTATTTATCCATTTGACTTCGGAGATAATTATCGGGTAAGAATAATGTTGAAGGGATACTATACTCACATTTGTTTTCTCTATCTAACTATTGTACAATATAGCAACTTTGTGTTTAACAGTTCTAATTTTATATAGAAACCTTTAGTAATAGAGTGAACTATTGACCTATTATTAAATTTGGTTAAATTTTCAAACAAGTCATAAGTATTTAAAATACCACAATTTGAAAGTATTCACAACTTGCTGAAAAATTAAAATATTATAAAAAACTAAACCATGAGAAGAAATTACAAATTATTTTCTTACTTTTAAATTTTATAATTAGTAAGTTCTCTTAATAATTAAAGGTTACTGTACAAAATTAAAACTGTTAAACACAAGTTGGCTATGTTATATGTTTGTAAGACTAGTTAAGGCTGCTTGAGGCGTCCTCTTAAATAAAAATATTTTATTATTTTTATATTACACATACTATGAACATATATTCAGGTTGTTGTAATTGTGTATTGTGTATGGCATATATAGGAATTTCCTATAGAAGAATGAGATATTAAATCAATGTACATATACTATGTTTTATAAAAACATTTTCAGGTTCTTATATAATAAAAAAAAAGTTGACGGGATATATTGAACATTTTAACCCCTTCCCTCTCCTCTACTCATATGTATAGTGTATACCATGGTTTTTAGCCGTTATCCTACTTTTTAAATAATATTAATGTTCACTACAACATTTTGTATTAATAACAAACTACTTTAATAAAATTTATAATTTTATTTTCTAGTGTCGCCATTGCAAATCATTATTCCATCGTAATTGTTATAAAAAAGAAAATGTATGTCCTAAATGTACACGAGACAAAATTAGAAAGATGAAAAAAACTTCAAACAGTGATGATGAGGATAAAAATGATTAAATGTTAGTTAAATATAATTTAGTAAAAATTAAAATTATAGTAAGAATAATTATTTTTTCTTCGTATCATTGTATTTTAATTTTTTTCTTGATTGAAAATCATTATTTTTTAACCATAATAACAGATATTTCTTAATCTTACATTATATTGTTTTTAATTTATTTATTATATACCTATTATTATCTATACTTTAAATTTAAAATATTGTTTAAAACTTTGTTCATTATTGTTTATGATATTAATTTATTTATTGTTTCACTTAAATATTTTTAATATTTGTCAGAAGTCTTCCTTCTAGGTTGTAACTTTTTTTTTATTAATTGATTATATTTGAAGTATCTTTTACTACACTGTTATTGATGTGTTAAATTAGTTAAATTTAATTTCAATACATTTAAAAGAAAAACAAGAACTTAATATATTACTAGACATGTATTGTAAATATGGCTTATAAAAATACATTCAGAATTTGTACATTTTTACATTATTGCCATTTGTTCTTATTTAACAAAATAGTGAATTTTATAAAATTATTCATCTTGTATATTAAAGTTACCTAGTTAGAGTTTTTTGATACAATATTATTTAATCTTCTATGAAAGCTTCATTCATGGCATCATCTGATAATGTTGGATCAAAGAAGCTTATATCGTTGTAGTCTTCAACATACTGAAAATTATTACATGAACACGATAATAATTCTGAATTTAACTAGAATTATATTACTATCACTATTGTCCGTTTAAAATAGAGACAATGAAATCCAACTTGATTAGATTTAGATTTCTGACTCTACAATATTAATTATATTATTACAAATAATTATATCATCTATAAGAATCATGGTGCTATTTTTAAATATATAAAAATACATATCTAAATTTGTGGATTAAAAAAACTTATTTTTATTAAAAAATTATAACTCATATTTTATCTACCCGTTAGAAAGGAATCGAAAACCATTATACAGTGTAACTTCCCTAGTACACAATAGGCTAAACAATAAAGAGAATAGACTGCAGTTAAAATAGCAACTAAAAAAAATAACTATTATCTAATAACAATAAAAACATTTCTAATTAAAACCAAACATTTCATTGTTTTATTTCATTGTCTCTTGTCATATTTTAACAACCCTATATAATAAGATTAATTAATTATTTTTTAGATTTTTAGTATTAAATAATTGAGTACATAAAATGATCTTAACTATATTAACAAATTAGGATTATGTAACAGATATTAACGTTACAAATCTTATCAAAATTGTGAAGTGTATAATTGTGATATGCTTACCCGAATATCATCAATTGAATTGATGGTTTGATGTATGGGACTCGGTAATGATTCTGTGACTTCAGTTGAAGAAGTACTGTTCAAGTCTGTGATACCTTGAACCTCATAATCATGAATACAGTTGATAATCTACAAAGTAATGTTAAACTTATTTTTATAAACACTTAATTTAAATTTGGAAAGGCTTTAATGTTTCAAATAACAGTATACTATAAATTTAAAAATTAAAAATATTTCAACATTTTATGTAATATAATTATCTTTAACATTTGTTTCATATACTTATAAAGTTATAACTCATTCTAATTTAAAGTATACTTACAGGACTATCGATACCAGAAATGCTTTTGTCATTATTTAAGGAGGACATCTAAAATAATAAAAATAAAATAATGTAAATATACTAAATTTATTAATATTAATATTTTATATAAATATGGTATTTACTTGTGGACTCTCCAAATTATATTCATATATTGATTCACCTTGAATTATAGAAGACATCTATAATAGTTATGAAAAAAAAAAATAAATAAAAAAATGTATTTACTTATTTAATTTAATGTTATTTATATTTATAAAAGTATACTTCAGTTGTCTCCAAATTGTTTTCAAGCATCAGTTCATCTTCATTTAAAGAGCTCTAAAATAATAGAATATTTATGTATTTAATTCATTAAAATTTATATTTATTTATTTTATATAGTCAGCCTTCAATTAATTATGATAATTAGTAAAGGGCTAAAATAATTATAAAATAAAAAATTTAAATTGTATAGGTATTTTTTAATGCAGTAATTAAAGATTTATACTTTTGTTTTATCCATATTGTTTTCATTCTCCGATTCATTATGATTTGTAATTGAAAGCTACAATAGTTATAAAATAAAAAATTTAAATTGTATATGTAGGTATTTATTAATATAATATTAAAATATTTATTAATATATACTTCTGTATTATCCAAATTGTCTTCATTCTCCCATTCATTTTGATTTATATCGGAGAGCTATAATATAATATAATATAATATAATTTAAATTGTGTATGTAGGTATTTATTAATATAATATTAAAATATTTATTAATATATACTTCTGTATTATTCAAATTGTCTTCATTCTCCCATTCATTTTGATTTATATCGGAGAGCTATAACAGTTATATAAAAAAAAAACTAATTAGTATATTTATATTTTATAAACTAGTTTTATATATTTATAAAAGTATACTTCAGTTGTCTCCAAATTGTTTTCAAGCACCAGTTCATCTTCATTTAAAGAGCTCTAAAATAATAGAACATTTATGTATTTAATTCATTAAAATTTATATATTATAATTTATATTTATTTATTTTATATAGTCAGCCTTCAATTAATTATGATAATTAGTAAAGGGCTAGAATAATTTTAAAATAAAAAATTTAAATTGTATAGGTATTTTTTAACGCAGTTATTAAAGATTTATACTTTTATTTTATCCATATTGTTTTCATTCTCCGATTCATTATGATTTGTAATTGAGAGCTACAATAGTTATAAAATAAAAAATTTAAATTGTATATGTAGGTATTTATTAATATAATATTCAAATATTTATAAATATATACTTCAGTGTTATCCGAACAGCCTTCACTCTCCAATTCATGCTATAATAATAAAAAAATAAATGATTATTGATTTATAAATTGATATTTATTTTAATATAACGTACTTTTACATTCTCCAAATTATCTTTATTCTCAAATTCATTGTGGTTTATAATAGAGAGCTAAAATAGTTATAAATTTAATTAAATTCAAATAATTATTTATTAATGCAATGTACATATTATATTATATTATATGTGAGCGTTAATGTATGAAATTCTCTTATGTAATTTTATAGAATTACATATACTTTCAGTTAATGTATTGAATGAATCCATAAATACATTCTTGAATTAGTTATTCTACATACTAACTAGATATTTTATAAACTATAGTGATTTATTTAATGCATTTAAAACTATTATTGAATCTATATATATAAAATATAAATATTCATTTTGAAAAAGTCGATTCTGATTTATAAAATGTTGATTTATTACAATTATTAAATTATTATTTTTACAAATTACAATTTATTTATTAGTATACAAACTTTTACAGTTTTACTTAACCATTATTATTATTATCATCATTATTATTTTACTTTACCTAGTGATTGGAACTAAATTTCATACATTCACAAAAAGCCAAGAACCCAACTGTGAACTGGTATTCTATATATTAACTTACTAATAAAACCGTGTAATTTACATATTAACAAGCATATTTAGGAATTTTATAGAATAACTAGTTATTTAATATAATAACATACTACATACAATACCGCTAACATATATAAATGTATATACTTTTGTAATTTCCAAACGGTTTTCATGCTTCTGCTCATGCTATAATAATAATTATAAAAAAAAAAAATTAATGTACACAATTTATTGATATTTATAAAAAAAAAAATTATTACTTCTATGTTTTCCAAATGATATATCAGTTTTTCAGGGACATTTAGACCTAGGGAACGCAGCTATAAAAATCAAAAATTAATAAAATTAATATATTTAATTTAGTAATGTTTATAGATAAGTATGTATACTTCTTTATCATAAATACAGTCTAAATTCTTCAATTTGTCATATAGTATGGATGAGTGCTACAAAAATAAAAAAAATAGTAAGTATAGAATTGTCTTAAAAAGTGCAGTATATTGAATAGTAATATTTATATACTATTTTAGTGTTCATCAAAATATCATACTGTTTCTTCAATTTATTCCATACTTTTAAAATATTCTGAAGCATTTAAGAAATTAAAGTTACACTTAAAACTTAATCAGTTATTCATATAGTTTTTTTTATGAATTATAGTTAACAATATTTTTATCTTACTTGTTCATCTTCAATTGGTACAGAACTATGTTCAGAATTTATCATTAATATGTCTCTAGTGTCTCTTGTATTTTTATATTTTCTGTCCGTGAAAAATGTTTTAGTGTTTTTTATATTTGTTTCCGTCTAAAAATATTTAATAAATACAAATATATTTGTTTTATTCACATCTTATTTAAACATAAATTATTAATTAAAACAAAACACTTAAATCAGTAGATATTATATAATTAGGTTCATTGAAAACTTAAACATACTTCATTTTTATTGTCTTTTATGCATAGATTTAGCGGTTGATGTATTTTTTGATTTTCTGAGGACAAATTGTTTACATAGTCCGATTCAGAGTAGTCGATATCTTTATTACAAGATTTCCACGAAATAATTGTTGAACGTGAATCAGAATTTGGTATGCAAGTGTTCAAAACATCGTGAAATTTTTTACTATGCTTAAATTCCGGCATTTCATCTTCAGTAGAACCGTAACCATTATAAACAGTGTCATCTTTATCCATAAATTTCTATAGACAAACAATGGATACAATTATTTTAGTTACAATATTTTTTACACGAATTAATATAAATTTATATCCATACCTAAATGTTAAATAATGTGTAATAACATATAACAATTACCTAGCAGGTAATTAAATACATAAATAAAAATAATAATGTCCCAATGTTAAACATTTTAATTTGTTAATTATTTTTAATAAGTACTTAGTTACTTGCATAGTACATAGTTTCTTATATCAACTCGTAATTCTAATCAGGATTTAATAACTAAAAACTTATTTGTATTATTACAAATTAATAATATAGGTAATTCAAAAATTCAAAATAACTAACTTCCGGGTTAGGTTGTCCAATTACTATCTCCGAAGTTGTATCAAAATTTATTAAGTCTCTTAATAGATAATCCAGGTCCAAATCATCTTCCGTGTGAATGAATTTCGATGACTCAGAATCCTGAAAAAAATATTATATACAATTATTAATAATAAACGGTATCACAAAAACATAAAAGAAATATCATATTATTTTCCGTTTAATATTTCTTTTTTAATTTTTGTGACCACTGTCTACTATTAATAATATCAATATTTATAAACTACAATAAATTTAAATTTGTTCAATACATTTATGCATAATACTTCCGATGGTTCTTCATTTTTATCCGATTGACATAATAATTCCTACAAAAAACAATACAATAAAATTAAAAATTTATATAGTATAACTAGATACTTGTAGGTTCATAATGTAATAATTAGATATATCTATTACATTGGCTATTAGTGTTATTAGTTATTACTAATTATCAGATATAAATGATTTAGTAGAAAGAAATTAATTTGTATAATTTGAATAACTTTTACACACAAAACAAATTATAAATACTTAATTTGTAAATTTAAATAGGTATAGGTACCCAAGTTTAATTAGATACAAAATAATAATGCTTAGTTATAATTACACATTTTTTTTCGAGTTCTACATTTAAGCTCTCTGACGAAGATCCATTTAACACATTTTCCCTACTTGCATGAGTTTCACTCTCTTCTGTAGGATTTTGGTTAACTACCAATGTTTTTGTATATCTACGTTTTATGAAAAAGTAAATTATTTTCAACGCTGAAAAATGTAATAGAATAAGTATAATTAATGTGGACATTTTTCTAATTATTATAATTTCATTATTCAACCTCTTGATAAAAGTTGGTTGTAGGTATTTATACTACATTAATATTCTAAACACAATATTTTATTTAATAATCCTATATATATATAATATATTATGGACCCCCACACGAACATGTCCAGTGGGGCTCATTATCTTTTTGAAGAATAAATAAAAATAAAATAAATAAATATAATATAGTTTATTATAAAAATAAGCAAAGCAACATTATTTATAAAATTATAGGTCAAGACATGCAGCTCGTAAATAAAATGTGTGGGAATACATTAAAAAAATCACTCTGCAGTATGTAATATATTAAGAAAGTAGGTGTCAAGTGTAGTGCCCTGTGGTAATTATACTAATTGAGTAAATCACTATTATGGATGTGTTCAAAAGAATTCAATGATAGATCATTATCATTTTTCTTAAATGCCGATCATTTCAGACCAACACTATTTAAAACACATAGGTAATAATTATTAAAAGGTAACACTTTATTTACTGTATTAACCGTATAGTACCACAGGTGACTGCATCAATCGATCACCATTGAAGGACTCCAAAAATAATTTGTCTATTCCTACCACTTATTCACTTATATAATATAATAATCATTTAACCTAGTTTCAGTTGTGCTAAAAAAAACTTATTGATTAAGCCGCCTTAATACTACATACATTTCAATAAATACAAACATGTTTACTTAACCTAGTTAATATAGTTTTAATATCAATAATGTTATTATGTTTCAATATTGTGCATGATACAGCACACCTCAATGTAACATAAAATAAGTACTCATATTCTATAATAATTATTTCAGTTAAGAATTAAATTTTTTTAATCACACTTTTTTTATTAATTATATAATGTTTAAATCAATTTTTAACGAAATTTGTTGAAATGAGTTAAATAAGATATCGTTAAAATATAAATACATTTGTCCCTCGGGGAGCAAAACTTCAGCTAATCTAGGATTAATTAAAAATTTTAAGATTCTCGAGCTATTAAATAATTATATTTTCTCTTAGTATACTTATTGGAATATGCAACTATAATATGACACACTGAAGACTAAAATTCAAAATCAAAATTTTGTTTTAACTGGTGAAATTTTCAAGTATCTACGATTTATATTTTTTGAATAATAACAAAATGTATAAAATCGTTTGAGGATAAATCGTTATCGTTACGCAATTTCGTAAAAATTTTAAAATTCAAACGCACTAAAATTTTTCCTATAATAATGCTTCTAGTTTTCTCTATACCTACCTGAAGGAAAACTTTGAATTTTTTAACCTTAAATACATCACTGATATTGATAATATCAGCATTAGATATAATGCTCGATACAAGCATTTTTAACGCTTATAAAAAAAAAGTTTTGACTAGTGGTTTTTGATTTTTTTTAACTACAATAAAAACAACTTAAAAGAATCCTTGTATTAAATTTTATGCAGTGTGCACTCAAAATTTTTTGATCGATACTTTTAAAAAAAATATTTAGAAAAATCGAAAATTTCAGTTATCTATAAATAGCTCAATAAAAGTCAAAATATAAAATTAATTTAGATAATATTAGTTTTTAAGTTATAACTATATAAAAATCGATTTTGTCGAAAACTGATTTAGCGTCAAAATTCCTATTTTTTCCGTCACTTTTTTTTTGTTTTTCCCGATCTTTTTGTAAATACTGGAAAATAGGAAAATTTATTTTTGACTTTTATAATACACTAAAAACATTCACTTTTCCATCGGAAACCACTAACGAAGTATACCTAAAGGCTAAAATTGAAGCATTATTTCGACAAGTAGGTTAGGTTGTACAGCATGTCACAAAAGCAAAAAAAAAACATCATTGTAAAATCAATACATTCATCACTTCGTTAAGAATCTAAAACCGTACTAAGGTTGAAATATCAAAACACAAATGTAGGTAGGTACTCACGAAAAACCTAAAATCAGCGTACACAACACACACTCAAAATGATTGTTTGAAAAACCTACTTCTTGTATATCACACAAACAACTGAAGAATCCAAAAATAAATCGCGTATGGTCAACACATACACACACACACACACACTATAATAGTTGTGGAGTAACGAGCCACGAGTTTGGCGCTACTTTGTGGTAAGTATACGTCAATCGCTTTAGACGTACACTATTTAAAACGCACAATGATTTTTAAAAGGTAACACAATATTTACTGTATTATCCAACAGTACCACGGGTGATTGCATCAAACGATCATTATTCATCACTGAAGGACTCCAATTTGTCTTTTGACTATTCCTATCACTTATTTACTTAAATAATATTAACGTTTAACATTTAACCTAGTTAATAGTTTTAATATCAATAATGTTATTATGTTTAAATATCATGCATGAATATGGTACAACACTATATATATACGATAATCAACCAATACTTTAATGATATTTTATTAAACATAATACATCTTACTATTCTTCCTATATTAGTAATTTATTTTTTTATTAAGAAGACCGTAGGTTAAATAATTTCTTGGTGTTATTTTATTAGATCTTCGTAAAATATAATTTTAATTATTATTCAAGCTGGCATTCAACCGTTAAACTAATATAAATATAGGTAATACGAAAAATTCAACCTCTAGAAATCATGAATACAGATTCTTTAATCTAAGGATTAAAATCTTTAATTAAAAATAGAATAAAATTTACGCCTATACAAGTCGGCAAAAATATACAGACATTTTTTTTCAGATGTAGGCATTTTGCTCAATCGTGTAATAACCACCTACAGTAAAATTTAGTGCCTATACTTTCGTTAACAATTTATATGAAAGCATATATTTTTATTATTTTATACACAATACCTATATTCCAAGCTTTGATCACTAGTAACTTTACAACAAGAATAAATAAGTAAGTTATAATGTAATATTATTCATATAACGAGTGAATAATTATAATTGTACTCATCTTAGATAAAATACAATTTTTTAATAAAATATATTGTGTATAAAAATAACAATTATAACTGTAATTATACTAATATTGCATTCTTACCGATTATAGCTAATAGAGACACAACTATTTGCAACAAATAACAGCACCAGTTCATCGTAACAAATTCAACTTTCGAATTTTCTTCCATCCCGAATTCGACGTAGAGACAAAATGAACGTTGTGAAAATATGAATACCTACAACTGTCTTGACAACGGTAACGATGACGAACGAATTGCGAGCACCGGAGTTGCATTGGTGACAGTCTCCGCAAGGAGTTTCAAACCGCCGATGACCGCAAAGGACGATGTAAATGCGACTGTTGTGACCATCGTGGCTAATAATATATATACATTATACATACAGTACCCGCCTACGATGCTCTATGTTGTTTAATTACGTTAATGAGTTAAAACGGCTGCGTATAAAGGCCGATTTTTTGATTGATTGTATACTATCAGAAATAGAATTTTAAATTATTATTCGACACAACACTATTATTATTTGGCGCCATTCGGAGGGGGAGCAGAGTGTCTTTTAGCGACCCTCCCTATTTTTACATTTTGAAAATTATTGTGGGTGATAAATACTGTCAAATACTATGTATACGATATCGTATTATACTTACATGGTACTATAATATATGGCATATGCAATTATAATAAAGAATTTAAGCAAACCCTTATAGGTAGCAATAATGCCTGTTTTTCAGTTTGAATCTAGTACTGATATGAAATAATTATTTTCTCTGTTTTTTAAATGTTTCACATATTGTGTTAACATTTCAATAAAGTCTGCAGTATAATGAAAGTTTTCCTTACTAAGAGTATTTTTTTCACCAGTAGCATTAATAGAATATGAATTTAAAATATCAAAAGCCGAATTAAATAATTCAATAAATACAACTGTTGCATCTATATCAGCAAAATCTTTAATATTTCATTTATTTTTGCAAAATTTCATTACATCTTTACATCTTCTTTACAATCTAACTGATTTGCTAAGTAACTGTGTAGCAAGTGCCAAGTTTTACATTAATTTTTTGCTTAAAATTAAAAATATTTTGTTTTTTAACTTATTTGCTAAGTGACAACTCTCTTGTTCATGCAACAAAAACAAAATTCCAATAAAATCAAACTTTATGTAATCATTTATGAGTTGACATTTTTTTTTTACAATAATTTGGTTCCACACTAGCTTATCGTATGAGCAGGATCTAGAAATAAGCAAATATTTTCTGTTTTTTTTTCAGATAATTCTACAACAATATTTAAATGGCAACCGAAAATGTGTGCCATAGTTAGATTTGTGAAACAGCTATACAATGTTAAGCAAACTAAGCGATCGTGGACAGGGCCTCTGGCTAGTTTGGGCCCTCAGACTTCATGTTCATATTTTAAAATTATATATGTATTGTCATTATTTTAAGTCCTAATTTTTAAGATTTCTTATTGAATTTATATTTATAAAATAAATTAATATTATTAGGTCTCGATAAGGTTAAGTAGACAGGTGCTTTTATTATGAATATATTAAGATATTAAAAATAATATAATTTAATATGATTTGTTCGTAACAGAAGAATGACCAAGTATTTCATTAACTGGTGGGTTTAAAATTGAAACTTTTAAATATATACATGATATTTATGCAAATAGCTTGGATAAACGATTTATAAGTAATTCAAAATCACTTAGTGATTGCATTTGCTTGAATCCAAAAAATTTTAGTTTTATAACAAATGAAGTACCTGCAAATACATTATGAGAACTTTCACTTCTAACAACTATTGATAGAAATATACTAGCATATGAATTACAACAATTTGCTTTATGTACAGTTAAATTATATTACTAAAACATGAAAATGATACAAGTTTTTATTGATATTAGATTTATTGAGCATTTGTCATTTTTTCTAGATAATACTCTTACCTTTAAATTTGATAATAGGTAAATCTACTCTAATATTAAAGCTAACATCACAAAATATGTTTTTCTGAATGCAAATTTGTATGATATATGTTAGTAAGACAGAGAGAACACATGTGGGTATGACGTCCTCTTAATAAATACAAAAATTAACAAGTAAAAAGCAGAGCTAAAAGTTTTTAGTTTAACCTAAGGGCCCCTTGATCAGATTGCAGACTGAGCCTTTTGACACCAGTTCAACCTCAGATTCTAGTGGCTTTTAAAAGGGATAAAGCTTGTTTTATGAGTTCAACTTTTTGCATGCTTTTTAAGTTAGAGGTCAAAAAATAACCAATTGGAAGTTCTAACCCTGATTTATAGATACTACCATAACACCAAGCATTTTTTTGCTTAATCTAAAAAATCACTATCCAAATTGTTGCCAAAATCAACTCTGCCATAATACTTTGTATCACAAAATTCAAAATGTTATCGAATAGCCATTTCGTCAAACATAAGACTACAATTAATTGGAATTTTAGAATTAAAGTTTTAGATCTAAAGTTAATGACTTAGGAGTTTCATTGGTAAAACCAAGATTAGCATCTACACGTGAATACCATTTTCCTAAAGTGTGTGTGTATATGGTAAAACTGTATTAAATTATTTCCAAACATATTGGTGGACAAAAAAATATAATGATAATGTAAATTGTCAAATAGCAGGACTATATTTCTTAGGCACTTTTTTCCCTAAGCTTTTTAAGACCAATTTGCTATTAAATAAGCATATTTACCAAAAGATTCAGAAAGAACATTAGAATCATTTTCATTTAAACATTTTTTATTTTTTTTAAATTTTTGATGATTTCTTTCATGGCAACAATTTTTCTGTCTCGAAGGCGAATAGGTTTTTGTACTTTTTTTATGCTATTTTTGATCTGAACTGCATTTAATAGCTGACGTTTTCTAGGAAAAAGAAATGATCGTTGTGGCAAATCATCAACAGAAGTCTTGGACGCAGTTAAATTAGCTGACATTACTTTTCCAGTACGAATTGGTGAATTAAATGTACTTGATGATGCATTTTCCATAGGTTGATCGAAATTATTATCAACTAATTGTAATGTTCTATTCATATGCTCATTATTATCAATAATCTAAAAAATATAAATTTTTGTATAAATAATAAATCTTAATAAACCAAGTAGCTATATGAGTAGCTTTACTTTTGTATTAGTTGATGAATTAATTGCATCTGATGACACAGATTTTTGTACTTTTTTTATGCTATTTTTGATCTGAACTGCTTTTAATAGCTGACATTTTCTAGGTAAAAGAAATGATCGTTGTGGCAAATCATCAACAGAAGTCTTGGACGCAGTTAAATTAGCTGACATTACTTTTCCAGTACGAATTGGTGAATTAAATGTACCTGATGATGCATTTTCCATAGATTGATCGAAATTATTATCAACTAATTGTAATGTGCTATTCATATGCTCATTATTATCAATAATCTAAAAAATATAATTTTTGTATAAATAATAAATCTTAATAAACCAAGTAGCTATATGAGTAGCTTTACTTTTGTATTAGTTGATGAATTAATTGCATCTGATGACACAGATTGTTGTACTTTTTTTATGCTATTTTTGATCAGAACTGCTTTTAATAGCTGACGTTTTCTAGGTAAAAGAAATGATCGTTGTGGCAAATCATCAACAGAAGTCTTGGACGCAGTTAAATTAGCTGACATTACTTTTCCAGTACGAATTGGTGAATTAAATGTACCTGATGATGCATTTTCCATAGATTGATCGAAATTATTATCAACTAATTGTAATGTGCTATTCATATGCTCATTATTATCAATAATCTAAAAAATATAAATTTTTGTATAATAATAAATCTTAATAAACCAAGTAGCTATATGAGTAGCTTTACTTCTGTATTAGTTGATGAATTAATTGCATCTGATGACACAGATTGTTGTACTTTTTTTATGCTATTTTTGATCAGAAATGCTTTTAATAGCTGACGTTTTCTAGGTAAAAGAAATGATCGTTGTGGCAAATCATCAACAGAAGTCTTGGACGCAGTTAAATTAGCTGACATTACTTTTCCAGTACGAATTGGTGAATTAAATGTACCTGATGATGCATTTTCCATAGATTGATCGAAATTATTATCAACTAATTGTAATGTGTTATTCATATGCTCATTATTATCAATAATCTAAAAAATATAAATTTTTGTATAAATAATAAATCTTAATAAACCAAGTAGCTATATGAGTAGCTTTACTTTTGTATTAGTTGATGAATTAATTGCATCTGATGACACAGATTTTTGTACTTTTTTTATGCTATTTTTGATCTGAACTGCATTTAATAGCTGACGTTTTCTAGGTAAAAGAAATGATCGTTGTGGCAAATCATCAACAGAAGTCTTGGACGCAGTTAAATTAGCTGACATTACTTTTCCAGTACGAATTGGTGAATTAAATGTACCTGATGATGCATTTTCCATAGATTGATCGAAATTATTATCAACTAATTGTAATGTGTTATTCATATGCTCATTATTATCAATAATCTAAAAAATATAAATTTTTGTATAAATAATAAATCTTAATAAACCAAGTAGCTATATGAGTAGCTTTACTTTTGTATTAGTTGATGAATTAATTGCATCTGATGACACAGATTGTTGTACTTTTTTTATGCTATTTTTGATCAGAACTGCTTTTAATAGCTGACGTTTTCTAGGTAAAAGAAATGATCGTTGTGGCAAATCATCAACAGAAGTCTTGGACGCAGTTAAATTAGCTGACATTACTTTTCCAGTACGAATTGGTGAATTAAATGTACCTGATGATGCATTTTCCATAGATTGATCGAAATTATTATCAACTAATTGTAATGTGCTATTCATATGCTCATTATTATCAATAATCTAAAAAATATAAATTTTTGTATAAATAATAAATCTTAATAAACCAAGTAGCTATATGAGTAGCTTTACTTTTGTATTAGTTGATGAATTAATTGCATCTGATGACACAGATTGTTGTACTTTTTTTATGCTATTTTTGATCAGAACTGCTTTTAATAGCTGACGTTTTCTAGGTAAAAGAAATGATCGTTGTGGCAAATCATCAACAGAAGTCTTGGACGCAGTTAAATTAGCTGACATTACTTTTCCAGTACGAATTGGTGAATTAAATGTACCTGATGATGCATTTTCCATAGATTGATCGAAATTATTATCAACTAATTGTAATGTGCTATTCATATGCTCATTATTATCAATAATCTAAAAAATATAAATTTTTGTATAAATAATAAATCTTAATAAACCAAGTAGCTATATGAGTAGCTTTACTTCTGTATTAGTTGATGAATTAATTGCATCTGATGACACAGATTGTTGTACTTTTTTTATGCTATTTTTGATCAGAAATGCTTTTAATAGCTGACGTTTTCTAGGTAAAAGAAATGATCGTTGTGGCAAATCATCAACAGAAGTCTTGGACGCAGTTAAATTAGCTGACATTACTTTTCCAGTACGAATTGGTGAATTAAATGTACCTGATGATGCATTTTCCATAGATTGATCGAAATTATTATCAACTAATTGTAATGTGTTATTCATATGCTCATTATTATCAATAATCTAAAAAATATAAATTTTTGTATAAATAATAAATCTTAATAAACCAAGTAGCTATATGAGTAGCTTTACTTTTGTATTAGTTGATGAATTAATTGCATCTGATGACACAGATTTTTGTACTTTTTTTATGCTATTTTTGATCTGAACTGCATTTAATAGCTGACGTTTTCTAGGTAAAAGAAATGATCGTTGTGGCAAATCATCAACAGAAGTCTTGGACGCAGTTAAATTAGCTGACATTACTTTTCCAGTACGAATTGGTGAATTAAATGTACCTGATGATGCATTTTCCATAGATTGATCGAAATTATTATCAACTAATTGTAATGTGCTATTCATATGCTCATTATTATCAATAATCTAAAAAATATAAATTTTTGTATAAATAATAAATCTTAATAAACCAAGTAGCTATATGAGTAGCTTTACTTCTGTATTAGTTGATGAACTAATTGCATCTGATGACATGCTTGCCATAGATTGTGCCGATTCAAGATTGACTAGTAGTAGAATACCACGCTCAAGTTCACTATTATCAGTTATCTGAAAAATAAATTATTAGAAATTGGTAGTCATTAAATCAATTTAAAAAAAATGTCATTACTTTAACTAAGATCTTTTTCATTTGAAGTTTTGAACTACTACTTATAGATGAGGTTGGCTGGATCGTCTCTTGTTTAAGTTCAGGAAATGTAATTTATGCCTATACTATAGGAAATAAGTAATAAAACACATTTATTAAATTATTTTAAAATTAAAATAAATATATTAACTAAATACTTACATATTTAACTCTTGTTATTACAATTTATTGTTTGTACAGCATGTGTTTGTAATATTCTATGATTGTTGTATACAGTAAAAGACTCTGGTATAAAATGACAATATAAGACTATTTTTTTTTTTTATACTCCAGCTTTAGATTATTGCCAATAATTGAATAATGAATGCATGTAATTTCTGTAGAATAAAACTTTTAGAGGGAAATCTGGAACAGTTAGGTCGTATATAATGACTATAATTAATATCCATAGATATTTATTGTCAAAAGTATTTGAATACTTGGTAAACACTTGGTGTAATACTTAGGGTCCTTTTCCACGAGCGTTTTTAAAACGCGCGTTCGCGCGTCAAACGAAAAACGCAAGAACCTCGCGTTGAAATGGGTACGCTTGTATTTCTTCCAATGCATTTTATATACGCGCGTCTAAATTCACACGCGTTCGGGCGTTTTAAAAACGCTCGTGGAAAAGGACCCTTAGGTTGCACTTACCTGTGAAACGTGATGTTTTCAGATTTCGTTTAGGCATTTCTACTTCTACCACAAATAAAACAGCTAGGCATTGTGTGTAGTAGGGGCAGAAATATTATCTAAGTAAACGGCAACGGGGCACGGCGTCACGGACAAATTAAACAAACATCACTTAAGTCACACTTACGACCAGAATCATGATAAACGATCAAATTATTTATGATAGTACCTATACCTACCGGCTACCATACATTTAAATCGTATTATTATACGGTTACAATCGCAAACGACGATAACATTAATGATAACAGATAAATTGACAACATTGACGCTTTAACCAAATGCTGTAAAAATGATTTACTTTTCAGTTACAGTATTTGCTTGAACGCACAATGCACAGACATGTGCTTAAACGTTTTAGTAGTAGTGGTAGTAGTGAAGAGTGGACGTATAAGATCTACCAGTACCAGTTAGTGAATAGTCCAATTTAACTACAGTGAAAACACTGAAA
Organism: Aphis gossypii; assembly: GCF_020184175.1. Taxonomy (NCBI): domain Eukaryota; kingdom Metazoa; phylum Arthropoda; class Insecta; order Hemiptera; family Aphididae; genus Aphis; species Aphis gossypii. The sequence goes on from NC_065533.1 coordinate 41,853,022, forward strand.
ACTCTTTAAGACGAAAAACTCTTTGTAACATTATTACATTAATATTACATAATAATAATTAATAGCTGCTTGCTTTATAACTCATTAGTGGATTCATTCTCTAAAGCGTATTCGTCACTATTTTACGTCATGTCATCGTATTATAATTTATAAAATAGTAATCGCCAATCGGTATAAAATATAAATGCCGAAATTTCCATCATATTATACGATTATATTCTTAAATTAGGTATCTACTTTTATTACCGTAATAGTATTGTTGTAAAAAAATATTGGCAGAATAAACGAGTTTAAACAAAGATTTAAATTATTGTATAAAATATAATACGTAGGTTGTAGGTATAATAATTTAATATAATAATTATAATATACTTTAATAAAATAATAAATAATAATATGTAATTGACTAAGTAGGTACTCGTGTAAAAAATAATAATACATACATTTAAACAAAAAACATAAGTAATTACAATTTTAATTTTTTAAACTTTAAACTATTACGAAAACACTATCTATAACGAAAGAAATCTCTTGTCCTTCACATTCGTTAAAAAGAGTTATCACTAGTTGTATATAGTATAATATACTATGTAGGTAACTATCGTTAGTTCGTTTACGAACGACGTGGTGAACCACGGCGAACGTTTTATTAGTTATAGTTGTAATGAATTGAACAAAATGAATGAACAAACTACGTCGTTCATCTAAATCTGATCTAGGTAGTTCGTACTAGTGACATAAATTGAGTGGTGCAAATGCAGCAATTGCACCACCAGAAAATCATAAAAATGAATATACTTATAATTTTTATTTTCAAAAGTAGGTATACATTTATTTTACAAGCTACCTACAAGTGTCAAGTACCTTGTATACAGTATACAATTTGGTAAACAATTTTCCGACGATAGTATAAATTGTCTATTAGTAAGTAATTGATGCATTTGATGCAATATGTTTTGAAATAGGACGTCGACTCGGTTAAAAGTAAAAAATTATTTGTAATTTTTTTTGTGTAATATTATCTATGTATTATATAATAATACAATTTTTACTTCTTACTAGAATAATTCAATACTTGTTTGTTAATTTAATATAAAAAATAAATATTAATATAATATTATAATGGTTATTGGGTAGGGATTTTCAAACGAGCTAGTATTGGTAGGTTAAAAATTAAAATATTTCTCTGTAGGTACCAGAAATTGAGGCCAATTTAGGAGTCATTGGTAGGTAAATAAATATTAAATACACTGCTAGATGAGCTTCATAAACATATCATTTTTATGATGTATTCTAATGATTGGAGCAGATTTATGTGGTGTTATTAATTTAATTTAATAACATAATAACATCTTATGGCTAATCATCTTTATGTATTTAGTCATTTTATTACGCTTTATCAGTTAGGTGTATAGGTGTAGTCGGTATGGCGGTATAGCCGTATAGGTACTAAGTACTTAATATAAAATTAAATATAGTACTAAATTGTATTCACTAACTACTTGTAAGCTATGTTAAATTTGAATAATTTATGAATGGTTTTTTGAATTTTTTTAGGTATAAAAACATTAAAAACCAAACATGATCATTGATGATTATCGTGGGGTCATTGTTTTTGATGAAACAATGATGATTTTATAAATTTAAAATGTAATTTTTTTAATTTTAATTTTAATAGAATTCATTGTTTTGAGTATTGTATTTTAAGATTTGAGGTTTAAATTATAAGGTAATACTCATATCAATAAATTTTTAAGTTATATATTTTATATAACTAATTGTAGGTAAGTACTTAAAACTTGTGTATAAGTAATTTGTTTCACATCTACTTATTGTGCCAAAGTGGTATATATTGTAGATTGCATTTAAAATAATAAAAAAAAAAAGTACTTTAGTAGTATTATGAACACAGTATACACATACATGGTTCATATCCTGTGGATGATTTATCGTAAAAAACAATCATTATAGATGAGAGCTTTAAACACAACTTTTTCTTTCCAAAATTGAGAGCATCATTAGCTCATTTCCTGGTATCTCAATTATAATTTTTTTTTTAAGTCATTTCAATATTAAAATATAATCCATATGGCGTTTTAGATAAGCTATTTAACTACACCATTGCCATCCATTTTTACTATGATGATTTGCTCAAGAGCTCATATATAACAATAAAATAAATTTAAGAGGTCATACTCGTAGAAAGTAGATAGATACCATTACATCATTAAGAAAACAAAACAAAAGATTTTAAATTTAACAGCAATAACACTCTGGGATTGACAAAAATGTAAAAGAAATTTTAAATAAAACCATTCAATGTTGTACCTTTGGATTTAAAAGGCTTGATTGATAACTTAATAAATTCACTATATAGGATACCCAAAATGTTCCTTGATTGCTACAAATTCTTAAAATGTGTAATTATATTGCAGATTATCCAGATAATTAGACAACAAATCAATATAATTGTTATCATAATCAACAGTTGTTATGTATCCAGGGCCAAATTGTGACCCAGAAACCTACTGAGCACAATAATTTTACCGGCCCAGTTAATTTAGCTAGATATTTTAGCAAGTGGCCCACGTATCATAGTAATCTTGCGGACCACCATTTAGCGTGGTAGCTCGCTGGCCCAATCCGGGCCTGTATGTATTTAGTTTAAATTTATTTTTTATTTTTATAAACAAAAAATGATCTTTATACTTAATTTGTTTTGTTTTTAATTGATTAAAAAGTATTACACACTTTTTTTGAAATGGTATTATTATTTGTTTAAAAGAAGTTTAGTTACTTTATTTGAAACAAACAAAATATAATATAATATGATATGATATGATTATTACTAATACTTTTCATAAGATGAATAGTCACGGTCTTACTATAAAATAATATTTAATTAGTAATAATTATTATTATTATTGATGTTCATTATCTTCTAAAATATGAATGGAAAAACAAATTTTATTTTCTGCTTCTTCAGAAAAATATAATTTTTATAACTAGTATAGGTTACTTTACACATGATGTATAATGTATATATTCAACTAAATTGTATACAAAACTGCATATATATACATAATATTGATATTTATAATTTATTTTACAAACTTATAACATACAAGTATTCTGTACAAATATATTTGATATATTTATATCATTAATTTTAATTCAAATTACAAAACTATATCATTTTGCTATCAATACACTTATAATCCAATATTTAATAATTTAACATTTCTTATAAAAATAAAATTTAAACAATTCAATAGGATATAAGTAGGACATAGGTGAGAATTTAATTTGAGATTACCTATAATCAAAGAAAATAACATTACAAAAAACTGCATTCACTGTTAATATTATTTTACAATTCAAAATAATATGTTAGGCTGACTAGCGATTAGCTGGTTATATGGATTTTTAGGCTGTTTTTTCCGTCTGATGGTGCTTAATATTTTTTTCATTAAAGTTGACTCAGCAAACGTCTTAAAAAATATAATAAAACAATACAGTTAAAACTATTGTATGACTATATTTTTAGAGTAGAGTTAATGATATTATAAACAATAAATATTTACCTCAATATTGATAGCCAGATAAAGATTTAAAATTGGAAAAGCAAGTAGCGTAATTAGAAAAAGGCGCTGTGCTTGTTCATCGCGTGAATTTTTCAGATTGACCATGTCAAATATGTCTGTAAATATAGAGTATCTAGTGGTTTGCAACATCAGTGTAAATAAAGTCAATACTACAATGACAATCGTGAAAGATACTAAAAAAATATATTATACATTTAAATAAATGGAATGAGAAAATAAAACGTTTAGTATAATATGCTTACAATTTTTGTAAAATGGTTTTCGATGAGGATACCCCTTGTTCAATACAAATGCTAAAATAATATACTGGTATGAACTAGTTAAAAACAAAGTAGTATTTTCCCAACATGAAATTACATCATTGTCAGACCATGCAGGTCTTGTAGGAACATACCTATAAAAAAAAACATGATATTTATGTGACAAAAAATAGAATTATTTTTTTTATTAAACATAAAAATAATTATTGGATCTTTGTTGGAAAACATTGGTAGGTAAGGACAAGGCAACCTTTAAAAAAATGTATTTTAGTTATCTATGTATATTATATTATGTCCTAGAATTGGAAGATACTATAAATCATTGGACATGGGTTACATAATAAGTTTTTAATAATTTATTACGTATACGAGACAGAATATAGACCTTCAAATTAATATTATTCTTTTACAATTCCAAAAATTATTTTTAATAAAAAACTGTTATTAATCTAATAATTACTTCCATATTAGACACATTTTTTAGTATTTAAGTTTATGAAACAAAATGTATTAATATTGAAACCTAATAGTAACTAATAAGTCATTACTATTCTTGTACTTAACAGTCAACTTCACTTTTTTATTCACAAAATAAATAAATAAATAGTTGATTTATCAATATAATTATATATACATATACAATACCTACCCAAGTCCAAAATATATTTTTGTTATTGATTAGTGATTTACATAATTTGATGCAATAATCTACACTAATTAGTAAAAAGTTGACATAATATATCATAGAAAAATGTTAATTGAAAAAGGAGGTTAATAACAATTGTTATTAATTCATTATGGTACAAGTGATTAACATTATGTTTTATTTTAAGTTTTTAACAAATTTTTAGTAAGTAATAAAATATTTTATAATTAAAATACAATACAAAAATACTTGCCAATCTTGTAGTTCTAAATAATATAGTGACCCTATTTGTATCAAAGCACAAACCATCAACTGCAAAAATAGTGGTATTAAGTTTTTTGGAGTCAGAATTTTAGACAGAGGACGATGAGGATGAACTTTGTCAGTAGGTTCAATATCACCCATTACAATAGCTAATGATGTAGTAAGAATAAAATCAAAATATAAAAATTGAAAATTTCCTAACATAATACCTTTCTGAAAATATAAAAAAAACAAAATTATTTTAGTATAAACAAATGCTTGCTTAATATTTTACAAATAATAGTGATTATTTTGTACCTACGCTGTAAAGTAAAACTAATGTAATAAATTGTATTAAGCTGTAGCATGTCATATATTTAAATATTCCAAAACTAGTCACTAGAGCACATCGCCCTTCTCGTATTACTTTAGTAACACATGAGACATTAGTTATTTGAGATGTAAATGGCGCTGCTATAGAAGCTTCAGCTTGTGATAATGATATGCCAACATGAGCTACTTTTAATGCCTATAAAAAATAAACAGTGATTAATATTAATATTTTTTATGTTGATTTAATAAAAAATGTAAACATACCCCAGCATCATTTGCTCCATCCCCACACATAGCTGTCACATAGCCCATATTTTGAAAACACTCCACAAGTTTCATTTTTTGCTCTGGTAACATTCGTCCAAACACAAGCCCTTTAGAGACAACATAAGGCAACGAATTCGGGAAATCTGACTCCAAAACAGACCATGACCTCCCGTCAATTGCATAATATACCTTTTCGTCTTGCAACTATAAATAAACACATTACATATTTTTAAAGAAAAATCAATAAAAATGAATAAAGTTTTCAGTATTTTGAATAATTACATCCAAGTTATGTCCTAAAGTAGGCTCAAGTTTAATTTCAGCTTTATTTAGTTCAGTACTAGGCGTTGCTGTTAGCACTGCAATATTGATGTTGGATGGTATCATAGAACACTCTCTTGCAACACTTAATCCAGTATATAAATTATCCCCTAGAAAAAAAAAAAATTAAATTTTTTAAGAATTAATAAATTTAATAAAAAAAGTTAGTTCAAAGTAAACTAATTAATATATCAATCAAATATTAATAACCTATATGAATATATAAAAATAAAAATAAATTATGTTTATACAAAACTAAAGTGTTTACAATGTCATGTCATATTTTACGCATCTATAAAAAATTATAAATAATTATAATTTTATGCAAAACCTTAAATAAATTTTAACTATTTTTATGTAAATTAATGATTAACCTAACCGTTTACCAAGAGTATTAATTGAATATTGTATTGTTCTCAAGTAAAATGATCTCTAGAATTAACAAATTAATTCAATTTTCTTCAGTGCATACTAATACAAATACATTTTTTTATCTACTTAACTGTAGGTATATGCTTACCTGTAACCATAACACACTTTATGTTCGCTGTTCTCAATTGTTTAATTACATTAGAAGATTGTGGTTTAAGTTTATTTTGCATGACAAGAAATCCAAGAAAAATTAAATTGCATTGAACCTTAAAAAAAATATTTTAAAATGTATTATTATTACACAAATTGTTTATGAAATAAATACAATGATTTACATCTTCTAATTTAAGATGGTATAAAGATTTCCAATTAACTTTTTTTGGCAAATTTTTGTATGCCAATGCTAATACTCGGTACCCAGATGAACCAAATTCTTCCAAAACAGAAAAAATATTTGTAGGAACTGAAAAAAGAAAATAATACATATAAATAAATAATACAAAAATAAAACTAATTATTTTTATTATCTTTAAATTACCTGTTTCTTTTAAACAATTTTGGATAATTTTTTCTGGAGCGCCTTTACAGTATGCTGTGTAACCTCGAGTACCAAATACTTGACCAATAACACACATACTTTGTGTTTTTGAATTAAATGGAAATTGATGAACAATACCAATTTCAACTGGCACCTATTAAATTAAATATTTATGTTATGATTACAAATAATTATTTTAAATTATTATTCTGACATTTTCTTACTTCACCCGAGTATAATTTTTTAGATGGTCTAACTATGGAAGGTAATAAGTTATCAAATCTTGAATTATCTGCCCCCGGTTCTTCCAATTCCTAAAACAAAAAAGTATTAGTTACATATAGATTTTGAATCAGTTTATTTTATTGAACAATATAATTCAATTATACAAGAGCAAATTGTTTTTACCCAATTAGTAGCATTAAACATGCTCAAATCTAATGGATCTCCAGCTAGTGATCCGTTTATGTGAGTTAATGAATGACAAGATGCTATTGTAGCAATTATTGGTGACCTGATATCTATTTGAGATAAGTCTTTCACTAAGTTATTATAAATATTTGTAACAGATTTTAGACCATCATAAGGTAATAAACCAAAAAAGTGCAATCCGTCTTCAGTTAAAGTACCAGTCTAAAAAATCAAAAATATATTGGTTATCTAGGTTGTAATTTAATTTGCATCATACTAAAATATTGAATTATGTATATAAAAATTATTTTTTTGGTTAAAATAAATTAGAAAATTAATAATTACATTTGAAAAAATAATTCTGAACCAAACGCAAGCTTTAATTTATCTAAAAATTATTAAAAACGATAGTATTTACTTTAATTATAATAAATTGTTGAAGACAGACTTGATGTGTCAAGTTATACTACATATAACTTATTTCAACAAAAAGTTTCTTATGATATAAAATTTGATAAAAAAATATTTTATTTTATTAAATAGTATTCACTCTCACTTAGGTATTTATTAAGGGGATTACCTGGTGATCATCTGTTTTTTATCTAACATATGAGTGACTTAGGATTTAGACGTGTTCTTTGCCAAACGTCCTGATTAATATAGTAAAGCATTAAACATTTTTAAAACAGATTTGAAGTCAAGTCTACTTGTGATCAAAATTCCCATATTTTTGATATAATCTCCCAAATTCCAAAAATCGTTATTTTAAAAAAGAGTAATTAAAAAATGGTAAAATTTCATCTTTGATAATGTTAAAACAAAAAAATCAAAAATGTAGAAAAGTCGATCTCAAGAAGATTTGACGAAAAATTCAAATCTATTTTTATAATTTTTATTGTTTCATAATATCAATCAGGACAATAAGCAAAAAGCAAGTCTAAAATCCTATATTACCAGTGTTAGATAAAAACAGGAAATCACCGGGTAGAATCCCCTTAAGTCAATTATTTATTTTTTGATTTAACTATAAAGGATCAATTAAACTTTTTGAATATATAATATAACTTTACAAACAATTTGATAAGAAATAAAATATTTTAATATTTTTGTATTTACCAAATTTTTATAGAAATTTAACTAATTTTTTTTCATATAATTTATTTAAATTTAATATATGTTAGTTTAACAACAAAATTAACAAACCGAAATTGGATAAATTGTAATTTTTATTTAGAAAATTTACCTTATCAAAACAAACTAGCTTTATTTTACCAGCAACATTAATACGGGTTTGACATGTGCAATATATTTTAAGGCGTTTTAGACGTTTCATAGAATGCACAATACCAATTGTCATAGCAGCTGGTAATGCAGGGGGAACGACCACAGTGTAAATGTCCAGGCTTCTTATGACAATGTACTCTATAGAAGCCTATTACAAAAAATATCAAAAATGGATATTTGTAAATATATTAATTATAAAACAAAAATAAATTTAACAATTAATTGAATATTATTGATATACTAATTTAGTGATTTATCTCATTAAAATTACTTAGGAATATTAATACATACATCTCTTATAACATACAAATAGGCACAGTACAGCATTCCAACAGTAGCAACAACAAACATGATTAAAACAAATTTTATGGAGTCCAAATAAAATTCAAAATCCATATCCTTTGGAAACATAATTGAACGTATCAAATTCCCTTTAGCTGTAGAACTTCCAGTCCTAACCACTAGAGCTAACACCTATAAATTAAATAAACTTTATTAAATTTGTATTGTATATGTTAAGCAAATAAGTAATAAATAGTTCATATTGATTCCCATACTTGAGCTCCAGCGTAAAATCTTGATTGCAAAATTCTGGTTCCACAGTACAATGTATGATGTTTATGTGAGGAACTACTATAGCAAAATTCTTCAATTGATGAAGGAGGACTTTTTGTTATTGGCTCACTTTCTCCTAAATAAACAATATTCTCAGTTTAGATATTATGATTAATAGAATAAATATTTCAATAAAATTCATAAGAATTTAAGGTTAGTACCTATTGAATAATACTCATACTAGGTATATAATATATGTTATTAAATTAAGGTATAACAACTTATTTAAAAAAAATATGGTAACTGTTAAGTCTTGTAAAAAACTTTAATAGTGCATATAAATTATAATCTTATTCTAATGCAAGTACAAACCTGTTAAAAGACTTTCGTCGACAATACAATTACCAGATAACAATAAAGCATCACAAGCAATATTGCAACCACCGGGTGGTATTATAATTACATCTCCAGGCACTAAGAATTGAGCTTTGACTTTTACACTTCCTACACAAAAAAAAAAAAATAAATAAAACATAGTAATCTATTGATTTATTAAGTGTACACAGAAAATAATATAATATGTTATATTGATAATTATTTATTACCTAGTTATAAAAATATAAAAATTATTATTATTAAAAATAAGATATTATAAGATAAATACAAATTATCTATATATCTAGGTATTACTTTTATTAAATGTGCTCCCTCCTCCCCTTGGAAAATTTCTGGATTAGCTCCTGACTGTATTAGGTACAGATTTATTTATACATAATTAAATAAATATGAATAAAACAATAATTAGTATAATTTAATTAAAATTTTTTATTTATTAATCATCGGCAATATAGCACAAACATATTATTATGTGCATTTTATCTCGTAAACTATTGACAATTTAATAAATAATATTGTACTGCAAGCTTTAGTTGTTGGCAACAGATAGAATCAGAATGTATACAAACAAAATACAACCTATATACTTAATTATTAGATAAACTCACCTTCATCTCTTCTTAGGACAGTGTAAATATCATTATTATTAGTTTCTACAGTTTCTTTAAGTGATCGACTTTGCTGTAATATATTAATAAAATATTTAGTATTAATTTTAATTTATCATTGAACATTTATGGAATCCAAACTATTAATAGATAAGTCAGACATATTTATCACTCAAAGTCATTACATGGGATAAATTATTAAAACAGGTAGAGGCTAAAACATAAAGATATAAAATTTATGTAGTAATCAATTTAAAAATGAAAGCAAAATGAATAAATAATAATCAAATTTTGAGTAATTAAATTTTAAATATACTTAATACATGAATGGTTAATAAATTATAATATATTGTTGTACAAAAAAAAATAAAATCATATTTTCTTGTATAAGTTAGATGTATGTCTAAATTATAAAAATCTTATTCATAAAGAAATACCAGATATATCAGGTTTAAATATTTAGCACTTATTTAAGATACCTAGTCTCAATCGCAATAATAATCAAAATATATTAATAAATTCATAGGGTCATGTAATATTTAAAGTTAGGCAGGATTTGTATACAAAAATATTGTAAAAGTACATATTAATAATATATTTGTATAATTCAATGGAATAGCCAGGAAGGTTGGAAAGAACTGTAGCCTTTTCCTAAATGTCAAGAAAATTATAAAATGCTTTCAATGTTTTGTGAATGTATGACATAATGAGATGTAACTATGTATTCAAATTGTAATTTGCATGAAGATCGTAGCAGCAATAGTCTTAAGTATTTTATACTCATAGCACAAAATCTTACAAGGAATCCTAAATTAATCATCTTCTATATTAAAAATTATCAGTCAATTTATGGAGGAGGAGACATAGCAAAATTTTAGCAACACCCTATTGATGTTTATAGTAGTTACATGAGTTAAAAAAGAAATGTGAGATATTATGGCGGCATATAGTTGAATATAATAGGTATTAGGTATCATATGTATTTACCTCTGGGATCTGAATAAAAAGAATATGGAAAAAATTTACTCGAAAAAAAGTTTCTGAAAAAAGTAAATGTATAAAAAAATAATTCTATATCCTATTTACTCGTGAAAAGTTTTATCTATATAAATTGTATTTTCAAGTAAATGTTAAATGTAAAAGAAAATACATAGTACATTATTAATTGTACAAAATCTACAGTAATTATTTCAAATGTTTAGTGACCACTTTTCAACACAAAAGGTTTTCAGAATATAACTACTTAGTACTTATTATTTTATTATAGTTTGGATAACACAATATTCAACAATAATCTACAAATAGAAGTATGAGTACAAAATATTCAAACCGTTTTCAACTGATATAATGAAGTTCCAATAGAAAAAGCTGAACTAATTAATACACATACAGCATAATATTCATAGTCATCAAAAAACCATAGACATATACTAAATATTTGGAAGACGTAAAATGGATTCAACACTTCAGCAAAAAATAGTTTCCAGTAAGAATGTACTTCCACAATCACTTCATTCTTGCCAAAAAGTTCTAATCTAAATAAAAATTAAATTTAAAAATACATATTTATTTATATATTAAAATGTTTACAAAAAAACATTGTGTATACACCTATTTTTTTTATAACATTGTGTACTGTAAAGTCAAATTCAATAATTGATATCACAATGAAATATATTATTATTAGTTACCACGAAAAAATTTAAAATAATTTGTTTAAAAATATATTACTAAAAATTGATTAATTAATAAATTGAAGGTAATAAAAAAAAATGTTTCAATGGTTTGGGAATCACTTGTAAGTAATTAATAATTTTGTCATTCCCTTACAGTATATTAGAACATTTAGAACGTATATAATGCAAGAACCACGGTTAATATTAGTAATTTGGGTTCAAGTTAATATCCAATTGTAGTTATCCAATTTTCGACTTAATCCTTAGGTCTTAATAGTTAATTTACTATGTACATAATATTTGGTATTTTAGTATTTTAATGCTTGTTATAAGATTATATATGCATTTATTTGGCTTCCGTCGAAGTTTATATAGGTATTATCGAAGATATTCTTATAATAATAAAATATATACAAAATATAGTATATTATTAAATTTTGTACTATTTTGTTGTTAATACAAATTGTATTGTAATTAATAATTAATAATACCGATGATTTTGATGTTTGTGATGTGCAATATTAGTATTTATACATCAACAAATATGTTCAATTATTTTTTCAAAATTAATAATCAGATTTCCGATCAAAATAAACACTAACGTATAATTTATATAATCAATAAAATAAAAGATATTTATTATTATATTTATAGAAATATTATAGTCGATAGGATATATGTAAATATTACGTGTTTTACAATGATTAATCATACGACAAATTTACTGATATATCACAGAATTATAGAATTAAAATTACGTTTATCTATATGAAAGTAGTCGGACGTGGACGTGAAATTGTGACTAATTTGTATTGTGTGTGTTGCGTTTATTTATTTATTATTCAATATATTCATGAAAAAAAAATGTAATTAAAAAATTTTACGATAGAACATCAAAATTAAAATGTTGATCTCTATGAACAAACAATGCTATTTAGGTAGTTCGGTGTTTACGTACTGGTTTGTATATTCATCAGATGTGAGACCATGACACTTTTCTAACAAATTTGATAGTGTAGTTGTTCCATTATCAAGACCTTGTAGAAATTTGAATACATTTTCATTCTCATCCCATATATATTTTAATAATTGATGTTTAAAATATCTTACGGTTTTTCTTTTTCCGTTTGAGTCTTTTATTATTGAAATGTGAACATCATAAATGGCATCACTATTATTGGCATCCTATAAATAATAAAAACGTATCAACATAAATAGTATATGATATTGAAGCAAAAAGCCTATTCAATTTTGAGATAAATATAATTTTGAAATTGATTACATTTATATAGGTAGTAATAATATTTTCAGAAAAATCACTTTTTTGCTGTGAAATGAATTCTGCGGTATTATATAATATAAAATCTGAAATCATTATATATTAGAATGCTATATTGACATAATGATATATTCTAATACAATTATTTCAATTCAAAATACTAACAATTTGTTTTGTAATAATAATTAGGTTATAAATAATATTATTTATTTTTAAATAATTGCTTATATTAATCTTAGCATTAACGTAAATTTGGTGGGAACAAAATAATATTATGTTTTGAATTTTTTTTAATAGGTTCATAATATGGAAAATATATAAATATAATGTATTTATATATTAATAATATATATATATATTATGTATGTATAATGTATATTGTATACGTAAATAAATAAATTAGTTATTGAAGAGTTGGTTTAGTTATAATAAAATTTATATAATTTTTAATAATAGATATTTATTTATTTAAAAAACAACTAATCCACACGGCGTTGACCGTGACAAATTAAATTATCGTGATAAAAAAATTAGGTAATATTATATCCTAAATAATATTTTAAATTACAAATAATTTATATTTAAATACAATTGTTATATCACTTAGTTTACACGAACATTTACTAAATTTAGTAGTGAACAGTAGTTCCACAGTCTTTAATTAATGTATTTTTATTTTCGAATCAGAATCCAAAACAAATCTATGTACATGATTTAGGCGATTACGATTACCGATGAGTACGGAAAATAGACTATCATAATTTTATGTTATTTTATATTATTTATTAATATTAATATTTAAAATGATTTTGTTAAAAAAATAACTAAGCTTAGGTATTAAAAAGTTTTTAATTAAAATTAAAATTTATAAAGAAAAAAAATAGAAAGGGGTATAATGACTACAATAACAATTTAAGTACTCAATCCGGTACTCAAGTATAAAGTATAAAAAAGATTTTGATGTATCAAAAAGTAAAAACGTGTACAGTTAACCTATATGCAGCTATCAACAAAAAATTATGGTTTGTGATGTTTGGTACTTAGTAATTAGTATTTATAATACCAATACTATTAATGTTACGATAATAATTATTAGGTATTTGATAAATTACGTAACATTGGTTCTTTTTCCTAGGTTTTGCCTACTGGAATAATGTAAATATAACATAAAGTATATCCTTATATTAGTTATTACATTTAATTTTTTAAATTTGAACACAATGTAACTTTGCAATAAGTGTCATAATCATTTTTTATACTATCATTAAAATATATTAAACATTTTGACATAATATATATATATATAAATTATATATATATTTATTAGAATTTAAAATTGTAATGGGCGTAAACGATGTTACAAAAAAAAAATAATTAATATATTAATATATTTTTTGAGAACTACTGAACTTAGATCCATCAAATTTTAATGATAACGATTTACTAATTTCATCTTATCTCACCTCGTATAGTCTCTATATTATATTACGTAGGTAGATTACAAGTTAAGCGTCAAAATAATTTATTAAATTAGGTATAATATTTAATTAAATATATAGTATAAACAGTATAATTATAGGTACAGTATTTATTATCACGAACTTCATTCGTTTAGCGTTAAATAAATTAAATTAAATACAAAGTAGAAAAATTGGAATATATTATTAATTATAAGCTTTACAATACGAAAAGGAGAATTGTTTGTAAAGTTCCACCACGTAATGCCATTAGGGTGAAAACGAATCGCACTCGAGTGTATAATTTTATTGATGTACCTATTGTACCTATTATACTTCTGGAGTTCTACGTTTTATACTATGTAGTATTATTTTAAGATAAAATTCAAAAAATTATTTTATTGCACATAGTAAAATTATTATGAATTTAGTATGCACTTAACATAAATGAAAAAATATCAACTCAACAGATTAATACTAATTACTAAATGTTAATTATAATAAATTAATAATAATTTTAAAATTTAATGAATAATAAAAATAAATAAATAACACAGAGCAATTTGTTTTAATTTTTTTTTCACTATAATTAAAGTAGTTTTGTAGGTTATTAGTGGTAATTATTAGTTGAAATTACAACAGATTACTAAGTTAATGTAATATTATGAAATATGGAGTGTACTATAAATTATTATTTCTTGTTTATTAACTTATGGTTATTATAATAAAAGTAAAAAATTGTTTTGTACCTACGGTATAAAAAACATATTATATGTACTGTATACAACTTTTCTACACGATTTTGTCCAACCCTGAATGCAATTTTAAAATACCTATACACCAAATACGCAATGATAAATTTCATAAAAATTATTAATTAGCATAATAGGCCTTCGTGGTTACTCGCTATCACTTCAATATTTTCAACACTATACAAAAACATGCCATAAAATCAGTTTAATAATTAGTTTAAAAATCAATCAATAATTTTTCGGTATTGTTGTTGCAGAATCGTCAATCGACTGAATGAAGCTTTCGTCAGCGTTCAAGTTAAAGTGCCGGATAACGAGTATATATTATTATAAAGAACATATGTCAAAAATAGTGTGGTATGACACAGTAGATATGAATTTATGATAATGGTTAGGTGGTATATGCTATTTTCAAGCAAACATAATACAGCATTATATTTCTTTAATTTTATCTTGAAATTAAATATTTTCAACTATAAAAATTAAAAATTAATTATGTCCACGCATAGTAAAGTTTTAAGTTGATAACATAAATTAAAAAAACAGGGCCTCTTCACATGATTCGAGCTTTAACTATGTATTTAATATAATATATATGATGAAATTGAATCCAATTCCTTTTAAATCATATAAAAGCTAAACACATATAACTACCTATGCAAGTAATAACTTATATTAGTATAAAATTCGATATGTAGGTACAACTATAACGATAGTAATGTTAAAAATAATGATCCGTCTATTATATTATGTTCAGTATAGGTACCTACTATATAATACATTACTATGTATATACAGGTTTTTTGAAAGAACACGTCTTTTTCGTGGCGTCCATTAAACTCGGTGAGAAGACTCAAGTAGCTCATTTAGACATTCCATGGGTGTCTTTAAAGAAACCCTGACAAGTGGGTAAAAGGAATAAAAAGGGCGTTGATCGGTGGAGGAAAACCGGATATTATTAAACTAGTCGACCGGTTATTCATTGAGGAATAAAATAATCATTTATAATAATGTGTAAACAACAGATTTAACTATATTTTTTTCCCCTTAAGCCACATGGCCAAATTTCTAATAGATTTTAAATACATAATAATATGCATACTCGGTAGGGATATTAATTCCTACTTCATTTGAGACTACGGTGCAATTAATGCAATATTTCAAGACTGAGTTTAACTAACAATACAATTATGAATTTAATATACCTAAGAATTTTATTACCTATTTACTGCATTTCTGGGCTATCTCAAGCTTATACATGAAATGTGTATTAAAGAGCATTAATTTTTATGATGCGTACTTGAATGTAATTATTTAAAATATGTTACTTACTGATTTAAATATCGATTAAATTTAACTCAGGTAAATAACTTTTCTATTACACTCGAAATTTAATAGATAAAGTTAAATTAAATTTGAGACACAAAAATGTAAGGAGAATGTTAAAGTCAAAAATACTAATTAAAATATTTTAAAATATATTCCATTTATTAATTTGCTAAAAGTATTTAATCAAACTTTTATTTAATACCCAAAAGTTATTGTATTTAAATTTAAAATAATTCAATAGTAATAAACGTATCGAGATATTTTTTACAAAATTGAGCTACAAGGAAACTAAAACTGTAATATCTGAGGAGTGAGGATGTAAATATACCAATCAATTTTTCGAATACTTCTTCCAAGTATAACAATAGCATGTAGTATATGTATAGACTATAGGCACCTTATGTTTTATTTATATTATAATAGTATTTTAAATTAGTTGGATTTTTAACTTATTTTGAAACAGTTGAAAGTTTAATAACAATATAATATGTACCTAGGTATATATAGTTTTTTTACAAAACCATTAAGTGACAAAAATATGTAAATAAACAATTGTATCTTATTCTTATGTATTTTTATAGTGGTGCCCAATAAAATGATTTATAATAAAATTACACATATATAAAGTTATCTTGATAGTTAGTTTAACATAATTGTTTAATCAAGTTAAAATGCATAACTTTAATTTAATTTTTAGAAACGTGGGTAAATTTAAACGTATGTTGCACCAACCCAGCCCTTAATGAAAATCATAATTTTTTTTTGCTTAAATATTTAGCGCGTAATTAGCACGTAATTACCATAAATTTTAACGGACCAAAATAAGAATCATCTGAATAATTTTAATATTGTAGTGCCTGGCTAGTATGGGGCCGGGCTGGCGCAACGGTAAAAACACGAGACTGGATTTATCTCATTGAATAATTTCGTGTGAATTTAAATTTTAGTTAGGTTTTTAGCAAATTCATGCTATTACGTGCTTATTATTGCTGTATAATCAAATAATGAATAACTCAATTGTTTCATCTAGGCCGAGTTTGCCAAACGTTGCGTCAGCTTCGCCCACTGTTTTTTTTAGTTTTATGGTAAATCAAACGTCATGCAAATTCTAATTTTGGTCGTACAAATTCATGCTAATTAAAAATTAAATATTTGTATAAAAAAAAATTATGTTTTTAAGTCATGTTATGGAAAAAAATATGTAAATAACTGCATTAAATATAAATGAAATGTGTTAAATATTCGTAGAATACTCGAATGTTATTCTATAGTTCCATACCCAAGATAGTGGTCACTAATGTATTATTAATGATTATTATACACATGAAAATAATATTATTTATAATATATTTTAATAGGGAATCAGTAAAGAGTACTAAACATTTTAAAATTTATACTTAAATTAAAAAACGTGTTTGCTCTTTAATTACTAGAAAAAATTGTCTTTTTTAAAACATTTTAATACCTAGATAAAACTTCTAATCTACAGAGATGCCACGGTAGCAACTTTTTGATATTTTTTTTTCAGAGTACTAAGAATATATTCGTAGAAAAATATCATAACCATAAAACCAAATCATTATGATTTTATTCAAAATTTAAAAATACCAAGATATGTAGTATTTAATCATAACTATTAGGTATATCCGTATATGAATATATTTCCAATGAAAACTATTTTTTTCAATTAAGTAACGTAGAGCTGCTGATTAGTATTTTTACAGCAATATGGTTTGAGTTTATAACCTTTAGGTACCTAATATCTATATAATTCATTAAAATAAACAAGTATGCTAATAATATTATTTATGTTTACATTTTTAATAATTATTTAGATAATAATGTAACTAATTTTAATAATTGAAAACCTTTTTAATAAGATAATTTCTCATAATTTTCAATTAATTTTTTTTTTTTTTGATTTTTACATTATTAAAAAAAAAGTAGTAACCAAACTAAATTTTAACTGTAAAAATAAATAAATTAAATTTTATTTTTTAGTAATTTTAATTATAAAGTATAAGAAGTATTGATCAATAAAAAAAATGTCATAGTATATATAATATTATATAACAGAATAGAATACTTAAGAGTTAAGATATTACACACTGTCACACTATATAATATATCTATTATTGTGTAATTTTTATAATAACTGATTCTAAAGTATGTTAATTGTTAGTGTAAATAAAATTTGTTTGTTTTAAATACTTACAGTAACGAGAACAATATCGGACGTTGATAATGGACAAGGAGTCATAAGTAAATATAATTTTAATTTGACTGACCAATGAATTGCTAAGTATGGCACACCAACCATGCATATTGCAATTATATTAAATATTATTTTTTTCACTTGATTATAAGAATATCCACATTTTATGTCAATGTATTCTACATCTAAATTGTTAATGTGATGAGATGGAAATCCATCATCTATTGGCGAATAGTCTCCACGAGAAGAACAGCAACCTAAAATAAATAACATAATGTAATTATATAACTAATGAATAAATAATTATTTTTACTTGGAGTAAAAACATGTTTAAAAACACGTCTTAAACTCTTAAATTATCAACAGTTTCTTAAAACAAAAAAAAAAAATTATTTATATGCAATTAGAATTACATTCGTGAAATACAGATTATATTATAATAACCAATTATTTATAGAATAAATAATATAAATATTTAAATAAAGTTTTACATAGATCCTGTGAAAAGTATAGAGACTAAGTTTTATAACTAATATTATGTTGTGAGTTATATTTATAAATGTATATGTATTATTTATTTTTAAATGTATTAAATTAGTATAATATTTTAGATATTTTTAGATACTTGTTACACAGCTAAAAAGTTTGAACATTTAATATAATATCCCACATAAGTTGTTTTAAAAGATATGTAAAAATATTTCAAATACTTTGGCACAAATTATTTTTATAAGCATTTGAAGTTCAAATTTTGACAGAATTTGTATTTATACATCATGAAAATGTGTTAATTATTTTACTGTTCAAAGTATAAGAAGTTTAATTTTAATAACTAAAACTTGAAAATTGAATTCAGTTTCTAATAAGTAGTTCATACTGAAACTAAAAAAAAAATAAAAAATATAAAAACATAATTTTTTTATAGACATTTTAAGTACAAATTTGGACAAAATTACATATTTAAACTATAAATGACTATTCCAATTTACAAATCCTAACCTAAATCAAATATAATAGACTATAGAGTATACCTATATTTTATTTAGTATAATACCTTTAGACCTACGCATAACATGGATAAAAGTATAAAACGCATTCATGTAAAATAGTTTTGTTTTATAATTTTTGAGTAAAATAATCACCTATTACATAAATTATAGAAAATTATATTTTTAAGGATTTCACGCTTTATGTTTTATTATTATTTGACTTTGTATAGGTTTTCAAAAATAAAATTTTTTTGTACACTGAAATGAATAGGTATTAAATTATTTTGAGACAATATTTAGACATATCAATATGTTATAGTGTTATATACCTTAAAAAACATTATTCAGTATAATTTTTGTAATGGGTAATTTTACTCTACGATTATTTAAACATTTTAAACCATAAAAGAAAATAATTTTGAATGCATTTTGTCTATGTTACCCTTGGGCTAAAGAGGAAAACAAACAGTGCGTTACCATTTTTATAGTTGCAATTTCATTAAAACTTGATATGTTTGCTAGTTAGAATTTCGCATAGTAAAAATCTCTCATAAAGTTATAAATATAAAATATTTAATATAAATGTTTTTTTTTGAAAATCTCCCCTTTCCTTTAAATAACGTATGCTCCCGTCTTCATGACTAGCGGCTATTGGCTTTTGGTTACGGTTATCTATTAGATAAACTTGACGCTAAAATTAATTCATTGATTCGTAGAATTTATTAATTTGTTCAATTATTAAAAAATCCTAACAAAAGTAATTAAAAATTATAAACATTCGTGCTTCGTAGTATCAGTTATTTGATTATTACATATAATTATGTATAATATTTGTATTATTACAGTATAATATACTATTGGACAACACGAATACGTTCTATAATAAGCTATACACATTACACATTAACACACTGGCACACTGGTCCGTATAACTAATTTCTACTAATTAATAATTAAAGATGTTTCCTATACAAAAATTAGAGGGATAAAAAATTTAATACCTATGGGTATTTTTCTCACACCTATACTATACTTTTTATAAAGTATTATAAAGTATAAACCTAGTCTATAATCAATACTATATGCTAAAATTCTTTAGATTTTATTACCTACATATTTACGCATCCTATAAATACAGTATACACAGTAATATTTGCTGTACCTACTATACAATCTCGAGTATAATCTTTTTAAACTAGGTACTCAGTCTCGTTTTTAGTCTTTGTATTTGCGATTTTTGATACTCTTACCAGTCCTATTTGATACCTACTATTGGTTTTAAATAATACTACAATTTAAATAAATGCTATTACTTGCAGACTGCTATTAATTTATTTCAGATTACAAGTAATATCCAATTTGCATTAAACGATTAATATTAACAAACTCGATTTTTTTCTGAAAACACAAGAGATTCATAAACATTAATTATATAGATAATATTCAGATTTCCTACAATGGTTACACATACGATTTACGATTACCGGAATACGTAGGTATCTATAGTGTATAACGTATAATGTATAACTACTCGTATATAAGTATGTATACATAAACAATAAACATACTTGACGAAAGTGAATGTAATACGTCATAGTGTAATACATTACTATTTCTTCAAACACAATGAGCTAAGTATAAATATTTAGATACTCGGCTATGATTACTAATTATTATTATAGTGTTTCAATCGATACGCAATGACTATAAATAAAAAGTTAACAATAAATCCATAAATGAGACTAAAAAAAATAATAATTAGGTCATGTCCAGTGAAAGGTATACGGGGTCTCGAGCGGAATTGACATTTCAAAACGTTCGTAGATCAATTTAATGAAGATCCAATAACTATAATTTTTCTATTTAGTTCGGTTTAATTAAGAAAAATAAATAATATTAATGAAATCCAAGATATATTTTTTGAAAAATAAATTTTCTAGCCTAAGCAATAAACTATAATTTTGTACTTTCGAGACTTAGAATATACAGCCTTGATAAATCTATGTGTAATTGTTTTTATTATTTCCGGTAAATATAAATTAGAACTTCGTGATTCATCTGTTCCTAAATACACATAATTTCTGTCTTATTGCTAAAAAAATATAAATCGTTTATATGCATTTTTATAATTATAAAAACCTATAGTAAAACAATGTATAATTGTGCAATGATATCGTGTTGAAATTTATTTTTGTCAATTCTAAAACCACTTGCCCCAGACTGTTTCATTTTCTCAATCCACCTAAAAACAAACTTAAGTTTCACTAGCCCATGTCCTATATAAAATGTCAGTGTGCCACCAACATATCCAATAATATTTATACACATACAAGTATGCTACATAGCATTATATTATATGTTACAGTGTTATGTTATGATATTATATACGATATATACATATATAATAATAATTGAAATGCGAAAAGTAGTTCTCCTCCAAAACACGTTTCATTTTACAAGCTCGCAAATTCCCATTGTGTATTTGTTACGACCGTGCCGGTTCGAGGTGAAATATAATGTTTTGTACATATAACGATGGAATTTATAGTAACTGAACGAAGCATATTCACAGAGTTCTTTGTTTATCATTGGGTAGATACAACCACAACTCATTGTTTTGACTTAAAGTATCTCTTCTTTTTTGGGTGCCGGTCTCGGTGTCATACATACACTTATATTTAAAACATTAGCCAACCGACAAAGAGATTTCAAATTACCGACAAACATACTATTATGTATTGGTTTAATATTTCACATACCAACTTTACGACAATTGAGACATGTCCAATTAAATAGACTAATATAATATTGTTAATTCGATAAACTTTAATACATCATGAGGTTAATACGTTCATCTACTTAAGTATATAAATATAACTCACTTAGAACTTAACTAAAAGTAACCCGGGGAAATCACTCTGCTGAATATATTAGATTGTATAGAATGTGCCTGGTCGATTGAGTAGGTCACTGTAATAGATGTCGTAAATTTGAACTCAATAAAAAATCATTGTATACGATTTTCTTATAGAAACCACAACATAAATTGAAGATTGCAGCGTTTTTACCTTTTATAAAGTTGATGTCAGACAAAAAAAAAACCATATATCACAGTAAGACAAATACATACATCATATTATATCGATCTATAGAATCTAAAGCGATGATTTAATTATTCTAATAAGCCGTGATTATAAAATCATTAATACAACTATTAAAATGAATGCCCCATCGAACACGTGGTTTACCATATTATTCATAATCGTTCATAATAGTTTTATGGCCAATATTTACTAGTGTAGTGATTACCTAATTAAATATAAAATCTACGCATTCGTATTTCGTCTAGTCTGTCAACATAATACATTATATGTATATATTGATATTATATAAAATTGAGATAAAAGCAATAAATCAAATCAGCCTTCTGCTTTAAACTAGTAGGTATGATTAAATGTGTAAACAGACTTTGATCTATGGGTGAGCCATAAAAATGTTTTTGTTGAATTTAAATGTATTACAGTTAAAATTATAATATTTAAATATTTAATCAAACGCACGTCGATTATTCAGAAGAAATTCTGAAAATAATCAATGATTTGGTTAGGTAATATAAAAAAAGCATATTATAACATGCATATAACAAAGAATAATAAATTTTTATTTAAATCAACTAGTATAGTTCTACAAATAATCCATACATATTATACATAATATATTACGTCATAAAATTCATTTTATCAAAAAATGGCAAGACCTTCAATTGTTGAATACAAATGTCTAAACATTTTTTAATTTATCCCTAAACTAAAAATTAAACATTGTCATGATTGTAAAATGCAATATAGTTATTGTATAGCGTATAATATAAAAATTAGATACCTAATTTGTTTGAAATATTAAAAAATACTTTACCTTGAATCAATATCGTAGGAATTAAGTAAATATGTTATAAATTATAATTTTATAATACAAATATTGTGCACAAAAATATTTTTTAATAACCTTCTATTTTTCTACATAAGACAATACAATTCAGAGACGGATTTAGGTATACGATATGTGGTGGTCCGTGGGCGGAATGCATTGTGGAGCCCCTTGTACATAAACAAGAAAATATATTATTTTACTTATTAAAATATCATAAAATTATGATGGTCCCTGAGCCCACTCTGCCCTCCCCTAAATCCAGCCCTGATAAATTTAATATTTACGCAAAATCATCAATACAATCGACACACTTTGTAACTAACTTGTTATTACAATCACATATTTAATCCATTATATGTATTACATTATTTTTCACTATTTTGTATTATGATCTATGAATTATTATCCGACTACTTTTTGTTTCGTCTTTTCCCAAAATTATAGTTTAACTTAAACTCAATAAATTATTATCATAATCCTTAATCACTGTGAAGTCACATGAGTACTAATCATTAATGTAGTATACTGTGTAATCCCACATCATTAATTGAGGGCATTAAGATTGAGTAATAACACCCATTAATTTAATTTAAGCCTCAATGCCTCATCACACGTGTTAAACACTTGGTGATGTTAGTATTTACTATTTAGCTGCAGCCAACGTGTAGTTTCTCACTATAAACTAATGTAGGTTCTTAAATAAATAGAAGTAGTATTCATTTTACTATTTAAGTAGGTACATTTAAAAATTAAAAATTAAAATAAAATATCACAAATAAATAATAATAATATTATGTTTAACTTGAATAAATAGTTGTCTTAACTGAAAAATGTTAAACAAAATGATTTTAAACAATTAAAACTTTAAATTTAATTATCTAATATGTCATAAATCATAATACATAGCATACATTTTGTTGTTTTTTTTTATAGAGGTTTATTATATTATGTTTTATATAAAATTATACAATATGTTAAGATAAAAACAATCATTATTATTATAGTTTAATTTTTTTCGATCAACTACACCTTTGTAAATAGATACCTAAATGACGAATGCTAATGTATAAGAATAAATCCATAAAAAGACTTATAACTTACAAGCATTTTGTAAGCCAATAAAATGTATATTTATGTAGGTACATAAATTATAATAAAATGTATTTATTTTGTTACCCAACTACCCAAGACAATTTTCCATAGATTTATTACATATTTTAAAATTTGGGCATTATAAATTTCGTTTTGATACATTTTGTATCAGTTTCTATGGTAGCTGCAGCAAACAGCTAATAAAAAATAACTATTAACATTTATAAAATTACAAGTAAATTGGTACAGTTTACAACTTTGATAAGTTAATTAAATAGTCGTAACTACTCACAAGCCATAACTACGTATTATACGAGTACAATATACCCGCCCATTCGTGTTCTATTGAAAGCATAATGTAATACATAATAGAAAAGATGAAGAACAATTATTTCGTTAATCTGTTGAATTACTGAACGGTTAGGAATATTGTACGTATTGTACGTATTTCGTAACGTAGTGTCCCGTACAACATAATACAGAATAATTACAGGGAAACTTCAGAAGCTATAATATTACGATACCTATGTAATTTACATAAACTTTATTTAAAAACAAACAATGTATTGCTTTTATGTAGCCGTGTAGCCGTGTTGGTAATATACGATACGATATGATTATACGAAATTTTGAAACACGTAAATCATTCAAACACATTACGTAATAGGTGCCCGTTAAATCGGTACCCAACCATAAGGTCGAAACAAAACCGATATCGGACGACGGAATTGCGTCGATCGACTTCCGAGCGACAAATTCAAATTAATCGACATACATCGATAACGACGTCGTAGGAGTATAACTAGGTAAAAAAAAAAAAAAAATTCACACCACGACATGTCAAGTGAAATCTCTTGCATAATATAATAACGACATGCTCGCGCCGACCGCACAACATAATATTAATATATTATTATATTATAATAACACCTAACGTCGTCATACTATACAGTTATTATTATTATTACTACTATTATTGTAACGAACTATACTATTAATATAAAATAATAGGTATAATAGGTATATGCTTACCAAAACACAGGACCATGGTGATGGTCGCTACTGGCGGTCGGTCGGTAAAGTTTTCGGCGGCGACGGCTTTTACGATGATCGATTTAGTATAATATAGGAGCCAGGAGGTATAGGTATTTATCATTCGATTCGGTCGTCGTCGTCAGCGGACGGACGGCCGGCCGACCTCGTGTACGCTCATCGTCACGTCCGTGTGCAATACTGCCCGGAACGTGGCTGCTTGAACCG
This sequence comes from Aphis gossypii, assembly GCF_020184175.1. NCBI lineage: Eukaryota > Metazoa > Arthropoda > Insecta > Hemiptera > Aphididae > Aphis > Aphis gossypii. The sequence goes on from NC_065533.1 coordinate 41,878,840, forward strand.
CTTATTAGACGCGGCGTCGTGCTCGTTATCGCGGTCGAACCACGACGGTTTAACCGATATATTAAATACGGCGGCGGTGGCGTAACGGTCGGCAACGGAATAAATAACGTTAGGCCAGCTTATCTTCGGCGTACACGGTACATGCGCGCGGTGCGTGCGTCGCCGTACGATAATGTGTTTATATTTTTAATTTTTTAATACGATTAAATATACGCACCGTACATTCGTTTTCGCCTTATCGTCGGACGACAACGTTTTCGCATTTGTCCGTGCACCGTCAATGTCGTACGACTGTGGAATTATTGTTAATAATAATAATAATAACAACAACAACGCCCGACCGGCTTTGTGCCGCCGTAGTCTTCTCCGACACTGAGACAGCTGCTGCTCGCCGCCGTCTGGTACTCCCACTCCCCGCCGCCGTAGATCTTGAGTTTTTATCGTTGTTATTGTTGTTGTTGGTCCACGTGTTTTTGTTTACCGTGCGGCAGCCCCGTGATCGAGATTCGAGATCGGCTGGTACTGCGCGAGTCGAGCAAGTGATTGTCACATGATATGCGCGGTAGTAGTGGTATTCGGGTGGTCGGGGTGGCGGGACCAGGTTGGTACGCGTTCACCCGTTCACGAACCGGTGTGCGCATCGGCAGCGTTCACTCGTCTTCGCCCCGGTCGAACACGGCAATCACTGGAATAGTTGTAGAATCGCCCGACGGAGAAACGACATATTATTATTTTTACGATGCTTTTATACGATTAGTAGCACATCGTAATATTATTATTATTATTTTGGTTGTTACGACTTACGGAACTCTACACCATTATTATCTATCACTCGACAGTCTTTCCATCTCTCTATCACTGGTCGTTTAATACGTCGCAATGTGTTAGAGCAGAAGACATAAATACGATATATTATATCGGCACAAAATATGCAAATACTTATGCGATTCAAAACCTTAAAATGTACACAAAAAAAAAATGTTTTTCTAGCTACTAAATTAATAAATATTAAAAAACATCTGAAATAGGAATGACGATAAAATAAGTTATGGACATTATGCCCAATTGGTAGGTAGGTACGTGTGAAACTGTGATCACTCGAATACTCATCGCACCGCTACCATTACGGCAGTGCGTATAAGGGCTTTCTAATGATAAAATGGCATAAAAGCTGAATGTAATTTCTATAAACCTTATGTAAAAGAAAATGTAAAAAAATAGCGAAAAAAGCGAAATATGGCTCATAAAGTAAATATTACCTTAATATGTAAAAGTATGCAATATATTACTATAGATTTGTATTTATACATTGCAAATGTTAGAAGCTCCCAGCTATAGAGAAACATAATAGCAATAATTTATATGTATTGTTTATATTTATAGATTGATTTTTTAATTTCTTAAAACATTACTAATCTTCCGCGAGTATGTCAAATTTTTAAAGATAAAGTACGTCACAACCAATCAGTCGTTTGAAGTGGGATATTAATTAAATGATACTTAATAAGTGCGTAAAAGCATCATATCTAATATCAATCGTGTATTTATGAACAAAGTTTCTATAATAAAAAAAAATTATACTAATAATAAAACGTACCTATAACAGTGGCGTAGCCAAGGAGGGAAGTTAAGAGGACAATAGTCCCTCACCATGGGCTGTGATTTTGTATATAAACTATTTAGTATTAACACTAGGCGAGGATTACATATGTGTAAACCACAATTTAAGATTTCTTAAATCGTGGCGTAAGTATACAATAATATTTTAAATAATGTTATAATGCAATAATATTTTCAATAGTATTGAAAATTGTTATGTTATCGTATAAACTTGATTATAATATGTTCATGGTGAACACTAAGATGTATAAAAATTATCAAAGTATAATATTTATACAGTAACGTCATTAAACCATATATTATATTAATCAATCTTTAATATTATGTAATATATTAATTGTTCAAACAGATTAGTCTGTGATAGTAACAGCTGCTAACTAACTAACTAATTCTTATCTATCAACGATGGTAAACCATGGATTTCAAATTTGATATTGTACTATTATCTGTTAAGTATTATTGTATCAATATACAATACATAATTATTATGGTTTTATAATTAATTCTTTCTTCTCATGAGTCATGAGTAGATTTTCTGATTATCTACATTATACTGTCTTATTGATGTCTGAGAACTAGTTACACTTACACAAAATAGCTAATTATGTTATTAAATAATAAATACTATCAGTCTAATCTGTCTAATGTAGAAAATGTTATTTGTACAAAATATCATAGAAAAGATGATTTATTATATTTTACGTTTTTAATGTTAAGAAATAAAAAACAATTATTTGGTAATTTTTATGAGACTGTAAGGATCTACAACTATTGTATGAATTAATAATTGACGATAGGTACATTATTTAATTATTAAATTATTAAATAATTTGAGGGTTTGACTTTGATGTTTGTTTTTTTCTATTTAAACTAGATTTCTATTGTCAAACAAAATTATGAAGAAGAAATAAATATTTTTGTCAAAACTTTATCGTTAAGTCAACTGAATAATTTTATCAAACTTATTATAAATTGAAAAAAAAACCATTCTGTATTTGAAGAAAATTAAATCTAAAATGGATAAATCAAAACTCCCCGAGAAAGATGCAGTTTTCAGAGAAGAGCAATATTAGTCTGAGTTAAAATTACATTATTGTAATTATAAATTATTTATTAATAAATATTATTAAAAAAATGTTTAATTGATAATTTTTTTTGATACACATACTATTCTACATTTTGATTTGGGGAGGGGACATAGCATTGTATTATAGTAGCATTAATAGCAATCCTATTTTAAATTTGCAATACTTTAATTTAATAATAATGATGATTTATAAAAAAAAATAATATATACCTATCTTGTATAATATAATACAGTAATAACACTAATAACCAATAATATACCTTTATAGTTTATACCAGGGGTGGCCAAATTTTTTTTGGTCACGATCTACTAAAAATATATTTCACCTTTGAGGAGATCGACTTCCATAGAAAATATTTTTTATTATTGAATAACTATAATTATTAAGAAACATAGGGCGCGTGGCCCTAAAAATAAATTCTAACATGATCGACTTTGAATTTATCCGCGATCGACTGTTTGGCCGCCCCTGGTTTATACTGATATATAAATTATTGTATTTTATTATATTTAATTTAATAATGATCATTTACAAGGTATAAAAATTGATTAATATTTTTACTAAGAATTGCTCTCCTAAATCCTAGGCGATTTTCTTCCTAGAGACTTCTTTACTAGAGACCACTCAAGTCTATAAGTTTATAAATTGTGATTGCCATAATTTGTCACCCAATGGTTTGAGGTCGTTTATTTAGATTCAAAAACTATACAATAAAAATACAATATCTGTTTAAGTAAATTTATTCTTACTTATTATAAATTGTAGTAAAATTATGCCAACTTGTTTTTTCTACTAAAATATTAAAAGATTATTATTAATTATCATATGGTTGAGAAAACAGTCGTTGAGTTTAAAAACTATACTGACTGCCATTATCCCTTTTTGAATGTATAATTTTTTGAAATCGATCGATTTTTCTCTCTAGTTATACAATGTGATAGGTATAGTAAGGTATTTAAAATAAAATATTCGGTTTGTAATAAATTCTAGGCTTTTACGACACATTGGAAATCTTTATTTTTTTATGTTTTTTGTATACGTCACTTATAAATTATACGGATCAATATTATTTTCAATACTTGTGTATAATTTTCCAATTTATAATTTTATTTTACTATTTATTTATTACCTAACATTCTAACAGATTCGAGTAAATGTGTCTCTTATTGTAGTATTTGTTTTAATAATGAGTATAAATATTTAAATTACATTTTTGTCTTCAAAGCATAATGTTTATTATTTTTGTCAGGAAAAATAGTAAATATATGATCAGTATTCAGTGATCACTATCAAAATTCAAAATAGTTATTATTATATTCAATGGTAAACGATAATATTTAAATTTCATATGGAAAAAAATACAAAATACGCAGTCCATTTCTAAGTATATAAGCACACGTAGGTATATTTCTATTCTTTAATTTTTACTGAACGGATTTGTATCAAATAAAATATAAGAAAAGGTAAAGTAAAGGTTAAAGGTAAAGGTACTTACTGTCCCTAAACAAAACCACTGTAAAAATGTTAAAAACAATTGAATATTTGGTACATTTGGTTCGTTAAAAATTTAAATGTACCAACAAACAATGTAAGGTTTTAAATATTTATTTTGCCATATTCTATCTTTAAACTACCTATAAAATTTATAAAAAATATTTACACATTTTATTATTATACAATTTTTATTATTATATATAATTATTTATAAAAAAAAAATTATCCATTTTTAATAGTTATTAATTATATTTTATGTAAGTATATAAAATTACATTTACAATTATAATTTATTATATTTATGATAAAAAAACTAATTTTTAAAAAATGGGAGGAAATGTCCCATTACGCCAAAAACAGTCAGGGGGAAAATTTCGAGAGGGGGGATTTCCCATTTGCCATTTTTGCAAGAAAAATTTGACATTTAGAATTTTAGGAATAGTAAAAATCATTTTCTTGACAACTTGTTATTTTAACTACATTATATTATGCTGAGTATAATATGTTCTTAAAAATATGTTGTTATAAAATTATTATTTATTTACATTTTTAAATTAATCAAAATATCTTTTTATCGTAATTGTACTTAAAGTGTCGAAGAATAATAAACTAAGAAATATTTTAAGAATATGAAGAACTAAACAAAAACAATAAGGATTCTATAAAAATAATATTTAAATAAAACATCTAAGATACATAATATGTATTATATTATATTATATTATATTATATTATAATATGATATGATACATATTCATATGATTGGAAAAGTAGAACCTAATATTCTGAGTTTGCCAAAATATCAACAATATTTATGAGTCATAAATATTCTGTTTATTAATCAATATAGGATGTATTGATAACAAATATTATTTACATAAAATATAAGCGATTACTAATAAGTAACATTATGTATTATCAAGTTCGATAGCGGACTATATGTCTATATCCACAAGATATCAGAAATTCAGAACTATTAACTAATTTTGATTGTTTGCAGTTAATCATACTAATAAGTAATGAGTAATAACAACGGAATTTTTGCTAATAGCTGTACAAAAAAAAATATATTTAATGAGATTGATGTTGAAGACTTCATACAATTGATATTATTAAGAATAAAAGTAATTTATTAGATAGAAAGCTAATTACATTTTGTTTGATATTATATTCTATTTTCATTAAGTGCAAAATATGTTCAATTAAAACTTGAAAATATCAAAAAACAATTATTATAAAACACAAATAAAAATAAAAGCCTCTTTAAGTCATGGATCGTCGAGTCATGTTGGGAGCCACTGTCGTATACACAACTTTCAGTGATATAATTCTATCCGACACTTGAGTCACCAAGAGACCATAAATTAACCGGTTTCAATCAGGCTCACAAGAAGTCGATATCGCTACTTTACTGTTTAGACTTCCAATCTTTCACGACTATAAATTAACCGGTTTCAGATCGAATTCAAAGCTTACAAGATGACACCAAATATAATAAAACGATCTAATGAGCTATAATACTTTTATTAAAATACACATACACACACAAATAGAATTAAAACAATCAAAAGTATTGCAGCACTCAGGTTCAACGACTGCCCCGTTCTCTTGTTTCTTTTTCCTTATATCTAATTTACAATTTAACTACCTCAGCACATTTGCTTCACTGGCCTATATATTACAAATAATATGCTTATTTATAGAGTTATCTATTACTACAATATGTTGAATAAAACTTAAAATAAGCAAGCATTAATATTCTAAAAAAAAAAAACAATAAATAATATCTATTCAGGATGAAACAAATTTGAGGGCTGGTAAAATAATTTTTTTGAGCCGAATTTTGTTCTCAGTCCGTCACTGAGTTGTCAATAATGTTGTTATAGGTTATTTTTTATTATTTATCAAGATAGTTGAGATATTAATATGATTTCAGGTAATAAAAGTAAAATTATCTAGACAATTACAATATTATTTAAACATAATAAAATCTCAAAATCAAGAAAAAAAAAACTTCGATTTCTAACTGTAAATATTCAATATCAGTCTTGAGTTTCAAGTTATCTGTAAAATTATCACCCATTTTTAAAAACTCCTAAATTTTTAGAAAGCCAAGCCCCAGTTATAGTTATATGTGTTTTATTTACGTTTATATATGTCTATATTTAGTTAGTAGGTACCTGTTCAAGCTCTCAAACGACTTACCGCCGCACTGTATAAAGGTCAAGAAGACGGCCGAAGAAGTCTAAAATTTGGGTTCGGTTTCTTTAAGAAACTCCGTTAGATTAATATTTGTTCATGCAGTATACATAAATATTGATATATGACTGGTGTTGGACTAAACCACCGTGGAAGGTGAGTAAGTGGTAACCATGAAAAAAAAACTAGGTGTAGTGCCAGAATATACTAAGACGGTAAGTAGTATTGCTATACATTCACAAATATAAGAGTCAGAGTGTGAGTGTCCCACTAGTATTTACTAACATTAAATTTAAATGGTGACGGAATCCATACGTCACCTAAGTAGTTAGTAGGTAGTTACTAGTTACTACATAATCGTTTCAAATTAGTTAACCTTTGTGAGACACTTATGTGTTGTATGTTGATTTAAAATTAAAAAAATGAATTTTAATTTGAAAAAATCAAATGATTTTCTATTCATGCATATTATAATATTTTTATGGTTTTATACACATTGCTAGAGGGGTGTACATCGATAGCCATTACATATTTTTCTAAAAATTACCCTCCCCCAACACACTATTGGATATTCCTGAGAATGCCATTGACCATAAGATATAATTCAGATAACATTTATTTCTGTATTGATTATCATTCTTTTTTTTATATAAAATTTAGTAACATGCTAATATACAAAATTATTCAAAATATTATAAATATATTTTGATTTATTATTAGATATTATTCTCAATAATTTATAACTTATAATAACATATATAATTTAAAACTCATCAATCGAATTTTACAATAAAATTTGTAGGTAACGGAACAATTATTTTTCAAAAAAGTGTAATTTGTTAAATATTTTATTATTTTTTGATTTATTAATTTAAAAACCTAATCAAATTTAAACAATTCATATTATTATAATTTATAATAATTTAAAAATTATATTAAAATATTAGAAATATGATTCTTAAATTATAGATCCAGTAATGTAGAGCCATTAAAGATATCAGATAGAACTGTAAACTCTATACCAAAGAAAAATTAACTTCAGATCAGTGGCGTCATTTTGGGAGTGGCAAGGTGGACATTTGTCCCTATCTAATTTTAAAAGCGACCCGATGGGCATGTTGCTATTTAACCATTATTATTATAACAATTAATACAGAAATTAGTAGGTATTTAAAAATATAAAAATTATAACATAAGTGAAGTGAAAATGGTGATTTGATTAAATGTAAGTAAATTATATAATAAATATAATAAAATATCAAAATCACGGATAAAAATACTTGAATACCTTGATTACTAACTGTATATTCAATACCAGTCTTGAGTATCGAGTTAATAGATAAAATTATCGCCCATTTTTAAAAACTTTTTATTTTAACTACATTACATTAATATATTATGTAGTATGTTGAGCATAATATGCTCTTGAAAATATATTGTTACAAAATTATTTTTTATTTATAATTTTAATCAAAATATCTTTTTTATTAAAATTTTACTTAAAGTGTCCAAGAATAATAAACTAAAAAATATTTTAAGAATATGTAGAACTAAACAAAAGTGATAAGGTTTCTATAAAAAAAAATATTTAAATAAAACATCAAAGATACATATTCGCATGATTGAGAAAGTAGAACATAATATTTTGAGTTTGCTAAAATATCAACACAGAGACATTGCATACAATTGGTATTGTTAATTGATTAAAAGTAATTTATTAGATTAAACACTAATTAAATTTTGTTTGATTTTATATTCTGTTTTAATTAAGTACAAAATATGTTTAATTAACTATGTTCTATAAAACTTAAAAATAAGCAAGCGTTAAAATTCTAAAAAACAACAAATATCTATTCGGGATGAAAAAAATTGATATAAATTTGAATTTTATGGGTTAGAAATTATAAACTTACGTACCCATCTCGCGGGGTTCGCTATCCACCATAGATGGATTGCTTACCTGATAATATACTGCTCACTTCTAGGGGCAATGCCTAACAGAGTATTTATAATATAACCTTACTAACTCGCAAACTGATAAATGTAGAGCCTGAATAACGATAGACGATTGATGCTTACAATTTACACGGTACATTCGTACCATTACTGAGTAACATACATTCGTACATTAGAGAGTAATAAGAAAGCATTTTACAAAATTTGCATTTTCAAGCGATAATTGCACAAGTGTTTTGAGATTCAAAATGGTCAATGCAAAGGTTTAAGTTTTGAACACCATTAAGCCGAATATTATATAACAAATTATACAAAGTACTTATGAATCATATTATAAAATTGGTATATTTAAAGGGCAACGAAGTGCACGTGGTCAGCTAGTATTTTTATATAATTCGATCTTTTAATGTTTTAAAGATTTATTTTACAATTTTAACTATTTAATAATTCAATACACATTTAAATGTATTCTAGAAATTATTGCTGAAGAAATAAAAACAAGTATTATCACTATAAAAATAAATTTTGATTTTATTTTTTTTCGAATAAGATTGAAATAAAAAATTAAACGTGAATACAGATGTCTCAGATAGGTAGGTATTTATACTAAGATAAGAAAATATCTTGTTTGAGATCAAAATTTAGATCTCGGACTGTTGATATTATTTACCTATTTATTAAATGTTTGAGATTTTTTTATGGAAAAATAAATACGTATAGGTACCTATATATATGTATATATTTTTATAGTTTTAAAGTGAAAATTTGAACTGTTTAATACAATTATTATATATATATAGGCATATTTACTATTTAGTACATATTTAACTAGATTTTATAGCATATCCGCGTTCTAATAGTTAATTATTAAAGATATTAGTGCATCTTATAAATATATAATACAATGTATTTAATTAAGTAAACTGCAATGTCTCACTTTGTTCATTCATTACAATATAATCGAGTATTTAATGTGATGATGGCATATGATACATGTAATAGGTTGTTATAGAAAGTTAAAATTGAATTATTCTAACTATTATTGTGAACGCATGATGAAAACACCTAGTCACGACCGGACACTGTAATTTGTGAGACTCCCGGTCAGATTTCTGTATATAAAATCTCGCATCAGTGATAATGATAACAGTTAACAAAAAATAAATAAATAAATACTAACCACATAGTAATTTATTGCGTACTTCCCCTATAATAAGTAAGTACTATGTATACGGTGCGACTATATAATCTGCAAATCGTCGTGTAAATTATGATTGATAATAAACATTATAAATAGGTGTGTGGTTGCGTAAATACCTACATACCTATGCATCAATCATTTTTATAGGTACTAAATATTATAATTAGCTATTTATTTGGATAATTCCTATATTTTGTAAGTTTTAAGTGGATCCGGTGAATTTCCGATAGCCCATAGGATAGTCCGGAAGAAATAAAGTGACGTGAAATGTGTAAATGTCGTAAAACCATAATATAATAACAAAACTAATAGTATAGGAGTCAAACATTTTAGTAAGAAATTTACATTAATATAATAATATATTAATATATATTAATATTTATAAGTAATGGTTTAAGTAGGTATAATAAATACTAGATCTCATATTATTTCATCTATTTTATATATATTTTAAATAATTTTAAAATAAAAAAAACAGAAGTTTGTAGGTACTACCATAAAATTTAAAATTCAGAATTTTAATAAATTAATTTTTAAAAGAAAAACGGCGGTAGACATAATAATTTATTACTTAATAGTTGTATTACATTACTTGTACTTCTTGGCTTGCAGACATAGGAACATATAGGAAAACAGATTTCATTTTGTCTCCGATGGCGTCACTATACATCGTTTGATTTTGTTTTTTTAGCAGAAGAATGTGAAGAATAACCTTTTTTTAATTGCCGGTGAAAATTCGATTAATTCTGATGCGGATCAGTGTAATACAGCCATAGCCCTGTACGGGACTTGTATGGTCGTTACGCGCATTTACTTTTTTAAACCTTTATGAATATACAATGTACATGTACTAACATACAGGATACACTTACTAACTGAACGTGCACGCGATAGACAATTCTTTCAATTCTAGTGATTCCACGTGATGTATGTCTAACAAGTATAATATGTATACTGTGATGCATGATATGCTATTTTATACTATAAGTCTAGAACATGTATGTCTAGGCATATACAAATGTATTATTATATACCGGGTACATAATATGTATGTATAGAAAGAGAGACATTCCTGTGCAGTAAACCACTTAATTATTATTCAGCCGTCATTGCGTTCGCGTCCGAAGGCTATACGAATACTATAAAAAACTACAAAAAAACTACAATAATTCGACACTCAATAAGCACATTCAATTGAAATTATTTCTTTGGGTACTATAGATGTACTAAAAAAACGTAAGCCATAATTACACAAGTGAAATCAAAGATATATACTGTATATTGACTGCAGTGTACGATATTATGTATTACTGTACAAGGTGATTTATTTAAGTGTACATTCATTATTTTGAAGTTTTTACTGTTTCGAAAACATTATTTTTTTCAAACTTTATATTTTTTATCGTTATTCATTTTTTACATTTTTGAATGATAAAATACATTTTTAATTTCATACTCGGAAGTACAATACTTTTCATAGTACTTTTATGTATAAATTTTATTTTCAAACGAGTATAGGTAGTTAATTAGTTATAACTTGTAAGTTATAACTAAAACTTAGTAGTATATTATATCTAAGTTTAGTGGACAAATATTTTGTGGCTTACCTCTTTATAGCTGTGCCAATATAATCTGCTCTTTTAAACATCAAATACTTATAACTAATTAAATAGATATATAGGTATTCGTTTAAAATTCAATCGTCGTATACATGTAAAAAACTCCTAAAAATATCCTACCTAGAAATATGAAATAAAAAATGTATTTTACTATTCAAAGCAGTAAAAAAACTTAAAATATTTTAAAATGTTCTAGTGTAATTCTAACAATTTTTAAAATACTGTTTTGTGATTCACAACATCAAAGTATGTAAAAAATATTTTCAAATCAATGATTGCTTGATTCTAAATAGATCACCTAACACTTTGTATGTAGTATCGTTATGTTAATGAAGTAATTTATTTTGATAGATTTAACGCCTGAGTAGGCACTTATTCGTTGACTCTAACTATAAAGCGTTCATTCAAAATAATTTGTTTTATAGGTACTGTTTTCCTATATACATACATATAACATTCACATACATTAATAGATACAATAATATATTATAAATCATCAGAATACTTATAGTATATATTTTGTAACTATTAAAGCAATGAGTTTGTTATTTTATATATTCGTATGTTTTTAAGTATTAATTATACTATGTATAAATACGATAGAAATGTATCAGTCTGACTAATATTTTAAAGTATCAACTTAAAAACTTAACAAAAGATACCTATTTCAAACTCCAAATGATGATCAATAAGGATTAGTGAATTTTAGAAGTAATAACTTAGTGTCTACTATAAAATATAAATACAGATTAGCTACTTGTAAAGAGTTTATAATTATTAGATACCCATACCCAAACTAATAACTATTTTACAAATAAATATAGACATTTACTGTATTAAAAATTATTTAAGAGTATTTTAAACGACACTTAGATAATGTTAATGACGATAATGTACATTGTACACTACACAGTAAATGAGAATGAAATACGTGTGTTGTGAACACTGTTAACTACGTTTTTAGAACCCACAAAAACTGACAGACGAAATTTCAAAATTTAAGCTTCAAATAATGAAATGATTAACAAAAAATAGTATAGGTACCTACATAGTGAAAATGGCTGTCGACAACAGAAGCACTATGACTAGGTAACTGAAAGTTATATAGAACTATGGCCTATGGGTACTATATAGTACAACAAAATATAAAAATAAATAAATTGAAAATTATAACAAGCACTTGAAATGTTGAAAGCCAGATATTATGAAATCTGTAGACTGTACAATTTTGTTTTTATATATAAATATATACATATAGGTTTTATAATTTATACTTATACACTTAATTAGGTACTTTAAAACATATAATGTAACTCAATTAAATCCATACAACTTTTGTATAGTTATTAAAGAATATATAATATTTACTACAATTAATTATAATAATATTTATAACTTTTCTTTCCATTTGCTTTTGAAATATACACAAACACAGTGTGTTTGCATTGTTGAAATACGTTGCGCCGTACGATTTAACACCTCAGCAACCCATTATAATTCCATCGGTACATAGTGTTTAGTTGGTGGTATTTACTATTTAATATTTGTGTACGAGTGCTGTTTTAAGTCGTACTGAGTAATATAATATTATATGATTATTATTCTTTTAAATTAGCGCTGTTAACATGATAATATTATGTAGTTTCAAATTTAATAATCATGTCGAGTATAGTGTGGACACCTATGCTATACGTAATAATATATACGTCGACAATAACTTATTATTTTTTATTGCGAAACGTGGTCCCCATACACTAAACTATTCTTTCACGTCGATTTCACTTATTAAATAAAAAATAGAACAAGACATGTCTTGTGTTTTTATATACACTTGTCTATGGTATTTTTTTTTTTAAGAGAAAATAGTTTGGAATTTGGAAATTACAAAAAATAATAATAATAATAATAAATATTACAGTAATAGTAAATTTGGTATGTATGTTTATTAAATTAATAGGTACCTACCAATATTCTTTCTATATACTCGTTATTCAGAGTTTGGAGATAAACAAACCTATGGTTGAAATATCATTGGAAATCTTGACAGTCATTTTTTTGTGATTCTCTTTGAAAACAACAAGATCATAAAAACGTATAAACCTCAAACCCCAATATTCCTAAATACTTCTGTGTTGTCAGTCGAATATAAATAATACATTGTACAAATATAATAATATATTATAATATGTTTCATATTATGTCCGATGATTTTATACCAAATGTGTATTTGCGTTCAAAATATCATTACGCCGTTAGGTACAAAAAAAAAATCCTTAAAAAAAATTATTACTTTGTTTTAGGTGTCGAATGATCAATACAGTTCAAATTTGTAACACTTTAATTAAATTCAACAATAAAAGGTTAGAAAATAGAAACCTCAATTAGCCATCACAACTTGGGGGAATTGACTTTACTTTGGATCAGATAAGAAGTCTTTGACGATGGCGTCATCATATTCATCTGTTCCTGTAACAGGCAAATATTTATCAATAATATAATATTGGTACTTTATTCACAGGCATCATAAAGCTGTTGCCAGATCAAACTTGGCACAACAGCGGCAACGCGAACATGCAAAATCAGTGGTTCTCCGTAATTTATATTATTTACAATTATTAATATTTATTTACAAACGCTACAAAAAATTTAAAACTGATAGGTACAAGTGTGGGATACGATCACTTAAAAAAATCCACCACAGTTGTATAAAGTCATCTGGTTACTAATATACAAAGTATAAAGTTTGATTAATATACTGTATATATATCACAAAATATATTAGTTATAACTTATAAGTTATTATAAGTTATCGATTTTCATATACCTATTATTTTTTCAATATTCGCCATAATAAATTTAATTTAATATATGATTTTAGTTTTAGTTTTAGTATATTAATGAGATGTATGACCGAAGTAGCAGTTGTAGCGTAATATAAGACCAATAAAAATGAAAAAAATGTCATTAAAGTAAACATTTTAGAATTACGTGCCATACAATAGGTCACTTTCATTAGTCAAAAAAATCTATTGAATTATTATCTTACTTTGAGTTGATCGGTTGATCTCTTAATGTAGCTCATCAGATTTTTGTATTTATATTTTAACGAAATTAAGAATTTATAATCCTCGCCCGATTCTTTTTTCTTCAACCTTTGTAAGTATATCTGATTTGAAAGTCTACATTTTATTTTTAAATCATTATTTATTTTTTTCAAGTCTTCAACTTCATTGACAAATTCAGGATTGACGTTCTAAAATTTAATAATATTTAGTTAACATTTTTTATTTTATATTAATAGCTAAATAAACTAAATTCTACTTAAAAGCCTCGAAGTAATTTTAAAGCAGCTCTCCTCCATAGCAGCTGAGACTCAAAAATACAGTAATATAGTAGGTACGTGGACAAAAAACCAAATTTAACTTATCATAATATATACGATTACACTAAAAATTTAATAATTTAATTAATATCATAAATTCTGATAATGAAATGTATTTATTAAAAATTTAAAATGTTCATCAATTTATTTTTTTTTAATTTAATGTATTTCTTTTAAAATAAAAATCAGTTATGAATTGATAAGTTTATGGTATATTAAAAACAAAATATTTCAATAAACTATATAGAAAATATAGTTTTTGTTCATTAACTCTGAGCGGTGTGAAAATATATAGCTTAATACTATAAATTAGAACAAATTAATTTATTGTAGTTTTGAATTTACTATTAATTACATTAGATTATATTACAATTTTATCATATACTTAGTGTAATTTATAGACAAAAATCATATAGATACTCATATCATACTTAACAATATTTGTGTAAATTTCAAAATTATTGATAAAACATAGAAAGAAATGGGAGAAACACCCACAAATAAAATATTGGTTATTTTGTTAGGTAGTTGAAATCGTTGACTATTCGATTAGTATTTTATAGACATATTTTCTAAATATTATCAACAGTTTTAGACTAATAATAATAACTACAGTTAAAATTATAAAATATATTATTGTAATTTATAATTGTAAGTTATAAAACAAGTATGTATTAAAGAACCTATGCATAATGCATGTATATTATATATGAAATATGACTATACGGTATTATCATTTCATACTTGATATACATGTTTTATTTTGACCCATGGTAAATAGGAGTAGACTTGATCAATGTTTTCCACGAATGTGTATGTTATTAAAACATCATTTCTTTTAAAAAAAGAAATAATGGCAACTTATACTGTCGGCCGACATTACCGATTATACAATATACCTATATTTTTGTACAATTTATTACGTATAATATTATGTATGAGGTCTATAAAAAATCGACCCTTTAATATCATAATATAATTTTCGGTTTACAAACCGACTATTTTACGAGTATAATACTTAATATAGGTAAAAATTTTTGTAAATGTGTATACATAAATGGCCGCGTTATTTAAAATATGGTTTATACTTATTGACCATTATAATATTGTGCAAATGAGCAGTAATTACATACTTACTTATAGTATAATGTATCATTCTACTGCCTACTTAAAATACCTATACTATATTTCATTGTCACTAAACACATTTGGAATTTGCAGTTAATAGGGCTATTGGCTATTGTATTTTTAAATGTTTATTCATGAATAAATAAACTACTCAATAGCGAGGGTTAATGGTACGAGTACTATTCATACACTAACATTAAGGGTCATTATGATTGCAATCATTGTATTTTTATTAAGTGTCTACTACCTGACCGTACCTGTGTACAGTACCAGACACAATAATTGACAAATTAATATATTTCATTAACACCATGTTCCGGTTAACATTAACTATACTGTTGTAGTTAATTGCGAAGGCAGGACCGTCGATTGAACTATAGAAGTAAACTTTTCAATATTATCTAAATTTCGTTTATTCGATATAGCTCACATATTTAATATTTATATCGTTAATACATCCTGTTATGTACATATTATTATGTTGGTAATAAAATTATTGACAACTAACGAAAATTTCGGTTTGATAAAAATTGATTGTCAATTATTTAAGTACCTAAAATGTCTCGTAAAAACAAAAATAAAACCTATTTAAGTCTAAATGACTATAATTGAAAATCGTCTAAAATTATTAGGCCGATTAGAGTAATTACACTAATAATTATAATAACAACTATATTATGGTGCATTATTAGTAATTAAATAAAGTATATAGATTAATAGATAATATAATTTGAACCAATTACCGCGGAATCTGGGTACAAGTTACTAGACTCCACTGCTTTATCCAGTAGACATTTTAAAATAAAAATCGTATTTTTAAACTCGTTGTGAATCCTATACAAAAGTGCTCCAAGATCTTCATCCAAAAGTATGACTTGTCTCAAGAGTTCATCTTTTTCATAATACAAAATAACGTTTAATAAATCCAAATAATAAACATAATACCTATATATTTAATATATTTATACCTTATATAAAAAATCTTATATTACCGAAAAATAAATTGTAAATATAGTGCCTTGTCTCGCATATTCCTTTTTTCTTAAATCCGTGAAACTGTTCTAGATGGTCTAAGGTGATAATCATTTTGGTCACACCATCTCTATATGTCGGTTCTCTGGAAATCGTCTGTCTCAAAGTTATCACTTTGTTTTTATTATTAATGCGAGTCCATACTTTGGGAGGAAATATTTCTTCTAATACAGATTTTTTACCGTTATCTTTTTTCGTGTCATTGTTCTATAAATGTTCCGTTCGTTAAAAATGAATTAAACTACAAATTTTTGTTGAATTTGAATAATGTTGTTTTAAAGCAGTGTTTGAAAAGATCAACCACAAATAATATATGTATAATATAATGTATTAGTATTCAAAGAACTATATTTTTTTTATAGTTATATTAATATTATATATTAACTAAATAGGTATGTATCAATGTAGAAAATATTATTGTATTGTAATTATTTGTAAAATGTTTCAATTTTTACTATAAATTTAAAATTGTATCCTACAACAGCTATGATTAGTTTATGTTTGGTACCTATTGTAAATAAAAAGATACAAGAAGTATAACTATATAAAAATTGTGGAAAAATATATAATTTGTTTACTTTTCTATAATAGTAACAAGCAAAGTTCACAGTTATAAAACATGTTTTCTATTCTTCACGTGTAATATTTTATGAACGCAAACACAACATTGTACAAATTATCACAATAATACGTATGCAAGTTATCCATTGTATTATGTAATAATTATGTACTACATGTTGGGTATATATTTCATACTATTTTTAAATCAAAATTGGTTTTTAAGAATTGTGAATATATGAACCTAGCTTTAAGGATTATATACAAGTACATATATTACTTGTTCTACAATGTCAGTGATGTCCTCAACAAAGTTCCATTTCAAGACTCCTTTGCTTAAAATCTCAAACAATTCGGTATTATTCATTTAAAGGTATGTAAATTGAATTGTTCAGCTACAAAAATATACATATTGACTTTTAGCCTATTTAGTTTTATTATTGATTAGTTACGAAAACTATGTTTAATATTTATACTTATTTGTTTTTTTTTTAGATCTTATTTAAGAAAACTACATTTTATTTGTAAATATTATAAAACAAAAATTTGGAGAAAAAAATATTCAATTTAAATTTTAAAACATGTTTTATAAATTGATTCATTTAAAGAACACTTCACAATAATCACAACAATAATTTTATTTCTTACTTAGTTTCAATACAAATTTTGAAACTAACTATTATTGTATTGGTTTCAAAATAATATTATGTATATATATATTTTTTTTGTCGTTTTTCGAAGTAATAAAAATGCTTTTATTTTAAACGTTGATGGTGATTTCTAGAAAAAAACTTCATATACTTGGAAGTTTTGAAAATATTACTTAAATCTTTATTTACAAAGAAAGTTTCAAAATGCTTGGAATAATTTTAAGATATTTATGAAAATTAGCGTTTTAAAATTTCAATTATTTTTAATTTTGTTTTTTTAAGTGTTGATGAAAACATTTAAACTTGGTCATAAATTTAAAAAAATAAAAAATAAAATATATAGTTCTATATTTATGTATTTACTATTTAGTATGATATTATCGATATTATTGTATATAATTGACACATTATTGTTAATTACAATAATTATAAAAGTATAAGTTTGAATAAAATGTTTGACACGTTATATCTGCATGTTTTATGTATTAAATAAAGAAGATATTTCTCTAGGAAATGTAAAAAATAATTGTTTATATACTTCATACATTACTTTAATAATATGAAATTAATCTACATGTGACATTCTTCTAAACAATAGCTTGTTTATAAAACCGGTTTTCAAGAATACAATTCAAAAAAACGAAGACCCTATCTCTTCGGGTAATAATGGCTGTATATTAGATATAACATGCAACAATATTATGTTTTTGAGATTTTAAAATATTCGATTCGTTTTTAAATACACGAAATTTGTTATTTTAAAAATGATTCAACAACGTTATCAAATATTAAATATGTACAGGATGTTTTCGATTTAATAGTAACGACCACTAAAATACTTGTTATGTAATATTATTTTTTTAATATTAATTATTATGTGTGAATAATGTATTAAGCAATTTACAGCTACGTTATCTGTCTTGTACTCGTGTCGTGTTCCTTATATCGTATTTTGATTGGTCGTTGTAATTATAGTATAATTCACTAACCATGATCTACCATGAGTTGGGCCGAATATCACGGTTAAGTAAGTTATGAATTATTCGGCTTGGCAATAAAAAAAATGTCATCTAAATCGTTTCGTGTGTAAACATTTATTAAAGTTTTGTTTAAACAGATTCGTTTATTTTAAACATATTTGACTTTTATAGGTATTATGCATAATATATTAATATATATAACAACTACATGTATTCATATATTACAGCACGTAACTTTAATAGGTATACCCGATGATATTTAATTAAAATTAAATTAAAAATATACTTAAATTTAGGTGTTTTGTCGATAAAATGCATATAAGATATAAAAATTACTTATAATCTGACGTTGCATTTTTTACGAAAGTAAATCCATATATTACAACAACTTAAAATGTTTCATAAAATTTAATGTAATATTAGTTATTACTTATTAGTAAGTACTGATGGCCAAAATAATATGCCAGGTTTGGCATGTGTTTATTTTACATTTACGTAGATACAAGTATATTATATTTAAACAGATATAGATAGTTTGTAATATTGTTATATTAAAAATAATATAACATATTTACACGATGTTTTTAGTATTATAATACTATTATACATGTACCTAGCTATATAATATATTTGTATATAACCAATGTTTTTTTAAATTTATATTCTAATTAGTAGAAAAAATACAAAATACATAACAATGAAAAATTGTAAATTAAGAAGTCAATTTAAATGTTAAATAAGTAATAACTATACATAATAAAGATAATCAAGTACCAAAATCATATATTTATTTGTTTTTACATAAAAAAAACAGCAAGAACGTGTACCTATGTATAATAATTTCTAAGTAATTGTAATCGTTTATAATTTTGTACTTTTCAGGCGATAGAGCCTGATTTAGAACATCATTAATAGTCTCCTTAACCATAACCATCTTTTATTTATTGGATTCTCATCCATCATAATCATGCGTTTAAGCTGTTACTAGTTTCGCCATGCATGCATTGCAGCCTACTGCAATCTTCGTTTTCGGACAGTAGATGTTTTGTTTTTGAAAAGTCTTTCTAATTCATTAGTTTTTTTTATACTCTTCTTTTATACTCTTTCTTTGGTCTTCACTGGACACTTACCTGTCGTATCTATATTACTGAATTCAGTGAATTCTAACTTTGTTTTAACAACTGAAAATTCATTTATACACATACTAATAGTAGTCAACGTGTATTGAACAGTTTTAAACGCTTGTAAACTCATTACTTATCTACTCGATACTCGTAAATACATTTAAAATATATGTACTCCTCTATATTGTTAGTCATAACTAGGTACGCGCTGAAATAAAAAAAAGTAATTAATTAAAAATAAATAAGAGATTTTTTAGTTTTAACTGTAACCATTGTAGCACTTGCTATAACAATAGTTTTAGTTTAGTAAAAAAATCAAAAATATTAATTATTTGATATAAAAAATTATTGACATAATTTAACACGTGGAAACTGTATAAAAACAACTGGTTCAAATGATAAATATACAAGTATACATACTACATAACCTATATTATATCAAATATTATTGAAACATTTGAAACTACTATAGTTAGTAAAAAACACAAAGCTTATGAACTGATAAGTAACGACAGATTTTTTAACACCTGCAATGTTTAAAATTGATAGTTGTACAATGATTGAGAAATGACATATCCTGTATGATAAATAATATTAATAATATATTTGATTAATAAAGATAAGTAAATATCAATATTAATATTTTATTAATTGTTGATAAATTGTTATATTTCATTAACTTTTAATAAGTTATTATGAGTTGTTAATAATAACTAGGTAAATGTTTCTTTTATATAAAACAATATAATATCATCCATGTACTCGAGAAGTTAGCTGACTAAAGTTCTGATTTCCAATATAATATGGCTAAGGCCAACTTTGTTTTAAAGCCTTATTACTAAATAGTAAATATAGTACTTAAAAACATTTTTATTTAATCGTCATTATAGAACTATACGAGTTAATTGAATGAGTTAAAAAATAAATTTGGTTGTACTTTTTTAATTTTGTTGAAAGCAGGTTTGCGTTTTCTGAGTTGTTGTAGTTTAGTCCTTATATATTTTTTATAATAATTATAATTTATTACAGAACTTATTACATTTATTTTAAAATTTGATTTTGTAATAATATCAAAACTTTGTGTAAGTTATAAAATGTTTTGATTCGTGGTAATATATTTGAGAGTGTAATAAAGAGGGAGTATGGAGAGCAAACCCGAACACTATTATATAAATTACCCATATTAATTAATTTTAGTGAGATGAAGTTTTGTTTTGGGTCATCAAATTATTTCTACTATTTATTTTTCAAGTCAAACATTCAAGTATTGTTTATACATTATACAGTGTGTACCACAATTCTCAAATCTATATATATACCTAATATTTTGTATTCTCAAAATAACTCAAGACTATTTTACACCTTTTCTCTTTTGTTTTAATTTTAATATTTACCTTTTAAAAATAACTTTTCTTATACTTTTAAGAAACACAAAAACAAAATTTTTATTATTATTATTTTTTTATTAATTAATTTAATTTGAAAAAAACAACCAATTATCTTAGTTGTGGATTGATGTACTAAATATTTATTGGGGAATACCTACACTCTATGTATAAGTAGTAAATTAAAGTAAGTAATAGATACTACAAAGCATCACTTATAAAATTATGTGTTTAGAAATAATTGTGCAGTAATCTTTATTATTATATATTAAAGAATAAATACGGGTTTGAATAACTCTCATTGTAAAAACATTTCCTAAACCTTAAACAATTACTACAAAGATAAAAAATAATAATTGTGAATTCTTAATAATTATCAGTTATGTGCACTTAAAAAAAATAAAATACATTAAACAAAATCATATTTTATAGTTTTAATTACTATGATAAAAAATGTAATTTATAAATACTTTTTAAATGAAAATAACATCCTTATTCCTCATATTACTCCTACGTATAATAAACGAGTAGTTTTACAACTATAAAACAGTAAAATATATGATAATATTTTGATAACATAATAAAAATAAGCTGTTTAGAATTTAACTAAAAATACACATTTTAATTATTATTGATTTTATTGTGATGTTTGTTTAAAAAGTTTTGCACTTATTGCAGTAGACCAGGGGTGGTTTTTAATTTTATTTGTAAAAATGAAATATGTTGTGAAAAAAAGTGACTAGTTATTTGAGGGGGGCAATGACAAATAATAGAAGGTATTTGTTTCTTTATAGGCAATGGTACATATTTAATTATTTTTGAATCCTGAATACTTTTACTTAGTTTATTCACCACCTATATTTATATTTGTTTCACTCAGGTGTTTAGTTATATGAGGTCCTTGAATTTATAAATTATAAATTATATCAGTATTACAATTTAGTGAAACCTATTCGATGCAAGAACACAAACACAATCCCCTACACAAAAAAGGAAAGTCTTCAAATTTTAACTGTTCACAAAAGTTATGAAAACTTTTTTTATAAATGTACCTACACGTCCTACACTGTTTATATCAAAAAGGTAGTGAACCTAAAATTTACTCTATACTTCATACTATTAATATATATGAAATATGAATATACCTAAGTATATATTGTTTTATTATTTTCTTTTAACTTTAAATGATTATATTACACAATTTGTTATACGTATAATATAAATATAATACACCAGAACAATAAGTGGATGTAATACATATAATAAAAAAAAAAGATATGATTCCTAGAATGAAGAAACCTCCAACTGGAGAAATTTCAACATAAGTTTAAGAATTATTATTAATTAGAAACTACTAGTGTGATAAGTACGAGTATAATTTAGAATAATATTAATTAGGTGCGTTGAATATTAATATATTTAGATACAGGTTATCATAAACAACTATTACCTTATTTAGTTATTAATTATTATATTTTATTATTACAAAATATACTATATTATGTTTTAAAGCAACCAGTAACCATTTACACTAACAGAAAACAGTATTATTACTTATATTATAATATTTATGAATAATTATGAATAATTATAATATTATTTTTTAGAAAACATTGATGAAGGTTTTTAAATTGTCTTAAATGATGTTAATAATGAGACCATGTATTTAGATTACAATTAATATAAATTATATTTAATTGACAATGTCTTTTTCATTAATTAAAAATATAAAAGAGGATTTCAATAATAATATATCTAGGTATTGATCAAGATTTTTTTTTATACGCCTCTCATTTTAATAAAATCTTTAATGTTTAAATATAAAATAATATAATGCATCATTATGTTTTCTGCATTGTGTTCATATAAAAGTTAAAATTTAGAATACTTAAATGCCAAGTATGAAGTAAATACATTATTTTTATTATGAAAAAACTATCACAGAATAAATTCATGTACCTAAGTAATTTTTAGAAATTTATTAAGTGTCATTGTCAAGATTGAATGTCAATGATTGTGAATATAAATTTACTAGATTTGATTTTGAATAATATTTTTAAAAATAAGTATTATTATTTATTTTAAAAAGTCGGAGTACTTCAATATTTTTTTATCATTTTCCATTTTAATTTATACCTGGTGTTCATGTTAACTATTAAGTATTTACATATGTTTGAATACATTTATTTTATTTATTTGTATTTGTATTTGTATACGTAGTTGTTACTAAATATATCACTATAACTCCAAACCTCAAAAATTCTAGGTTCTAATTTTATCTTTTAGAATTTATACGCTTCAGGCATTTTTGGAATTTCATATTACAAATACGTACCTATTTTTAGTTTATATTTTAATAGGAATAGTTAGATGTTTTTTTGGGACCTTGCAGATGTCTTGAACTTTGCCATTTTGTAATCCTTGTTATATTAAAAAATAATAAATAATAAATACCTATATGTATAGAAAATGTGCTGCAAATATTAGTATTTTATAATAATGTGCCATGAGGTTTGAGGTAAGAGATTTGAGAACCACTACTGTACTTATATAATATGTAAGTAGTGCAGTAGTGCAGTACTTAAGTTATATTATATAAACATCTGACGAGGTATAAGCATATACCTATTAATTGTAATCAGTTACAATCAATACTATTTGAGAATAAGGAGTAACGGTAAAAAAAACTAATGAATAAGTAAATAAAAAAGTATAATAAATTAGCAATATTTTTAAAAACGATTAATGTCCAGTATACAAAATTCAAAATTAACCCAAACGGGCTATAATTTTTTAAAACAATTATTTTGAAATACTTCAGAAGGGCTCTGCCCAATTTGTTTAATGTATATATGTACCAACTTACATAACAGAAATATATAAGTTCTTTTCTGTGACAATATGTACGTCGTTTTATAGGTACTTAATTGTTGTGGATTTGAGATTAAAATTACTATCAATGTAACTGTAACATGGTGAAGTAATATTAAGTAATAATATGACATGATAACGTGACTTATGTACTTATGTAATTCACTTATCAACACCAGTTTGTTGCTGGCAAACGAATCTTGCTATTATCTTAAATAATAAATGATGTAAAAATTAATTCATATATATCACACATATATACATAATAAAGAATTACTAAATGCTTTTCAAACGATTATATATGTGTTTTATTGTATAATTTAATATTATGTTTTTGACCCAAACAAATTAATCTTTTAAAACTTCACATAACATGGGTGTTAGTGTTCTTAATTTATTTTATGTTTCGCCTTGATCTTATGGAAAGAAATATTTTTTTCTGGCTATTAGCGGCTTCTTTAATTAACCAAAATGATTCATGCGAACGCGAGGCGCGTAGTAATATTATATTATATTGACTATAAAGAAAAAAAACTATTTAAATTTCATTGCTTATGATGTCTTTAGAGTTTATGTTGAATAACATTAGTTGTTTAATCATTATATTACTATTCTTATAATATAGTCTTATCATTCAAGAACACGTATTTCTTTTTTACGGGCATTAACTAACATTTCCGATGCAAAAAACCTATTATCGATAAATTGATAAACAAAATAAAATGTACAATACACTCATCGGTACCGTTCTACTCGTATACATTTACATAATATAATATGTTAGTATTAATTGAATGTACTTAATTATTCTGCATGGAATATTGTGGATACAGACGGTACAACAGTAATAGGTACGTTTAAATGCCGTTGTTAACATTTACGATTACGTAAAACGTTGTGCTATTGCCTATATATATATCAGGTATATAACCTATATTATTATTATTATTATTATTATATTATGGAGACAAATAGGTTATAGGTAGTCATTAGTTAAAATAATAACGCCGGTGTAGGTACCTACCGTTTAACTAATTACTATTATGTATACGAACAATACTAATATTACTTTATGGTTTATAATATTATACACTTGTTGGTCTGATAATTGACCTAATAATTTACACAAAACACGTGGAAGTGTCTCGTTCGTGAGATTATGACAAGAAACAAAATTACTATAAGTTTAACGATCGTAACGAATATACACACTGGATTTTACTATCGTACTGCAACTGTACAATTATTATGTAAGAACAAGAATATCATAAATCATAATGAACAGTAGGTACTCTGCGGATAACTATACCCACGTCCATAAAAGTGTAATAGTGGCCCATAAGTCGCGGAAAACTTTGAAAAAATTAACTTATAAATCAACGGCTGTAAACTAATTATTACGTCTCCTAAAAAAATTAAACTAAGCATTTATATTTAATTTAATAATCGGCTCATTATAGCATATAACATTATAACATTATGTGTAATATATATTATGGTATATGAGCTCAGTAACTGTATTGTGTATATGTGTATGCATTAAAAGGACGTCTCGCATGAAATATATTTTTTTCTGACAATTTATTTAAATATAGTTGTTATGATATCCTACAATTATGTGCTTATCGTGAAATTATAATAATTAGAAACTCAAATTATGAATACAATGTTATTCTGTTTGTTGTTTAGAATATTTTATCGATAGTTTAAAGGACGCAACTAGTTAAAAGAAAAACACACTAGAATGCAAATGTCTTATACTGCTTATAATTTCAGAAACAAAAAAGATGCACTGAAATAAATATCAGATAAAATAGTCACAATACAGTATGGTGTATATGTGATTTAAGTAAGTAATTTCGTTTTACGATTTATTGACTCAGGCATGGTACACTGCAGGATATGGTATATAGAATTATAGAAGTGATTTGGTATTTATAAATGGTTTTAAGTTTTTCATTCTTTCTCGTTTTAAATTATTCCATAAACATGCTAATATACTCTTAAACATTTTAATACATTTTTGTTAAATTTAATTAGTGATATCTATATATAATAGAATATTTTTCCCATGTAAAACGTTTTGCATTAATTTGTGATAATTATATAATTACTTAACAAAATGTTCTCATGCCGCTGCGCTTTTATTAATGTTATGTTCACTACAATTCTGTAATTTGTTCTTAATTATTTCTAATAAAATATTACAATTTTAGATTCGATTTTAATTTGTTTGTAATTGGCCATTACCTTGTGGATTTCAATCGTAATGGTTTTACATTTTTTTTTTTTTTTTTGTTTAATAAGCGAATCTATTTTTTTATACGGTGATGTCATTTAACGTAGATTATACTATTATATAGGTATATAAGTATGTTAATGGAATTGTCAATATACATATTATAGTTTACACTAAACTAATATTGTACCTATACATATATTCTACAGTATACTAAATAATAATAGATAATCGACTTTTATACAGTACAAAGTTACTGGCGGCCTTGTCAGTTTCCGATCATTGTACCTAAAGGTTCGGTTAGTTCCTCTTTGTTGCATTTTTTCTTTTAAAATAGCATCTGGTTATCTATTATAATTTGATTAAAATGATCAAAATATAACGAAGTAAATTGTTATGTGTTGCGATTTTGCGAATTACGATATCGACTGTGTTCGCAACCCGATGACTTGAGTCTTGACTTTTGAACCACGCTGCGAGTGAAGGCGTTGTAAGGCATTGTGGGTATGCTTTATTGTTGAGTTTCTCTACCACTAATTTTTTTTTATTTTAACAATAAACATAATTAGTATAAATCGTTTAAACCTTTATTAAGTATTATAGCTTACACTCCACAATTTATACTCACAAGAGAAAACGACACTGAGTGAAGATATCTAAATCTAATCCGTTTATACTTATATTATTATCTAAAGATAGTTTATTATATATTATGTATATCTATTACAAATTTATTTTTTGTAATATTAAACTCGGCATTTGGTCTTAGAAGTAAGTATAACTAATTTTTGTCAAAAAAAAAAAAAATTATCACAGTAGGTAGTACTAGCTGCAGTTATTAATTTAAATTGCACTGTGTATTTTAAATAATAATATACGTAGTAATCATCGATTATAAACTCTAGTATTTTTAAACAATGGTAATAATGAATGTTTCAAGTTTAATATTTTTCGAATTACAATAAAATAATGAAAACCGATAGAGCAGAATTCGTTATTTCACACGTGGATATCAAATTCCGTAATAATTTGAACTTAAAATATTCATCCAAAACTTAAGTGGGTTTAAACTAAACTCAAAATATACCAAAAAACGCGAATTTTTCTTATTTATAGTTATAATATGTAATCATTTTTCAGAAATATAGAAAAATATGCAAAGTAAAAATAGTCATATTATACATATATAACTATATTATATAATTTATAACTATGAACCAATTCGTAACTTATTACATTTTTATTTGTAAAATGACAATGTAAAAAATATATTAATGCATATTATAAATCCTAGTCAGTTAACTCTAATTATCACTAATATAAAGAATATGATATTTTTAGCAAAACATAATTCAACATACCGTACTACGAGTATATACTAATAGAAAATAAACCACTACAACAATTATTAAATAAATACATCACTAATATACAGGGAGATCCATCAAGCATGATGTTCTCTTTAATTTTCTTTTAATAATAAATTTATTAGAATTGGTAAGTACGCTTTAATACGTATTTCAAAAATAATTAGATTTAATGGCAATTTCAGCATTTTTATTGTAAATTAGTAGCGATAATGTTTTTAAAAATATTGATTCAAACCAAGTTTTAACGGTTAACTTTGGATGTATTAAAATATATATCTACATTAAGAATTTAGCAATCCTCAAAAATAGTTTTAGAAAAATATTAAATACGTGTATATTTAGATCTAATATTTACCATATAGGTACTCTGATAATTTTAAAAAATATCGATGAATTAATATAAATGAGTAAAATCTTGAAATTACAATTCCAAATCTATTAAACCTTATAGGATACATGATACTATATATATCCTTTGGATTTACACAAAATTAAATGATTTAAAGTATTTTAAAATGATTATAGATTTTGATACATAAACACTATCAAAAACTATCTACCTAATAATTAATAAGAAAAAAGAATGAGTTTTATTTGAAAAAAGAAGTTAGTATAGTCAAATAATATTTCTTAAAAAGTGTACAAATCTTTAAAAATATAATCCTCGAATGACGAATATAATTAAACAATTCTAAAAGTCAAAATTAAATTATTATATCATGAAATGTTAAAATGGGTTTGAGTATGAATGGCGATTCACTCTGTATATTTATAGTTTTATATAATTTAACAACTATTCTTTTTTGATACCGATTTTTTTTTTAATAGTTGACCTGAAACATATTCGTATTCTAAAGATGATGTTTTTACTCTTGTTTTTCACTCTTGAATATGACTCTTATCAGTTATCGTAATTATTCAAAATTAACAATTCAATTATTGGCTTTATAACACAAAATAAGTAAGTGCTAAACGGTAACTACTAGGTGGTAACGTTTTTATCTCATTTCTAATGACTATTAAGTCATTAGTAATAAAAAAAAATTTAGATTGTATACCTATATCCATTATCCATTATTTTCATTTATACAATTTTATTAATATCATCAAGCGTATGGAATGTTTTTCATACTTTCAGTAGATTAATTTTAAATTGAAGAAACATACACCTTATAAGTTAAATTTGTATTTATATTAGAATTTTAAATTCGTATCAGACGTACATTTTTAGCGAATAGAGAACATAATAAAAAATAAAGCAAATCTAGAGTGAAAATAAAAAAAAATTGTATTGATATAGGTAAATAATGAAAAGTATTAATTTCACAATAATAATATAATTCAATACTCATATTATTTATTACCTACTTATTATTTAAAATATTAAAAAGGATAAAATTCATAATTATTTTTGTACAAAGTGTTTTTAATTTTATATCGCTACTATTATTTTATACCCTATCATAAAAAAAACCATTGAATAAAATTTAAGGTTTAAGTTCTCTATGTGACTCATGCAGCAAAATGAGGTTTTGAAGAATAAAACTTTTTATTCTTAGGTTCCCAAAATGTACAATACATATTGATACATTTACTGCATTGTGAGTATTAAATAAAAAATATAAACCATTGTAAAATTACTATCAATACATTCATCGCTCCATTTAGACTCAGAATCTAATATTATGAAGCCAAAATTAGTTATACTAACTAACAACATCACTAATTACCTAATGATTAAATATTGGACTTAGACAGACTAAAAAACTAAATAGACATGCAAGCACAACGTAAAGATCTATTTGGAATAATTTAGGCTTAGTTTTATATATCGTGGACTAAATTTATAATACTAATAGTTTAAAAGGTAACACTCCAAAATGATAAATACCACCATCCTGCCATTTCCACGTAACGTTATTCCTACTGAAGAAGAATACACTACTTAATGAAATTCCAGCATCAGAATCATAATCTCATCTACGTACATATTAATGAAATTTAATAAGATCCATTACGCCCTCAGTAAATTTAAATAGTTAAACAAATGATTTATCGTAAAATATTGAATGTTACGAGTTTTAATTACGCTTTATTTTGTTCACTTGTATTGTAGACATTACAAAATGTGTTATTGAACAATTAATGTATATATAATATATATACTGGTAAACGTTGGTATTTAAAAAATTTGAATAATAGGAGTTATGATATATTTTTAATTGGATTTTCAATACAATGTATAGGTACTATAATATAACATAGTAGTTATCATAATATAATATCAAATTTAACTGTCTTATTTTTCACTTCATATAAATTATAAATAAGAATTAATGTAATCAGTATAGGTTATACACTATAAATATACATACACATATTATATTTGATCACTAAAATTTGAATTACAATTTCAATAAGTAATAGATTATTACGAAAGAAAGATGACGATAACATAATATTAATTTTCATACTTTACGATTTAATAATTTATGGATATATGTTAGAATCAATGATAAACATTAATTTAATCTCAAGAAGTAATTTGCCCATAAAAACAAATTGCTCTATTCAATTTAAAAAGCTGTTTTTAGACACTCCTAAAGGGGTGAAAAAGAGTGACAAAGATTGTATAGGATGTAATATTTTCATAATGAAATTTACTTGAAACACTTTGACACAATTAATGAAACACAGTTAGCTTAAATTAACTTTTTTACTCATCATCAATCACCATTTTCATAACAAAACTTCTGATATGCGAGTGATATCACGGTTAATAAAGTTGTTATATACGCTTATATAACAGAATAATCTGACATTTTACCCACTTGTAAGGAATATTTTTCTGTGTTCTTAAGTAATTTGTATACATACTATCATTGAGTATAGATAGTATATAATACTATCTATACCTACTCAATGATACTGTTTAAAAATCATAAAAGTAAAATAAAGACCAGTATTTTTATGACAATTTTACATCAGGAAAAAAAGTAACAATATAATAATACTTGTATATAAAATAATTAAAAAAATTACGATTTCAAATTACTATGTAGTATAGGTATAAACATAATACATATTATATATTACAATATATACTATTAAAATATTAAATGTCAACAATTTCTATAAGTCATGAAATTAAATCACTAAAATACCCTCATACGATTGATAAATGATTTGCATCAGTTCACCAGTCTAAAAATATATATTAATTGGTATATTATTTAACTATACATCATAACTATTAAAAAAATCCCAACTGATCTTTTTAATAAAAAATTTTAATCTCATTGTTTTAAGTGAGTGTATATTGTTGACCACAACAATAGGTTAGGTTTCTATGGCAATATAGCTATCCAAATATATAGCAACTTTAACATTATACTATACTCCTCAGAGTAATCCCATCTTTTAATAGTTAATAGAGGTACTCACTACTCAGTAACTCAATTAACATCACTAATTCTGGTGGCGGCGTATGGTAGATAAAAATGGAAATCCCTGAACGTTTTAAAAACGAAAACAAGTTTCTGTAGGTCCCTTGTAGTTTAAATTCTTTATAACATAAAGAATACATATTATATATAATATATATATATACATTCCATGGACCCTTTTTTTAAGTGAAAACAGGTTTTGTCTATATACGATTCGTGTACAATTTCATTGAATAATATATAGTCATTCTATTATTTTGTCAAATATAATTCACATTATGTATGTAATCTTTTACAGAGTTTATTTCACAAATAATAGTATAACTGTGTCCATCTGTTACACTGAAACGGTAACAAATTAGCCTTATTCATAACCATAAAGTTAACAATTTTACCGTCTTTACTTGTAGGTATTATTATTTTAATAAGTTGTATTTATAATATTTTAAATATATTGTGTATTATCAGACGACATAAGACATTACGATGGACATTACGAACACACGTGTGTACCTATCACCTATACTATCACTCATGCTATATGTGTACGATAATAGCACAGATATAAAGTATAAGCTTCATACTTTATATCTGTGGAGTGCGGATATTAGTGATATATTATATTATAAATGAGCGTCTTAGGGGCTAAACTTGTGCGATCAATTGGATGCGTTAACATTTGTTACCTACCAGTATTTGTAAAAATTACATATCTTATTATCCTTTATAAAAATTATAATCTGAAAACATTTTTATAATACTATGCATTTCATTGATTTACATTATTAAAGCTACGCAATATTAGACAATACAAAACACTTGACAAAAAATATTAAAAAACATAAAAATGCAAAACTGTATTAACTGCGTACAAAGAGCTAATGAAATAATTTATACATATTTTCTCACTTGTAAAATTTGTAAAGCAATTTATAATCAAAACATAACACATTTATTATAAGCACAAAGTTATATTGATACATTTTATATGGTATTATAATTTTAAATTGTAATTTAAAAAATATTTATACACGTCAACTGCCAAGTATAATTTATTTTAAATATATTTTGAATAGATATGCATGATATTTTTTATAATTATATTTAAAAACAAAAATAGTGAAACATGTAATATAATTTTTAGAGAAGATATGTTATAATTCTCGTTGTATTTAATTGATACAAAACAATTTATAATAAAATTAACATACAAATTAAAAAACAAACAGGTTTTCTATAGCAAAGGTACTCAGCAAGACTTGTCCTTTATTTATTTTAGCTCTTCCGTGTTACTAATTTTAAACAATTTTAACTTTATTGTATTGTAATTAAAATATATGCAATATAACACCTGTGTCTTGTATGTTATTACAAATTATAATTTTTTATAAAGGATGACAAGAAACTTAATTTTCACAAGTACTGATAACAAATGTGAACGCTCTTGATTACCGATTGATATAGTGCAAATTAGCTCTCGAGACACTTATTATTATAATATATTTTGTAATAGGTATACAATATTAAATGATGCGTTTTCATCTCAAATAGACCCTTTTTATAGAAAGATACAAATACAATTTTGAACTATAGTATTTTTATTATGTTTAGTTTTAAATATATCATTATGGAATTATTTTTACTGCTGTATATAAATTATTTTTTCTTATTATATATAAGTATAAACGCACGCCGATTCACAATACTCAGTATAAGCGATCACAAGGTACTTTTTTGTAAAATATATTAGTTAATCGTTTCATCATCTCAAAAAACATCAAATACATATTTTTATGGAAAATATATTAAGGTACTTATCTATTATAATATCATGCATGTACTTTGCCGAGTATTACACATCGAACAATCGAATTTATTATTTTCGATTTTTGAAATCTTTGAACACTGAATTCACATTGACGTGGAAATATGTTGGAATTTAATGTAAACTATAAAGAACGTTCGTTATTTAAATAACGTCTAATTGATAGAGAATGTAGAATGTGAACTTGGTAGTTAACTATACAGCCTTTACTATATAATGATAACATATTAAACTAATACGTTTTACGACTATTTTTCTTAACGGAAACTATTTAACGAAGTACCATCACACAATACAGAGAATTGCTTCATCATTCTAATTATATTATTTATTATTTGATTTTAAACAAAATACGCGATAACTAGTAGAATATATAGTATTATAGTCAATAAGCAATAGCCATAAACGGTTTTGAGTAATATATTTTCGATTCGGTTTGTATATTATAATACCGTATATTGTATGCATATAAAAATAAAAACACATTGTTTTAACGTGTCTCATAGTGTGGTATAAAATAACGCGTATGATAGTGTGTATAAAGTATATTACGTAAAATACACAAGACTGCAACGATTACGAACGATACAATATGTATAGAAAGTCCTCCTAATAATAACGAATGTTGTGCGCGTCCATTAAATAGTTTTCGTCGTAAATTATCAAAATTTGGTGTCAGAACCGAAGTCACCGTGCCATAGCAATACGTTCATTAAAATAATCAACGGCTCGAAAAACTATATACGTTACATGAACAGTGTATAAGAATAAAATTGTGTTTATTAGCCAGTCATCCGTCCGGTTAGCCAGTATCAGTAGTATCACGTACAAAGACGCGCTTCACAATCGATCGTTTATAATGATATGTACTTTTGTAAAATATATAAAGCGTATTGCATAATAATATTCAGTAGTTTTGGACATTGGTTTCGATATGTTATAAATTATAATATTATTATGTTTAATGAGCGCTAACGTTAGTTTCGCATTGCGACCTGCATGTCGTTAATTTAATTTCCATCGACGTACCTGCGATCTACGTAGTATTATAGCATTATAATATTATGTAGGTATACCGTCTTTATAACTTCTTAAACATAAGTACACATTATAATATTAACTATTATATTGTATAATAATTATTTTTTAAAGTTAATTCTGTAATCGTATAGCAATCGTGTAGACATCTCAATATTCTATATTTTTATAATATTAAAATATCAAAAGATAATATCGATAAGATATGCAAAAAAAATGTTTAATTTATTAATACTAACATACTAATACTTTATAAAATTATTTTTGTATTAAAAATAACAATGATAGAAATGACATTTGGTAAAAAACCTTGTTGGACACAAATATAAATATCATGTGGTTCTATCATATTGTAATGTGCATATTATGTCTATTGTTGAGCCGTATCGAAAAGTTTTGTTACAAATATAACAATTTTCATTAAAAAGTAAAAATAATGGCTTTTATACATTACACAAATCTTTAAAAAAAAAAAATAAAAAGCCTATTTTAAACAATTCAGATGTTTTTTTAGAAAATATTAAAATTACATAAAAATTCAATAAAATTTAAAAATAGCACTTATAACTTAAAATTAATAAGAAAAACAAAAATATACATTTTTAATTTTCGTTTTAAAACTTTTCATTGTAAGTAGAATTCATGTTTAGCATGGCCGGTGGCTGTTATAGAAAAAGAAATGCAACTTATGAGCCTTAATTTTAATACAATATCATTAATGTAGGTGGGTACATTCGGGGCCATTTGAATTCGTTTGTCCATTTACTGCGTATGACATATTATTATACTGTATAACAACGATATTATTATTATGCAGTTATACGATTCCCTTTGAAAATCGAAACCACGACGCATAGTGTAATTTATTACGGGCGCGTTCGTATTATTATTCACACCGTAAAAGTATTTCCCATAAAATTACACTACAAAAGAAAATCGACGATGTGTACGGCCGCGTTTTATTGCCATCAGTCGGACTCGATATATTTTAACCGCGACGTTCCGTATATATAATATACAAACGTTGCGTCGCTAACAATTACTTTCGGGCACCGCACTATAGTTACTCACCACCTACGACCTATATTAAAACACCTGACCCAATCACAATAATAATAATATGTCCGTCATACGTCCACGTTGGTCTAATTCACATTCTATTGTTTATTTTTCTTGGAAAAACGCTGTATGAACGTTCTACTAACGCCCACCTTACGGGTGTGCAATACTGAAATTAATATTACTATTAAAGACTCGCGGAATACCGACGAATATTATTTTCGCATCGATTTTTATTAGGGGATAATATTGTCGTTTTAGACCAATACTTAATGTAATACGAGTATTGTGTTACTTCACTTTTTACTTATTTATCGTTGTTATAGGTAATATTATAGTTAATTTATTTGAAAATAAATATCCAAGCGTTTATCTCGTTGACTGTTATTGACTGAAAATAAACAGTGTGAATAATAGAGCCTTCTATCGTATGTTATCCATAATTTAAAACGTTAAGTTAAAATTCCTAGCATTTTAATTGGTTGAACGTTGTGGTAATCGTTTTTAATGTTCCTTAAAGTTGAAAATTATTGAACTTTGTCAACATGCGTTAGGTATTCAGTGGTCATAAAACCATATCTCAAATGGTTATCAATTACTCTACTTATAAAAATATGTTTAAAATCTAATATAATAAAATGATAACCACGGTTTATGATATTGTACATAATTTTATTACACTATCTTAATATAGCCATTGTGTTTGTGTACTTTGGTAGTATGACTCAACACGTTCTTGTAAATGTATTTGAGGAAGATATGAAAAAAAAACATGAATTAAATAAATATAAATTTGATATGAACCGATAAGTGTCTTTTATGACTAAGGAGAAAAATAATTTTTGAAGTATAGATAAAAAATAGTCTTTTAGCATTTACTATAAACAGGGATTATACAGTTTTAACCTTGACCGGTCCTAGCTGTTATCGACAGGCGACGACGACGTTTTCTGTTATTCAATGGGTTTTTTTTTTGTTGCGTTATTATTATAAACAGATGTATTTGAATAAAAGCCTTGAAAAACAAATTGTTCGGCAGTCGTGTATGTTTAACACGAGGACGTTTCGTTGTATTTAAAGACTTGAAATAGGTATAAAAATTCTGAAAGTTTCACATTTTATACTTCAAAAATTTGAAATTGTAAAAAAGGTTAATATCAAATGATTAAAGAAGTATTAAAACATGACTATCGTCGACAACAAAACATATAAAAAAAAAATGTCAATAATCTTAAATTATATAATATTTGTAAAACTTGTAAAATCAAAACTAAATTTGGGCATTTTCTATTATGACGATCGTTTATTATACGTGCTGTTGATACTATTTAAATTTCAAGTAGAAAAATTGAAGTGGATATTTGGGAACCTTCTTTGTAAGTTAATTTGCACTTTCCAATGTAACTAAAATATAATAATAAGCAATAATAGGTTTTTCAAAACATTGAATTGATTTTTAGCAAACTAGTATTTTCTCGAGTCGTTTATGTTTATACATTTAGAATGGAGAACGGGTTAGGTTAGGAACTTTCCGATTCTCGGGGCGCCTACGATTTTCTTCGGTTTGAGACGGCGATTGTTCCCGAGCTGTCGGGAAAAATCGAATGACGTTTGTACGACGACATTAAAATTATTTTAGAATACGCGTAATGGGTAAACGCGGTATAACTTGGTGTACTACAGCGGTCGCGGTATTCACAGTACTTTGGTGCACGACGTATGTTATATACCTACCTAAATAATATTATAATATGTGGCCATATAATATTATGTATAATATACAATATACACGACGGCGGTAATTGTATAATAATAATTTTTTTTTTATTTTTTTTTTTTTTCTGTAATGCGTACACCAGTGCCCCCCCACACTCTCGTTTTCATTCTCACGTGTGCTCGCTTACTCCTTCTCTCTATCCCTCGCTCGCTCACACGACGACACGAAACCGGTGCTCCGGCCGCCGCCGCCGCCACCACCGCCACCACCGCCACCACCGCAGCAGCAGCAGTCCCGGGTTTTTTCGTTCGTATTTTATTTATTCTTATTATTATTTTTATTATTATTATTATTTATTTTTTTTTTCGGCATGTGAAAGAATTTTTATATATCGCTGGTGGGACCTACCACCACATACGGACGAGGGTCTGCCTGCGCGCGCGCGCCGCGCATCGAGCTCGCGCGTCCGTATTCCAGTGCGCGCGTGTGTGTAAAAGCGGTCGTGTAAACGTGAGCATGTGTGCGTTGCGCCTCTCCTTTGACTGCGTACGGTTCGCCGGCGCTATACGTACAGACAGACGCGCGCACACACACGCACACACGCACACACACGCACACAAACGCACACCGAACGGCACACACTCACACGTCGCTGTCCCACTGATACTGATTCGATTCCGACGACGAGACGCGCGGCACACACGCATTCTGACCTGGTCCGTTGCCGGGTTCGGACGTTTCAGCGCGCATTCATTACGCATACGCTCTTCCACTCGCACACACACACGCCACACCGTTGTCGTATATTATTATAACATAACATACCGGTATCCCGTGCGTACTACCACGTCTCTGTCGATTTTTTAATATTTTGTGATTGACGATTATTAAAAAATAAAATACATATTGAAAACAGTTCTCTAAATTTAAACTATATAATCTCGTGGTATTCTGTTCCTTCTCCGCACACGGTATCTACCTCGCTCGCGCAAACACACACGCGCATAAACTACCAATACCATATTATTATACTCAGACGTTATATATATTATATAATATAATATTATATTCACTGCGAAATCATCGTTTCAATCATGGACTTGTTGTGTTGCGAATCCACTTCGAAGAGCGTCGCGCAAAAGGATCCGACACTGTTGTTGGACGACCGCGTATTCGACACCATGCTCAAGTCCGAGATCAGGTGCTTGCCGGCTCCCGACTATTTGGCGACCGTCCAGAGGGACCTCACGGCCAACCTCAGGAAGATCGTCGTCGATTGGATGTGGGAGGTCAGTATTTAATATTTTTATTCGGTAGCTACACCTATTATTGGTTTAAGTTGTACCGGTAGTTATAATCGAGTAGACTTAGCAGTAAATATTATACTTTTGTGTACTGTACGACGTGTGTCCTCGTTTTCGATTTGTCAAATTTTTTGTGACTTCTAAACTTATTGATATTTTTAAATAGTAATATAAAACAAGAAAAATTATGTGCACCTTTACAAAAGTTGTTAACTATTTGGTAAAAAATACGATATGATATTTTTAGCCAATTCGTTTAATGTGTCAAGTGTTTTTTTTATTATTATTACTTAAACGACAACCTAAAGGGTTATATCATGAATTGTTTGGATGGAGAAGGTATGTATATTGCTTTCGAGGCGTTTGTGCCAGCTGTTTTTTTACAAGCAACAAGTGGTCGGGTGTTACCGCACTATTCCCAATCGCGCTTTGAAAAGGCAACTGGTGACAATCTGACAATCGTACCGGTTATCGACACGTAAATATAATATATACTTAGGTGCCAGTATTTAAAACTGTTTTCCAATTATAAAATCGATTTGATTTACTATTTTTAATTTTGTAATATATTATACATTTACAATTATTTTAATATTAAGTGCAATTAAGTACATAACATATTAGTCTAGATATTAGTATTACATAAAAAATATACACGTCTATATAAGTTCATTAACTATAGATACTTTTATCTAAAACCTACTCGTTTGATTATTCTTTGTCACTTTTCATACCCGTTTAGTTTCCTTTTCTAATCACTTTCTATCTTGTTATATTTCTTTCATATCACTAAACCATTATTCATTTTTTATCAAGTCTTCAAACTTCGTAAAATAATCTTTGGTTATCTCAATGACTCATATATCTAATTATAATTTGATTTTGAATTTAGTTAATTCATTATATTTTAATTCGTTTTTTCACTTTTACAACATAATATCCAATGTGTTAAAGAAATGTCTAAATTAATTAATTATCAAAACAAGTTAATAATTAATACTACTATATAAATATATTTAAATATCTAATAAGCTAATAAGTACAATTTTGTTAATAATTTACTAATATTATGATATGTATTTATTTTATATTTAAATATGTTATATCTTACTAAATTAAAAACTGGTTTTTATTCCAAAATATTATAAATGGTTTTTTAGAGTATAGTAGAATATCGAACGGTTGTCATGAAACACATCATAAATATTAATAATTAATATCAATTTAAAAGTATAATTTTTTTAACTTAAGTGAGATTTAATATTTAAACGATTGTTAAATTAAAATTTGAAACTTAATTCATAATCAGCTTTAAAAAAAAGTTACTGACAGCTGGCGAATTAAGTTTTAAAGCTTCAATAAAATGCAGTTTTAATGTTTTTTTTATATAAATATATTTTACGGTACCTAAGTATATTTTGGTCTTTTATTTGCGCTAAGTTAATAAATATAACTTACCTAATATTATTAATGAAACACGAGCTTTTCATGTCCGACCAACCGTATGTATTTACCATTATGAACGTTTGGTCGTTATATTTTTCACCAGTAGCGAATTCAAAAATGATCGCCTCACGTTGGCTCTATGCCAAAAAAAAATGCAACATGATTAGCTTATGTGTGTTTCACTGTTTGTATAATATAAAGGACAACTTTTTAAATGTGGGCTATATTGTAACATTATAAATTGTCATGTTTGTAGTATACTATAATATTATATACCGAACACGTTTTAGTACTTCGGTGAATTCGATAAAAATACAATTTCCAGATGATTTTCAGACTCATTGTAGCAGCCACTCAATCGAACAGGAATTGTTAGACAGGTGCTGGGCGTGTATGCTCTCCAAAAGGCCCAAATTGTTTTTATAGGACGTGATTTTTTGGGGAATGTTTTTGGGAGTCCACGTTTAAACGACGTCTTTGTGAAAAAAGAACACACGCAGGTTATTTTTGATTGTAAATCACGTTGACGGTTCAATTGTGGGGTAGATAACGGTTAAAACATAGTGGAGACGTATCTATAACAATAGTGTCCTTTTTTTTCGTCAATTTGAATTCAATTATAATTACTGCGTGAAGCGGAGGAAGTAATATAAAAATCTGAATAGAATTTCGTACGTATCCTAAAAACTGCTAATATTGTTACATGTGAATTTGAAACTGAATTGAAAATATTACATACGTTTTGAATAGTTTTCAAATTGTGCGACATCAGTGTATCATTTTATTTTCCCGTGTTATTTTCAAATTTCTAGTTTAGACAAGTATTAAGTTTTAAATGTAAAAATAAAAGAGGTGTCCGTCAATAATAACGACGATGATGGTAGGTAAATCCCGTCTATATTATACACAATCGTCGTATATAACGCCCAAAGAGGCCGGTCCTGGGTAAACTGCTGGTTAGGTTACACACTAGAGGCGGCGAATTAAATGTTATAACTCCCGACTCTCCCCTCCGCTTATTGCCTAAAAATACGAGTATAATAAGTAATAACTAATAAGTAATAAGATTTTATTAATAATTGTAAATTGTAATATAATATTATGTTTTTAATATTATATAGTGGATATACCTTTCACATATTTATTAAGTGCTAGCGACTGTGTTTGTGTGATGTATGTCGTATGTATCTCTGTATATAAGTAAGACCTGTGTGTTTGTACACGTAATGTTCCCGAATAATTATTTTATTATAGTGTCCTATTAATTTTATGATATTCTGTGAATTGAAGGTAGTACGTTATAACTTATAACTTTATAAGATTAAAACTAAGTAAGACTTATTATTATTATTATTTTTTTTTTTTTTTTGATGAACTCGTTGGTGATTTTAAATATTTATCTGAAAAGGGGAATTTATTACATAGGAAAAGAGTTTATTTCCTCTATAGTTTACAAGTTTAGGTATTTTTAACCACTTAACATCACAAAACTCTACATTTTGTTTTATTGTTAATGTAATATGTTGTAATGTTTTTGTATATTTAAAAGACAACTCATACTTTTAGGTTTTCTGATTTTAATAATTTTTTCAAAAAACATTTCAATGATCAGAAATTACGTTTGATTACACGTTATTATAGTATGGTCACGTTTTCAAACATTTATAATTAAATTATAAAAAAGCCTTATTAAAAATATGTAATATTTTATTACAATATTAAATTGTCAACTTAATGTAAACAGGTTTTTTTTTTAATATTCATTGGAATACATTAACTACATTACTTCGTAAAAATAATCACGATAATAATAATTGTTATTACTAATTGGTTTGTTAAAAGGCAAACAAGAAATCTATCGTAAAAGTTTTTTTCCGCTGACAAATGTATGTGCGTACAGCAATTAAAGTAATACTTAATGGGAATCGTTTAAAATAATGAACCAGGCTCGTAAGATGGGAAATATACCTTTTTGGTTTGGTGTACTAAAATATTGCATTTGAATGCTTAAAACAGTTCAAATTATATTAATATTATTCGGTATTTTTTCGTACACTATTATTTTATGTTAATTATTATACTTATATGAATATAAGATTATTACTTTTATTTTCTTAAACGGTATCTGTATATTTATTATTTAGGTTATGTATTACTACAAAAATTTTCATAGCGGCATCGTTATTTGGTGCGATGTCGATGAATATTAATCAAATCGAGCGCGGTAGAGCTATGTGTTTAGCACAAAGTCAAACCGCCCGAAAAACTGCACTGCGTGACGTTCGGCGCGCGATCGGGAAGGCTGGTTGTCATGGTAGGAGTGAAGAGGACACACACAATGTCGTAGTCACAATGTGATATTCTTATATTATTTTCTTTTATCGGACGAATACGTCTAATTAATGAGTTAAAAAATAAAATTAAAAAAAAAAGTATAATTTGTTCAGCTGTTTTCGCATGCACATACACATTCGGTATGTAGTGATACGTCGTTCCGAGGTCATTTCGGGGTGGGGGACCCTCGCCGAGTTCCCCTCTGGCCAATGTTCGATGGTGAACACGTGTCGAAAAAAGGTG
Source organism: Aphis gossypii (assembly GCF_020184175.1). Taxonomy (NCBI): domain Eukaryota; kingdom Metazoa; phylum Arthropoda; class Insecta; order Hemiptera; family Aphididae; genus Aphis; species Aphis gossypii. The sequence goes on from NC_065533.1 coordinate 41,921,148, forward strand.
TCATGTCGACATTTGTGCTTTATTTAACCATTGATGCGTAAAAATGCTATTAAACCCTCCTCCCACTTTACTCAGAAAAACTCCCGGATTAGCGCAAACGATTATTATATTTACAATAGATAAGTAAATTTTTAATATTAAACAAGGGATTATCGGATTTCGGGACTAAAACAGTTCAATGAAGCTGCTCATTTATACGGTTTTTATAAATTTCAAATACGTACAAAGAACTTGTTTGCAATTTTATTTATTATAAAAATATGTTCTTATATACTTTAAATTCAACTTTGGTAGTTTATGTCGACTTTTTCGTTTAACCGTAGACGATTTTAAGGGTTCTGAAAATACCAACTATCTGGCTTCTAAAATTGTTGACATCGTCATCGAACATTAGTCCTCTTTTCAATACATTCACAAATTTATTCATTTTTTTTTGAAAATTTAGTGTTATGCCGTTATGCACATAATGCGATAATAGTTTGATAATATTAAATATTTTGTTGTATAATGGTACAAAAAAAAGATGTGATTTTATATTGAAAAACTACTATCAACTACCTCCTGCCGTTTAACATTGAACAATATTCTTAAATACGGCTAATAAATATTAAATTTCAAAATCGTGTATCTCCATCCGACACCTTGATCACTCATGCAGGAGTATAAGTAAACATAACGGGTAAGATATAATATTTATGATATTATTTTATGTGCTTAGCGCGGACGAATATTCAGCGTAACTCCGGCACGAATAATGGGCGTACTACTCGTGGGGATCTGCCGTATCCGAAATCGTTATCGCGTAATCGCGCGAACCGTGTGTGCTCATTATCATAATATTAATATCGATCGCCGCGTTAATAATCGATCGTATAATTTATTTTATGGCCGTGTACTTTTCGGACGGACGAGCGTGGTCGCACTCTTGTTTTTTGTTATTATTTTTTTTTTTAAATTTACTTTCGCATAGAACTGCGCTTGTAATAATTACGTTTGCGCCTTGGCCCTCAACACAGTGCTCTGTTATGTGTCGTTGTTTAGTGGTCACAGGCATAGACGACGACGATTCTACTCACGTTTAAATGTCATAGGAATTAATTACGACGGTAATAATTGTATTGTAAAATATACGAGACGGTGCAACGCGGCGTACGCACGCGATTCCCGAGAGATTCCTAGAATTATTTCCGCGCCTCGACGACGTCGATTTGCATTTATTCCGTCGCACACGTCTCGTGTTAATTTCTTAAACACGGGTACCCGATGTATTATTAAAGACCATATTATTATTTATTAATACGAGTCTTAACATTCGCTCGACCCGACCGCGTTCGATTCCGTATTGTCACGGCACATCCGCGATAATAAATAATAATATTGTATTATTGAATTGTATCATCGGTGTGATCGGTAGGTACTACGAGCACGACTATACGAACATACGATTCGTTAGATCGGCTCGTCAAAAATATTATATTTTACACAATATTATCCTCAAATTATGCGGCCGTCGTCGGTTGTTATACAATCTCGCGGGCTCGTGTTTAGGTGCGTGTTGGTAGGGGGGAAGCCCAGTGGGTACGTCGGTGGCGGCGGACGACGGGTGAAGAACAAAGTGGCGTGGAGGAGAGTGCGCGCTATCAAATTCTTACGTTTCTCGGGTTATCGGACGACGAAGTGTGCATGACACACACGTATATAATAATATGTGCGCGGGTTCCACTGACGCAAAAACAGCTGATTATCATATCGCGACCGCGGTAATGAACGTATAATATACGAACAACAATAATAATTATTATTATCGAGTGGTTTCGTGAAAGTCATCTTTGACGGCAACGAACTCTACTCTTCTATAGGTAAAGAAAAAAACAACAATGTTCGATTTGTTTTTTCTTTTTTTCGCTTTCCCATCGTGTACATAATACGATGATATTGTTATACACTGTTATTATACTCTCCGTTAAATCGATATGCCTAATATTATAAGACCTCGGAGCGGCGATTGCGACTTTTTTTTGGTTAATCAGGAACCCACTACCAAATTTTCTGTAAAGTTTCAAAACTTTTCGATTTAATTCCTAAAAACACCTTTTTTGAAGCTTACATTACTGGACTAAATATTCTTCCACAAAATCCGCGATTCGTACGAAATCGTCGAAATCCAACACCGTTACCACCGGATAAAATACGCATGCGTAAAATGTGTATGTACACACGCCTAGGAATTTTTGTCCTATACAGCCGTCGTGTCTTGTCGACTGCGATCACAAATAATATCAATAATGGTATTCATGTCGCCTTCGTCGTCGTTACGCATGTCACACGCACACATGCAATACACACATACACAACCGACCGAATAACTCGTAAAATAATTTTAATTTTTCTATTTGAATATTTCTACATACCGCGTGTGCGTGTGTGCATTTCGAAAAAAAAATATACCTATTCTATACCTTATTGCGTTTTAGTTGGTTTCGTGGAAGAGAACGCATCGCTTTTTTGGTGGGGAACTATTCAAAACATCTGCGTTTTTCTAGTCAAATCGTCCAAATCGCACTTTGCTTTGGATAAATTAATGTCAAGATGATGGTTGTAGAACTTTCTTAGGGATTTATGGAATAAATAGGTTACGTCGTTAAAAGGGTAATGCTTAGTCTAGAACATACTGAATTCGGGGTGGGGACGCTTTGTTTTATCGATGTAGACATTATATTATGTGTTCAGCCGATTTACAACTGCTGTCGCCCGTCGAGTTATCTCTCGTGTCTCATCGTATATTATGTGAATAAAGACAAGAGATAGGAGCAGACTGGGAAAGAGAGCAAAGTACGAAGTTTCGTTCGCCTTTGATTGTTAACCCCTATTATATAGAACCATAATAGTATAATAATATTTAATAAGTTGTTTGCCGCGGCCGTCGTACACTTTCAGTGGCCTTCGTCACTTCCTTTCGGCTGCTACGCTCATTTTATGAATGTGTTGAGTCCCCGAAGGTCTCTCGTCGACATTTCGATGAAATTATTAAAATTTAAAAACGCGTCTATAGATATGACACTATAATGGTGGTCAAAGTGACAACCTGAAGTCAGTAGCTATGATTATGAGTTAATAATTATATTTAAATATCAAACATTGTCACTTGTAGAGATGATAATATTCTATTTAACGTTTTTATTAAATTAAATTTGTTATTGAAAAATCATGGAGATCATTACAATCTAACATATCGATTATTGTGACTATATTATTTGACGATATTTAACGCGAATTCATTGGTTTTTTTAGTGACGTAGGCTAATAGACTCTTCCTTATATAAAATATAAAATATTTCAAACCCATAAATATTTTCACACAAACGTGTAATCATACCATTAGTATAATTTTTTACATAATACATAATTAAGCTGTAAATTGCACAAGGTTGTCGTCGTTTATTGGAGGTTACGAAAGTGGTCCTGTAGACTATCATTATATATCTACTATGTAAATACGTGTACCTACACCCGCAAGTGAACCGCCCAAAAAAAGGACGTTGTATTGATGGAAGCTGCCTATTGATTTGTCGTAAAATTATTTTGTTCATTAATAAAAATACAGTTTTACAATCGCATTCAATTTTTGAAACCAAGCGACTACCGTTTATTAATTGTTACTACTTACCTGTACTATCAAGAGTCAATTATTAGTTAATTTTTTTTTTTTAATTAACCTATCATTCGTTGTTTGAAAACGATAACATTAATACATTATACAATATATTATATTGATAATGCTATTTTAACTTATTTGGCAATATTTTTGTGGGAAATGGAAATTAGGTTCCGTTTAGAATTGAAATCGACGCTGTATTCACCAACACTCGCGTGTTGTGTTATCGTTTCAATAAATATTCGTCACTCTAAAGTCTAAAGTATATAATACGTCATGTGCATAATATCAGCTGTTGTATAATATGATAGTATGCGTTTTCGCTTCGAGTTTTCGTTTTGAGAATTCTTGTTCGTTAATTTATAGACGTGTGTGAAGTAGTATGGTAATATTGCGATTCTCAAAGCATTTAAAACGATAAACAATTGTTTATACACGCACATTACGCCACCTTGAAATGTATCGACGTTTAATGATTTAGTAATCCGCCGTGAACGTATTCCGTCAGGGACCTTATCGTCCTTGTAAGATAGTTTTGACTGTATGTCTGTACGTGAAACGACGGCGTGTGTGGTTCGCCAACTTGTGTTCTAATAATAATATAATATCACAATATGCAGCATTCATCGTACATTCGTACACTTGAATACTATTGTCACAGTAGTTGTCTGTATATAATATTATAATGTGACAAATATAGAGTATTAATGTCTTATCTACGGTTTTTTCCCTAGTATAATATAATCGAAACCGGGTTTTTGTTGTTAAAAAAAGGTTTAACTGTTCAACCCAACAGTAAAGAGTCCCCGTAACATCTGACAAGGCAGCGGGATCTTACTGTTGTGTATCCGACGTTGAATAATTTAGAAGACGTTTTTGACATTTACTGTGATTTAAAAAATAAAAATGACGCTGGACAATTTAATGAAATAGGTACCGTAATATGTTGATGTTGGTTTTATTTAGACTTAAGCTATAAGTCTACAAGAAACGTCACAATGTCGTTTTTGGATTTTTTCTTTTACCATCATGTGTTATACCCGTGACCCGTAAAATAAACACGGTTTATGATCAGTGGTGGTATGCTTTTTATTTGTACCTACGTTATTTTCGCTTTAAAATGAAAAAAAAATATGCGTAATTTCTCTACCTAGTGTTCGCGTGGCACGCGTGAGTACATTGTTTTCTTCGTTTGCATGTATTCTTCGAATTCGTTGTTATTCGTTTAACCAGGTTTTGGGGGGAAACGTGTGACGTGAGAAATATTGTTAAACCGCGTGTTTGGTGTATGAATTCCAAACGACGGGTAGGTTTGGTCGCGAGTTATTATGCTATGCGCAAGACAATGATATTTGTTTAAAACGCAATGCAATACAAATCTAAAAACTTCTAAATATTTTTTATATATAGTTTTGTTTAGAAATATCTTATCGGTCGTAACGCAATTTATGCTGCCGCGACACCACATTGCGTGACCCCTATAATAGTCTCGATATAATATTATATTGAATTTGTTGGAATATCATCGAACTGTGAAAATGTAAAAAATTAAAGAGTAGGAGTTGACAGTAAATCATTTGATAATTACTAATGTCTCTTGGAAAATAATTATTACATTTTTCCGGAAACTCGGAATTTTATTTGTTGTCGCAGTTGGTCTGTTCGTAGTAATTTACATAGTACCAAATCATAACATACTTTATGGAATTGGTGTTTGTGTCAAAAGAAATGGGACAACATTAGAAAAATTGGTTTTTGTACAAAACAATTTTGATAAATTAGTCTTAACGTAACGTTTACCAAAATATAATTAATAGGTATAATATATTGTTTTAACTTTTTGTGTAGGTACTTTTTCACCATTTATTTATTTAATTTTCAATAATCGTTCTCGCCACCCCAATTATCGAGAATATTATATATTAAACGAAAATTCGAGCGTCCCGAGGCAATGAAAACTAAATGGAAGTTTTCAAACACGTAGCGCTACACGTAATATACATTATATAGAAACGCGCGCGCTCGTTCGATTTAATGACACGATTATGTTTTGTAAAATCGAGAAGTATTCAAATGCGTGTTGTACATATTATTATTATATCCAATTATCGCTATTATTTTGTGTTCTAGTTAAACAGTTATAACACTTGATTGTTAAAATTACACGTAAACAATTAATAATTACATTAGAACGACAGCAACACAGTGTTTAATAAATAGGAGGTCACGAGTATTTTCGAAAAAGTATATTACAATTTAAGGACAACTCCGTCGAAACAATTATGTGGATTCTAGTAGTTATGGTGTGTGTATGTGTGTATATTATGAATGTTATGATGGTTGATGGGTAATGAACATAATTATAATAATGATGTTATTTTCGTGTTATTTTTATTATTTCTTTTTTAATTAATATTTTATGAAGATTTTATTATAATGTTAACGTCATTCGTTACGTACATTAATAAATGTATTACGATGAACATTTTTTATGCACTATATTTTTACTGTTTGAGTGTATACATTTAGTAAATGCGATAAGAAAAATTAGTAATTTGCTCTATCGAACACTTAAATATTAATTTATAAGTTTATTCGACGAATATGATAAATCTTAAAAATAAGATTATATAATAAGATTTATAATATATATATATTAATTATATTTATTATATTTATAATATATATATTGTATACATAATATATATATATTTATTTAATATTCTGTTGAACATGTTCTCTGATTATTGCTGGATATAATTTTTCATGTAATATTGTTTATTTGTTTCTAAAAACAAGGATCATTATTTTCGGTCCAGTTGCTCTAGACCTATTGATTTAAATTTAGTCATTTTAACATTTAAACGCTTGTTGTTATTCGAGTTTTCCGATTTTTTGTCATATTGGTATTATTGAACAATGAACATAGTGAACTGATCGTGTAATACCTATCGACTTATGAGATTAAATTTCAATTTTGAATTTAATTATAATGATAATGTAGAAAGCTGAAAGAATAATTTTCCACTTCTATGGTGTGCGGTGTTTGTGTTATTTATATTTGTCGGATGCTACAAAGATATAACTCGTATGGTTATTGAAATCCATGTGTATTATGTGGATTCTATACTGTGTGAATTACTTTGGAGTTACACCAAATGTATTTGTGTAACACGCAGACACAGAATTACATAAATATTTTATTATGATACATAATATTATAATGTACGGCGGACGAGATAAGGAACTAGATAAACACATGTATAGGTTCCCTGATCAGCGTAGACTTCAAAGCAGTCATTTCCGGCAGTTTTCAAATGGTTTGAAAATTAGTGTATGTGTTCTTTCGTTGCAACGTGATCACGCACGATTGTAATGAAATTGTTTAATATGTTTCAATAATAGTTTTTATACTTTCATTATTAACATGATTCATGGCCCGTTTCGCGCGTTCATAATAGTGAACAGTGACTTCCCCTCTGTTCAATAGTAAATAAGCTATCGGTATTAATACTGCACGATTGCTATTTACTTTTTTAAACGATAATAAAATTCTGAACAGCATAAAATATCTCTTCGAAATGTAATCGTTTAAATAAGTTTGTAATAACACACATATTAAGCCATAACTCATAACTCATAAGTCATAACATAACACATAACACATAACATTATAATAGGTACAAGAAACTATTTTCGATTTAATTACTAAACTATTGAACGACAACTAAAATATATTCTAAATCTATTTGCATTATAATTATCAACCGAGCATTGTCGTAATATGTGATCTGGCTAATACGTGTCATATCACCAATTAAATAATGTTGTCCGTAATCCCATGTTTTTTACCCAAATGTATCTATGAAAACGTTTATAAACACCTTATTTATGTTTCAAGTATTACTCTATCAATACAGTTTATACTTTGCCAGGGATGCATTATAATATTATAACATGCGGTTGAATGAAAGACTATAATATGAATTAATGAATTAATTATAAAGCAAATCGACGGCGGTTCTCCGTTATTCCGTTATCATCCTAAACTGACTCCCACTTCTTCCTACCAACCGGACCACCGAGTACGCGCGTCGTATTTAATGTTAATATTAATACTACCGACTATATTATAATAATGTCGACGATATTTAGTATTTATGCTTGTCCGGTCCACCGGATAGTTAGGTTAGGACTACACAAAACTAGTGTGTTGATTGTGAATACCCTTTGTGTACCCAGGATCACAACCCGAAGGCTTCCGGGATGGTTGCGCTGATGGGGTGGAGAAATTTTTCAATTTCGGTATTTGTTGATGAGTGTGAGTGAGTAGGGGAGGAAACAACGCTTTCTGAATGCATACGTGACGTTGCAGTCAGACTGTACGAGCGAATTTTAGCTGGTTAGTGGTTACTATTGTATAGTGTTTGCCACAACCAATAGTAGGTATACAAAAACATTCCTGAAACCAGTTATCGCGAAAAAACATAACAAATTAAAAGACAAATTTGAAGTTTTTTTCTATGTAATGTGTATGTGTATGATGTGTATACTTTGTCGTCAAAGTCGTCGTGTGGCTGAAACGTGTTTCTGAATGTTGTGTGTACGCGCATGCGCGCGCGTGCGATACTTCACCGGCAGCTTAAATTACATAATTATTGTACTTTACCTACAACTATCGCTCCGTGCGTTATTACGATTTCTTAAAAATTATCACTTGCTAGTTGGTTGTAGTATTTAAGTAGACGAGAACGCAAACACTGACTTCACTATAGATAATGCCGCTGTAATTCTAAAAATAGCAAATATTGTCTTTCTTTATAGAAAATATTATCATTGTTGTACTTTGGTAGGTCGTTCGTATACTAAGTAAGTATGGCATACGATGAAAAGGAAAAAAATCGAACGCGTGTCGGTTTGTTTAATTGTGTACTTGAAGAATTAAAATAAAAATGCATAGCGCCGTCTTTGAGAGAGTATTAAGTACTTACTCGTTTAATTTTGCTCTTTATAATAATATATCAGTAAAGCGTTGTGTCTTATACACGATTTGGATATTCGTCGTGTGTGTCTTATAACAATTATGAATCAATTGTACGATGAAATATTAAATTGATTAAATTGCCGAAATTGCCAGAGGATCGTTAATTAAACAGACATTGATTGATTTGTCGTACCGAAATAGTAATCATTAATCATCCTACCGTATTTACTGGACTTATTAGTTTTTTTAAACGAAATCAAAGGGATCGTTTTGTTTTAGTTCTATCTCGTTATGGTTTTAAACGGGATTATTTTTTACTGAACGTGTATCATCCACCAGAGTATTTTATTGAGTCAGTGTAGTAGTTATATACGCTAAGTTATGCTGTTTGGCAATCAAAAGATGGCCAACGTTGTTAATACGCGTGATTTCAAAAAGAAAATCTTCAAGGAACAGAATATAATATAATATGTTAGTATGTTACACACATACTGTAATGTTTTAAATGATGTGAAACAGAAAAAAAAATGAAAATTTAAAACACCTAAGTCGGTTTGAGACAGAGTATGAAAGATAGTGTGTTGTGTATAATATAATACATAAGTATTATTTAAAAAAAAGTCGCTTAGGTTTCATTCAGTGTTCGGATCAGCGGTGGTTGACCGTGGTGGCGTGTACTTGTAAGTCGTCGCCGAACGAGTGGCGAGTCGTATTTTATAAATCCAATAAATCGTGTGTGCGTGCGTGTGTACCCCTGTAAGTTTACTAAACATTCCGTTGAAATCCGTTTAAACTCCATCTTGTTGTTATATCTTATCCAACTGAGCGGTTTTATTTTTATTATTGTGACGTACGTATACGGCGGCGTAACATGATAGAGCAAAAGTAACAAAATACGACCCAGTCTATTAATGCACACATCCCTGCCCCCCTCGCAACCCACCGTTTTATTATAATTGTTATTTCGGCTTTCTCGTTGCATCGTGTTTTTTAACAGCTCAACATATGAAAACCAATTCGCGTCGTTATTTATAAAAACTAAAAACTGCTAAATGGGATTTCCTGTATTTAATATTCGGATAACACGCCCGTCGGGCTTATTTTAAGACGAACGAAGTCGCGACCAAAGGAAGGCAAACGATCGAAAAATAGATCCTTATAAAAAAATTATAACTTAACCATTCAGATTCAATAATTATTTGCATTTGTTTGTTTTTGAAGTTTTAAAAATGTGACAATTCCCAGTTTCCGTTTTTTTATTTTTACTTCGATGCAATGGTGGTTATTCGCCTATTCGAATTCACTTCACATTAATTTTCATGGAGTTAAATAAATACACATAACGGCAAGAACAGACCGCCCCCATCGATAATGCTAAAAGAAATGAAAACAAAAAACCATAAAAGAAACGAATGGATCCATCAAAACGACTAAAAATGGACGTAAAAATAATTTGGTCCTCCGCCGTCGTCGTTGAGTGCCGACCAAACTGGTTGTCGCGTTACCCGGCCACCGCCCTTTGTTATCAACATTTTAAATCTTCCCACTAAAGCAGTTCATCGTACAGTGTGTGTGATTACTGATTAGTATTATCGTAATACAACAAACAAAAATTGTAATACTAGTGATTTTTTATTTTGGATTTTAGTTTGAATTGAAACGATCGACCACTCTAGTCCGTTTGGCGGTATGTTTCGACGACAACCGAATGTTCGAGAATTTTTGCCATAGTATCATGATCCCTTGTAAACGTTTTCAGTGCGCTAATTATAATCGGTAATGAATTTCTAACAATTGTCGGATAAAAAACGATTTTCTTTTAAAGCTATACGTTGTGGTCGTCAACGTATGTTAAAAAACCACAATTTTGCCTCAGGTATCCCGATCTTGGTCGTATATGCAACGTAGATGGGAATTATGCTGGATGGATCTTTTGATAATAATTACGTCGCGGCGACGTGTTTTAATTACAGGGACGCGCACAGCCGTGTTTTGACGGCATCGCGTCGTCGGTATAAACGAGATAATGTTGTTATTATTATTTTATTTTTTTCTCTCAACTCGGGCCGCCGAGTTGGGCCCAGATTTCGATCGCCGCCCCGCATACGGACATTGTATCCTTTCCTTTTCGTCCATTGTGTAACCATCTTAACGTGACGTCGGCACTCGTTAACTTGAAAAACAAACGATATTTCTACTATATACTCTCGTGCCGTCGATGATTGGAAATATCGTTACCTATCATGCTATCATCTAGCTATGCCTTATTTACTTACACGCAAGTCTTGGTGTTTTCGTATAATTTTCAACCGTACCGTATATTGTATTTATAATAATATAAATAATACACGCAATGCCTTGGATAGTTTTTTTGAATCAAACAAATATATTTTTGGTATGTTTTCAAAAATGAAAGTACTCGCATTCGACCAACGCGAAATTCCAAAAAATATCGCAGACAACTGTAGTACTATTGTACTATCATTTTTATCTAGTCTACGTCATTATCGAATAAAATATATTATGTTTGATAGTAAACGACAATAACGCACTTCGAACATAGCTGCGTTTTCACATCAATGAAATAATTTATTTATTATTATTTATTATTTATTTAAATATATTAATTATTGTATTGTTTTTTTTTTGTATCTTCGTTGTAGGTTTAATATAATTTATAATATACATAACATAAGTGATGTGGTCATGTACAGTGGTTAATGGTTTTTGTGGTAGTCGCGGTCAGGAGCGGTGTTTAACGCGTATGATTTAAAATATAATATAACACTCTTCGGTGTTTCGATACTGATATTTTTTCACCGCGTTTGTTTATTACACACGTTCGATTTGTTCATTCGAGAAAAGCCTAATTTTTGCTGTTAGTTAAGCGATACATTTTTATTTAATAATCATCACCATACCGACCACCCGTCGACTGTCTATTTTTAATTTTTTTAATATTTTCATATTTTCTTTGATAATAATATATATATAAATTTACGTACTTGAATGTAAACATGACATGAACACGAAGAAAACAAAATTAAAAAGAATCTATTATGGTGATTTAGCATTTTTATTTCTTTCTATTTATCTGTTCCGTTTTCAACACATTGGCAACTTTAGTATAATAAATTTTACTACGAAGTAGAGTAGGCATTTCTTACGTATAAAAATATTTATACACTGATGGACGGCTTCAGCTGTTATAATACCAATATTTATAAAAATATTTCTTTTTGGCGCTGACTAGGCAAAGTATGATAATATTATCGAGGTTGGCCGTCATTGTTCTACCAAATTATACATAAATTACAGTACACAAACTCGTAATCAATGTTGCGCTTCTCTACTTCCCTAGACAAATAATTTATTTCCGGTCATTGATCAATAGCACCGCACAGTCGCTGTGCGATGGACCCAATGTATATTTTGTGTATTAAAAACATGGAAATGGATTTTAAATTAAAGGATGGAGCGGTGATTCTCGATTATATCGCAATTTTTCTTTTTCGGATATCCTCCAAGTATGGCGAACCACAATTTTTTCCTTGCTTTATCGTCGACAATAACGCAATAATTTCAATAGTAATTCTTCATTAACTGTCAACTATCCTCGTTCTTATTTTCTTTCTTCTTTTATTGTTAAATATCGTGAATTCAAATTAGTTATTATAGTCGATAACAATCAGTATGGAGGGAACATTTACGCAGAGTAGATGGTGTGTACGGGTAATTATTAATTACAGACATCGTTAATTATAAAGTGTATACGTCACAAATATTCACATCGGTGCAGTTTTGAAAATTACTCTAAATATAATAATCGACGTGCATTAAAGAAATTAAAAAACTGATCGCGCTTATTATACGAAAAAGGTGGTCTACTGTTCCGACTATAATCGCGCTGACGTAACGTGTACGTTGGAAAATGCATTTTATTGTTTCGCACACATGGAAAATGTCGATCTGTTCATTTTTATATATAACGGAACGTAAATAACAATCAAGAATGCTTTGGGCGTGCTTACCTATATACAACGGATAATCCTGCATTATTTGCCCATTGTATATAATTATAATCGAACGATAACTGTATTGAAAACATAATATGCGTTTGTGGGTGTAAATCCCCTCCGGATACCTTTTTTTCTGCAGAGTTATGTCTTACAACATTAATTATTAATAAAATTGTTTTTAATCATTTTTCAAATAGTAAAAATAGTTGTACATACCCAGTCGTAACATTTTCTCCGACTATTTTGTTGTGCGTGTGTACTAAACGTTTTTATAAATTTAAGAATAATTAAAACTTTAGTTATTATATAGTTTAATTTATAATTTGTGTAGCTTTTAAGTATGTAACTACGGTCGAATCATTAAAAAGCGTGTACGTGTGAAGATGGCATGATGCTCTTCAGAGAAATTGATAAAAAATTATAATGATCACATTCCCGTCTAATACCAATAACTGGTAAATTGTAGGTACATTTATAGTATGTGGGTTAGACGCGGTTAATGTACATAAATGATTACCAGTATTGTTATCGTTATAACTTATAATTATATTAATGTTTGTTTGTTAATTTGAACATTTCCGTCGTTTTTGTACGACTGCAACCGTCGTAGATAAAAATATAACAAATATTATATAAAATAGCATATATTTTTAGTCCACAACACTTCTATGCGTTACCGGCTTGTGTTTTTTTTCTTCGATGGGTTTCTGGTGTTGTGCACTGCGAGAGAAACACCATCACGTATTCACGTACTATCTTATCTCTCTTCTGGCTTCTCATTTTTATTTTCGGCGTCCGACTGTTGGCGATGACGCGTCTAGCAATCTCGTACGGAATATCGAGTTTAATACACTGTTCGGGAGAAGTTTGGCGGAAATATGCTAAAGCCATCTGAAAAATTTACTTAGTCGCAAAAAGTTAGTCGACGTCGTCACGTCGTCTATGATTGGCGATTAGACCAACGGACTACGAGTTATTGACACCTGTTATTATTTGCACGCAACACACGACTAATAACGGGCCAGGGCTTGAGGTTATACTGTATTATTAGAAAGAAAAGATAAAACGATACGAAAACTAAATTAATAGCTCTTTCCGAATCTTCTGAACGTAATATTATAATGTATTAAACGATGCATATTATTTAAATCCATCGTCTGGTGGCCGTCGGTGGGACTACTCGAGTTTTCATCAGAACGCGTTTGTTTATTGTTTTTAACCATTCTGAATTTTTATTTTTCGGAACGCACGCCTTTGGGGACGTATACACGTTAACGTACTATATACGTAATATTTTGTGTATAATATAATAATATAATTTATTTCGTCGTCATCGTCGTTGAACGATGTCAATAAATGAACAGAGTTAGTGGTTGTGGAATGGGTGGACGATATGGTCACTCGATATATTTTATTATTATTTATTATTAACGACCGTGCACCTATACGGACGTGGATGGTGGTACACACATTATACGTTACGCGCGTGTTCGTACACCAACGGCGACGATTTTCTACTCCGGTCGAGACGGCAGTGGACTTATTTTATTATTAAGAAAAAATGCGATTTTGCGACGAGTAATATACCTATCGCGTCGGCGTTGATAAGTGCGGTGCATTTGGTTGAATTGATTCAAGAATAAAACAATAATTATTCACATACCGAATAATATTAAAATATCGTTGTCTATTATGTGTTTTTTAAAATTTCGAAAATATCTTTCTCGTTGTAGTTATGGGATTCTTCCGTGGATACTTTTGAATTGAAAATAAAACCGATAAATAGTAAACTGATATGGACACTTCCACAAAAACTCTGATCTCTCCAACCCTAAGTTTATAAAATTATAATTTATGACCAATGTAAACTCGAAATATCGCGCAAAACCTTATTATTATACGTCGTGTAGCGTTTTAATTCGATGACAGGCTTTATGCGTATATATATATATATAGCTCCCCTCCAGCCGCGGAAGTACGCAGTATCCCTTCCTATACAGGATAAATATCTCAATTCACACGTACAGACCTTGGGTAGACGCGCAAAAAATCTATATGCGAATAGACAAGGTCGAAACAACGATTTTTTTTTGCCACACACATACATTTACAAACACACACACAAATACATGCATAACATTTTCGGCACAAAGACAATGTCGTATGGTCGTATACACGCGCGGTTTTTTATACTTTCCTGTTCTCTTTTCATATTATACAATATATAACCAGTCGATGCCAGTTCATTACCCAATAAGTCCTATCAGGTATATATTATAATAAAACCATAATGATAATAATAATAACATGTATTAACGCGTTATGATGGTTTTCTATATTTTGCTATATTTTTAATTTTTTTTACCAACACGCATGTATGTTCCCGTACGATATTCGTATGTATATTATATTATATATCAATTGAACGAGCGTGATAAATTTTGATTAAGCGTTTTTTTATTATCCATATGCCCGGTGGCAACGTGCCAATTATACGTGATCCTAGAACCTGCCGTGTACTGGTAATTTGCACCGAATAATATTGTATTAGCTGTTTTATTTTAAGTTTCAAGTAATAATATAATATGACGCTGTCGTTGTCATCGTCATCACGAGCAATCCAGTACAAATTATTCTTAAATGACCTGCTGTCCACGTGTCGTTGTCGCGTATTGAAACGTGATTATATGCGGTACCTATTCAATATATTTTGACGCGTCCGCGTTCTATAGATCGATAATAAACAACGGGAGTTTCTGTCCATTTTCGATATCACCATAGCTTACGACGATGAATTTCCGCGGAAAACGATAGTGTAGTTTTTCTTTCCTTTCAGGTCACTTCTAACATAGATCGATTTCGACTATCGCGCAAGTAGAAGTAGGTGCATCACACACGATACACATACAAACGAGTCTCCTCTCCCCGTCACTTGTCTACCGGTAGTACTATACACAGTATACACACCGACCATCGGCGTCGGTGATTAAAATTCTATTTCTTATATAAAAGTCGTCGGTTTTTAATTTTCTAATTTATTATTCCCCACCACGGGCGCCGTAAAACGGAACGGACACACGCACTAAAAAAAAAAACCGAAAAGAAACAACCCGAAAACCCTATCCTTCAATTACGTGTACATGCGTTTCGGGTTTAACAACATTCCAACGTCCATTGTCGGCGTCCGGGCCCCTCGTCTCTCTGACAACAACCCGGTTAGTGGTACTACCGCCGCCGACGACGACGACGACTTGGCTCCACCCATAATCTCCGAAAGCATTATAGTATTATACATTATAATATACAGACTGAGATGCTCATCAATCTCACAATAAAATCTCTCACCTCCAAGCTAAGCCAATGGTCGTCGTCGTTATCCCTTGGGTAATTGACTGCTGCTGCGCCACGGCGGCGCGGAGAAACGTTATTATGTATATATCATCCCTCGCGATCGGGATTCGGATAAATACTGTCGACTAGCCATCCAGTCAGCCCAGCCACCCGGAGGCACATTCCATCGGTGGTAGTATATAATACCGTAATATATATATAGGTATACTAGTCGTTATGATCGCACGCACACATCATATATACATATATATATTCATTTGCGGCATAGCATTCCCACGTATTATTATTATTATTATTATTATCGTCGTAGTCTTAGTCCAGGTCTCCACCTAATTTATAAATTAATTTCTCGCTTCGTTCGATCGCGCGTCTTAGACGCCGCCACTACCCCGTGACAACACGTGTGCGGCGGCGCTCTGTATAATTTAGTGCCTCATAGTCGTTTTTCGTGTCCTGCGAACGGGTCGACCGGACGCATATATCACGCGCGGTCCAAAGGAAATGTCCGAAAACGCCGCCACTTGTTGTCGTTACGCAGCGAGTGCATGTTACACGGATCCTGTATGTATACTGAGAACATATAGTCCTAAATAACAAAACGGTGCTCCCCCGGAAACTGTGTATTGTATATACAAAAACCTACAGTCGCCGCCGGTTTCTTCCCATGGTTGTCGTAAAAATTATTTATATTTTATTTACCCCATTAATGATTTCGCTCGACGAACGAGAACATTGCAGCTCGCAGCCACTTCGCGTAGTCTTGTGTAGTCGAGTACCTTACTAATAATACGTATACCTCTATGCAATGCAATAGTACATATTATTATTTCAATAGTACATGAAGGTGTATTGTTTATGCACCGTGTTTGCCGCGTGTGTGAATGCCGCGACCGCCTCCACCGGTATTGTTCGAGACAATAAGACCATCGCTCGAAACGTATATCAAAACAAGGGAGGATGGCCCTTCCTGAATTTTTTTCGGAATACGTGTCGGATAGAAGCGACGTATTTCGTGTGTAATCGTGTCTTGACTTAGGCACCCTGTAATTACTCGTCAACGTCAACGACGATTTGACTTGAGGCGACACGACACCGGTTCTTTCGACCAAAAAACCAGATAATTTCATAATTACAATTTTTAAAACTTATATTATGTAATATTATAATATAATTGAGCAACCTAGTGCCGTATTATAATTTTTATTATAAATGTTCATATAAATTTAATGTGTATTATTATCACTAATCGATATATTTTATTATTCCGTCGACGGTTGTATGACGTGTTTCCTTTACAATACAATGAACATAATTCATTATATTTAACGTGTTCACTTCAAATGATTATTCAAATCGATTGCTCGTAAGAACAATATTTTCATTCTTAGTTATTAGGCCGTATACGCTGCGATTAAAAAAAAGTCTGTAGATAGTACACTTTTTATAGTTCATTATTATATTGTATTCAAGTTTCAAAGGTTGTTAATGCAGTGGCAAAAACATGTTATACGTATTTTATCGAACATATTATATTTATCAATGTTCTTTTCCGGTTCAGAGATGATAAACGATGATTACGAGTGAAAAATAACTCGTGTAAATAATAATAACAACGTTCACAAATTAGTCGAAAATATTTTGACGATAAAAATGGTAATAAAATTAATAGGTGTAGGTTTATTTGGAATTTTGAGTACACGAGTAGAGCGCTCGTCGCAATAATTTTTAATTATTATGATTGAACGGTTGCGTTCTCGTTTCTCCGAAAACTAACCAACTCGTGAATATCGTATGCTTAATATTAATATTATTTTCAATATTATAATAATGACTATCATGACGTGTCTTGTACTCGGCGTTTAAATCGAAAGTATAATAAATTATATACCTATATAGTATTTATAAAATATATATAAATGATATAATATCTATATGTATGTTGAATTATATTATTGTAAAATTGATTATTCCATGAGATATTATACTATTAATTATATTCTCGTGCCTATTTTATTTGACTTGATGTTGTAAACGTTTTATGTTATTTTTGTTGCGCAGGTCTGCGAAGAACAAAAGTGCCAAGAAGACATTTTTCCATTGGCCGTCAACTATATGGACAGGTTCCTGTCGGTAAATCCGATCAATAAAAATCACCTACAGCTGCTGGGCACCACTTGCCTGTTGGTCAGCTCTAAACTTCGGGAGTCCGACTGCCTTTCCGTCGACCTTTTGGTTCTGTACACGGACAATACCATTACTTCTGAAGAACTGTTGGTAAGTCGTTTGCTCGTTATATTTTTTCGTTTAAGTTATCATTATAATATTGAATCCGATGGGTTCGATGTTTTCTTGTCTCACAGCTCATTGTCCATCGTCATTGCAAACCCATTGTTTTTTTGTCGTCTCCGCTTACAATTGTTTGCTTGTTTTCGATGACTAAAAATAATTTTATTTTTATATTTTCTGGAATGGCTATTTGGGGTATTTTTCTAACTAATTCGTTCTAATAATACTCATTAATGTGTTAAATTTAATGTATCCGATAATTAATTAAAACAACTATTAATTGTAGATATTTTTCAATTATAGATATTTTGGTGTCTGAATATACACGAAATCGGGTTTTATTATTAGTTATTTTTTTGTCTGATATTATTTCAAACGCATTATTGTAATCTCGATGATATTTTCGCAAAAAAAAAACTGTCAATTATGCACAGTAGATTCATTCATTTCGGTATACAACATAATAGACATTATGAATTATGAAATACACGCTTTGTTGAATTTGTTTTCTGTTTTTTTTTTTCTTAAGTAAATCGGCGTAGTGTTTAGTATTCGGTGTTGCACACAAACCGCCGACATATTTTAACGACGAATTACACAAATACAAATAAACTGAAATTCGTTTGGTCGATTTGGCTCGGATAAAAGAAACATTTATAAATGTGTATGTGGAAATGATAAAAAATAATATACGTTTCTTCGAATTCATATCGTCGCGTATTTGCTTGCCATATATTTTTTTCATTCGCTTCAATCGGTTAGTACGTGAAATTTAAAAACTACGTCACGAACGCCGTCTGTTTGAGGTACCAAGGTGGTATGTGTAGGTATGTGATTTCGTGCTTTAGAAACGTAAAAACCAGTTGAACGGCGAGTACCTCCTAGTTTCATTTACCACCATCTATGCACCCATTTTAGAATATTTACATACTTTTAATATGACGTTTAATCGTTTGTTCATAATATAATGGATTTACAATAAATATATCTGGCGTGGTCAGGGTTTACACTGTTTACAGACATAATGATAATAGCAAGTTATACTGCGTAGAAATACAAAAAACGCATAAATCTTGTGTTACGAAGGTGAGTGGGGAAGGTCAAAGGGGAAAGCGTAATTTCGGGGTATACCCTTTCACGTGAATGTCTGGCGACGAAATAAGATCTCTCCGCCTTCGTTGGGAATTAATATTGTTGTGCGGGCTACTCCGACGCGTGCGAATCTTGTGTGGTGTGACCGACTTTGTAGTTTGTATTATCCATTCGGCTATTTTTTTCGCGAGTATCGTATTATTTTTGTGTCGTAGTTGCGTGCGATCTCGATAAAATAATAGTCAGTCAGTATGATATTTTTGGGAAGAACATAATAATATGTACCGATTAAAAAATAAATACTGAAGAAACGACGACTGAATTCTTTTACTGTCGTGTTTTGGATGTAATTAACAGCGGGTGTATCGCAAAGGTGAGACGGGTAAATGTCCGGTGTGTGTGTGTGTGTGTGTTGTGTGTGTGTGTGTGTACCCGCGCGATATTAGACTCTGCTGCCGCAGACGAACACGAAATTGGGCGACAAAAAAAAATATTCGAATAAATTATTATCGACCAAGAGTGGTGTTACCACTGCGCCGCCACTATCCGTCGTCGATTATTGTCGTTGTGTGAGAGTGTACTTACTTTTTTATGTATATAATATAGGAGTTATGCTAATAAAGGGCGGTGGCGGCGTGTGGTACATGCTACGGCGACGCAGGAAACGTTGGCCAGTTTTTTTTTTAAATTCCTTTTTTCCCTCTCGCGCGCGTGCGAGTGTGTGTGTGTGTATGTGTTTGTGTGTCTTTCGTGATTTGGGCGCGCACGGAAGACCACCACAATGGTATAGAGTGTGCTAGACAGTGTGAGAGAAAATCGGTGTTTTTGAAGGAGAAGAAACGATCGTTCGCGCGCTCACACTACTACTACCACCTTATACATATTATGTATAACAACCGAAACGTGAATGGTCGAATAACCGAAATATTATTACTGCGTGTCGTCGTGGGAGGATTCTGTCGAACAAAAGGCGACGGTAATAATAATTACTATTATTGTAAAGGAGACGAGCCGGACGGGATTCGGGAGGGCGTAATAGAAATAAAAATAACGCGTAGTACGTATATATGACGAAACGAATCGTTTCAAGAACGAAGCGCCGCTGCCGCTGTTGGATACCGCGACCGTGACGTACACAATTGTGGATTATTCGTTAAGATTTGATAAAAAAAATGTCCGCATTGAAACTCGCCGTCGTCTTTGTCAAGTTATGTTTTAGCATAAACAATATGTCAAAGTCACTTCAATCACTGTTAAGAAAAAATACGTTTCCTCTTAAAGATCGACAATTCTATGATATTCCGCGTGTGGAGTGAAGGAACAGATCGATCTATCGATTAACCCGCTCGATGGGATAAAATTATATAAGTAGGTATGCGTCAGACGATAATAGTAAGAACTAAGAACAATATTGATATGCATAGAATAATATTGTACTTATACGGTCCCGTTAAAAAAAAAAAACGAAATTCTTTTAATCTCTTCGATCGCGAATGGCTCGATATTATTATTATTGTCGTAAAACAACAAACACGCAGACGTACGTCGTATTATAAATTGTTTACCTTTATGCGGTGCCCGCAGACGATGTTGTTTTTGTTGTTTAAACGCGCGACGTCGACCGGATGCCGGCCGTAGTCGTGTTTTCCTGGCCGCCGAAATGTTCGGGTTGGAATTTTTACTTTGTTTTTTTTTCAATTGGACCGACAACGATAAGTCGAATATTATAATTTGACACGACCGTGGTAGTCTACTAGTATAATATGTGAATAGAATGGATCGGGCCGGACCGGGTCGCGTGCGTACACGCGCGCGCGTGTGTGTAATGGTGTCTGACGGGCGTCTTCGGAATATTATATTATTTTTGTTATTATTATTATTATTGTTGTTGTCCTGTTGTAGCTTTGTGCCCCGCGGGTGGGTGTATTGACGACACTATTATTACCACGATTATTACTACGTATCGCTGGTCGCATATAGTCGTGGCATCAGAGACTTGGCGCTCGGCGTCTAGGAAAAAAAAATGAAAAATAAGAATACGTGTTTACCCCTTCGCGCCCACATCCCGAAAAAAAGACCGTCTACACACGTAATGATTATAGTACATTATACACGTATATAGTTCACACTGTCGCCGACGCCACTATACTCGTTTGTTATTGAAATTATATTTCTCGACCAGGTCCGTTGTTGTATGTATATATAGTACGCGCGCATTGTATGTGTAATACACGCTAGCCGATGCGTGTATTGTTGTTTTTATTATTATTATTGTGCTTAGATGCTGCCGCCGCCACGTATAAGGAAATCGTGATAATGCGTTCGCGCCACTTTGTTTTTTCTTCTTTCAATAAGTCTTCCTGCAAGTCGTGTCGCTCGCGACTACAATATTTATCGATTCGGACACACCGAGCCTCGCAGGTTATTATTACCGTTGCCGCCGCCGCCGTCATAATAATATCGTATACGCACCACATAATACTTACACTACGTATCTTGTCTCGCGCGTGGTCCTTAAGGAGGCGCTTGGTTGTTTGTTTGGTTTTTTTTCCTCACGATGACTCGTTTTCAGTGGGCGTTACGGGCCACATCGTATATTATTTAATATACGCGCGCGCACTTTAAATCGCATTAATATCCGCCGCCGTTCGTCAAATTGATACGTAACTTAGACCTGGGAGTCGTGCAGTGTAATGATGAATATGTGTGTGTGTGTGTGTGTGTGTGTGTGTTTTTGGTACGCGCGAGTCGTGTCTCCCTCTAATTGACGGTAAACGCGTCTCACGACTATAATACGGGTCTCGTTAACACTGCCGCCTCTGTTTAACATGTCGTCATAGTTTTTCTCGATTATACAGACGTCCTGAAAATATTTTTTTGGGCATAGAATAAATCGAGTAAAAACATTAGGAAATATCTACACAGAAATGATAATTGTTTTTGTTAAACTTTCATTTCACACGGTGATATTTCAATATTTTTGTAGGTAATAAACTAATAAATAATGGTAAAATATACGTCGTGTAAAATTCGTTCGGTTACCCATACAAATAGTAGGTATGCGTTTTGTGCGTACAATTGAAAACTATCCGATCACACCATGTGATCTATGGTGTACAGAGCGTAGAGACGATTTGGAGTTTCAAACCACGCAATGTAGTCGTATATTATGTCTATATAAAAAAAATCGTATTTGTTCGATAAACATGTGTGGATACACCGCACGCATCGACGTTACGTGTTGAATACGAAATGCGACGTTTTTATACAATGTGTGCGTCTCGTATGCGGATGCGTGTTGGTGCTGCTGGGACGCATGTGTGTATTTCATTCGTTATGACGTGTGTGTAGTTGTAATGTTTAATGAATGGTGTGTGTGTGTAACGTTTTTGCGTAAATGTTTCCCGTTTGGGTCCATTCATGTTTCCGGACGATGTCTGCTCGTCTGTAAAAACAAACTCTTGGTCGGACGGGGTTCGTATCTCTGTATGTGTGTGTGCGTGTGCGTTCGGTCAAAGAAAGGCAAAAAAAACGTGTCACATAAAACTAGTGTATTTATCGTTTTTTCGGCTTTCATTCATATGCGTATTACACATACGGCAGCGGCTGCCGATGGCTACGGTGCGGCGGCATTCCGGCCGGGACTCGTACACTTAAAAATGTTATTATTTTTCCTTTGTCGACAAAACTGACGAATATAAAATAATAATCGTAATAGTATACAACAGCAGTATACTCTTTATACTGCTATTTCCTATACTCTAAAACCTCCGTACGTACACATCAATATAATTTAATATATATATGCATAACAAACTATATAATGTTATACCTATAACGATGTTTGGTGTTATGCCGCTTTTGAAAATGTAATTTAAGATCACTGTTTGTGTCGGGAAACACTTTAAAATATTTGAAATCCGATTTTATTACAGGCACATAATAATACGTGTTTACAGTTTACGTAGAATTCACTCCGCGAGACCAATATATGCATACAAAGGAATGTTGTGCTAAAAAAGCACGTGACCAGTTTTAGATATAAAATTTGGTTTTATTTTTTTATTTATGGTATTAAATCTGCTAGTAAATTTTTTTGTTTCGTGTTTTATTATTCGTTCGAAGACCAGTTCTGTTGGCTGCGGGTTATACGATACGCGTACATCCAATGTGCGCTGCTTGCAACGTACCTATATGTTTAATGGAAGTATGCATAAAAAACAATACTATTCAGGCACAAACATTTAATGGCGATGACCTTCGACAGTTGCAGAGTAACATTGCTAATTAATTTAATTATTATCTATTTCATACGTACGTCATTCGCCGTCTCGTTAATATCACAAAACCAATAATGAGAAAGACAGAGGCATAAAATAAGTGTGTGTGTGTGTGTGTGTGTGAGAGAGAGAGAGAGAGAGAGAGAGAGAGAGAGAAAGAAAGTGAGAGAACAAGTCTCGAGTCGATTAAATGATTTCACGAAAGTATAGATTATAATATTATTTGTATTATTATTATGTAGTAGTGGACTCGACAACCCTCTCTCCCACGGAGTAGTGCATTTGAATGGACAACTATACGCTGTGTGTTGCGTACGCGATGCAGGTAGTTGTAGTAGTATTATAGTAGTAGCCATGTCACAGTTAGCCAGTAGGCACTAGTAGTAGCAGTAGCATTCGTATAGTAATACGCAACAGCTGATATTTTTTTCGCTGCCATATCGTTTTGCTTTTCCCCGAATCTATTAATTACTAAGGTCCGGTGAAGAATGTTTTTGAAATAATGCCGACAATTTTAAATAATATATGGCTTTTGTTGTTGTGCAAGGTCGTTGTGTGTGTGTTTAATGT
This sequence comes from Aphis gossypii, assembly GCF_020184175.1. Classification (NCBI taxonomy): domain Eukaryota; kingdom Metazoa; phylum Arthropoda; class Insecta; order Hemiptera; family Aphididae; genus Aphis; species Aphis gossypii. The sequence continues at coordinate 41,945,385 of NC_065533.1, forward strand.
GTATGTTGTTTAAGGGCGTTATTGCTAGCCTAAGGGTGCAACTATACTCGCGACCTGACCCTGGGGTAACTCATATAATGTTCCTCCTTATTTATTTTTTCTCTCAGTCGCTTTTTTGTAACTACTACTCTGATGCCTACAACCCAAATGGACGAAACGTTGATTTATGATTGCTTGTTATTCTTGAAATTCCATTAATGCACATTTGTTATTATGTGTATCCTCTCTCAGTGGGTATACACTTACAATATAATATATTGTATATAAGTATATAACTCTATAGAATCGTTTTTTCAAAACTGTTGTACAGTATCAATGGACAATGCGTGTATACATGTATTATATATTATGTATTATTATTATTATTATAGCGTGTGAAACATTGATAACAAATAAAGAAATAAACAATGCCAGTTAATATCGAGAGTTATATGGTAATGAAATTGCCGCGAGATAATATTTTTCATATATTGTGCATGTATTGTATTATAATATCCTTCGGTTGTGATCGTGCGTATCTCTCGGACTGGTTTTATCGTTGATATTAAAATTGATGATAGTCGATATAAAAGTATGTTTATTGTTGCAATAATTGTAATTAATTTCTTGACCTAAATATAATATGATTTAGGTATTGCCGAAAGTTTTTTATCCCCATTCTACGTAACATTAAACGATTTTTCCACAAGTTAAAATATAATTTTTCTTTGTTAAACATTTTTTGGAAACACCAAATAATAATAAAACAATTTTAGAGTGCGTTTTCATCTACGTTTTCACCGCGTGTCAAAATTATTGTTCTAGTGTGGCTCGGCCGTAATAATGCCGAATACGTATTGCGTGTCATAAATCGTAGTTTTGTCGTTTATTTAAGCCACACAAAAAATTTTGTTTTACAAAATTAAATTAAAATTTTTAGTTTAATGCAAATAAAGGGAAAATACCGAACCATTATAAATTATAATTAGGTACGTTTGAACTGAAATGCAAGTATCGAGTGCTTCTATAAAAATTCGTCCCTCAAAAATTCACATCACGATTTCCCACACCGTAGACAAGTTTTTTGTGTGCATAAATTATAATTTTTTTGCTAACAGGAAGTCAGCCTAATTGTGCACCTTGCGAATGAAACCCCATTAAAAATAGGCTTGTTTTGTTTTTCATGTTGTGCCGCTCATTTTTAAGCTATATCGAAAATAACACACACACACATAAGTCTTCTTGGGTTACATCACTCGCAAAATTAGCCAGAGGATTTATAATTCGATTTGGCGGTGTCCCCGAGCAGGTTAATACGGTACCACAATAATCGTAAGTCGACGTTGCATGTTTTTCCTATTTGTTTTTTTCTGTACTGTTCATGAATCCGAAATGTAGAATTCCACGAGAGATCATACAGAGGGAAACAGACGAATTAATAATATTTCTCAAACAATACAATTTTCAAAATGCTAGTGAACTAATAAAAAAAATGTCTTTATCCTCCTCAGTAGAACTGAGCGCTATAGATCTTCGGTAATATTTGAACACGTGATTTGCGATTGTGTGTTCGTTCGCGACATAGCAATATTGTATATTATTATTTCGGTGTAGACTGCAGCCCTTTTATTGTGTATTGTGCAGTAGGTCGAATGCTTGCGCGATGCCGTCTGATGAGACACTTCCGGCGAGTAATTACATGTAATACAATATATTATTATAATATCATGCGCGAATTGTCCTTAGTGTATAATTTGTTTTTGACTAGTGTCATACTAAAAATTGGTAGATTACGCGTATTACAATAACAATAACGCAATGTGATAACAATCATAATGAATAATGATATTAACGTACTATAATAGATACGTGTAAGGTTGACGACTGGTCTATAATTATTATGTCGGCGTTCGCCCAAAAATCATCGGAAAACGTTTCCTGTCGACGTAAAACATTTTCACTGCAGGTGTATGTTGTGTGTGTGTGTGTTTGTATCTCCATCTCTCTACCTAGCTCTATTGACAGTTGACGGTCTTAATAACTGGCGAGAGAAAATTTCCATTCAGTAGTATCGACTTTGCGTTGTTATAACTTGTCGAGGTAAAAACATTATCACAATAATTTAACCTAACCAACTTAAGAATGCACAAAATAAGGCAACAACGTTCGAGTTAAAATAATAGACCTGTTCACTCTGATGACGTGTAGAAAACACGAAATCGAAACTTCTGAATGTACCTGCGTCAGTAAAAGAGGAACACCACGCGGTGGGCGTACGACGTCCTATCCGGCGTAATATTTTTATTGCTGAAATTCGGTCGCGCGATCGTATCGCGTTACACATTATTTTATAACATACTAACTACTACTACCACTAAAATATTGCGATAACAATAATAATACGTATATCTCGTCACACGGTGTGCGGTCCGGTCGGGCGATCGTCTCGTCGAGATTTCGTCATAACCGTTCGATCGGTCCACGGTAGTGCGCCGCGGCAGAGGATTTGGTGGTGGGAGGACGAGGGGGCGGCGCGTCGTGTGCACAGCCCGTTCAATAATAATAATAATAATAATTATACACTCGTCGTCTCACCGCCACCGCCACCGCCACCGACACTCATGGCTCGCGCGCCGCCGCTCGTCTTTGCCGTCGTGAGAGAAGGTCGGCGGGGTGATACGATGATCGTGTGCGGTGCGGTGCGGCTGTCAGATAAATTTTATGAATGAAACGCATTCCAAGTACACACACACACACACGGAGCAGCGGCCATATAGTTATATACGTAAATACATAATATGTATATATATATAATACAAGTCCGTGGCGGTGTTCACCATTATAAATTATTATTATTATATTGTATACACTTTTATACACCGTGCGCGCAACGTGTTCTCATTAGCATTCTCGGCGCGTCGTGTGCGAACCGTCGCGGACGTCGTCGGACCATCGAAACGATTATTATATAATATATTTTCTTCCTTTCGGGTGTTAACTTTTTCGTGTTTCACATTCGTCTTCACTCTCGTCGAAGGTTTTTATTGCTTTACCGTATTTTGTTCAAAGTATAATATATTGCATTTTTTGTATGTACCTATATATATGCATTGTAGACGTGCGCAGACTTCATTGACAGAGAAACGAGAATATTGGTTACTTCCCCTCTAAGTAAAATTGAAAAAATAAAGTGTGCAGTAATATTAATATAATTTTTTTTTTTTATAAAACGGGGTAAAATTAGTAAAAGTTTTCATGACATTTTTAACTATATTGTTTATAACTTGTTTAATGTTTATTTATAAAGGGATTCGAAGGAATTTCTAAAAGGATTAAATTTAGCGGCTTTACACAATCCGCTACCGATGTATTCGGATCGTATGATAATGTAGAATGTAGATGGTTTTTTTATTTCAGATAATGAGAAAAAGTAGTCAAATCATGTTTATTTGCAATTTGTTTTTAATAGTTATATCGGCGACAATTGTCGCTCGAACCAGCAGCTTTTCATTGCCCATAACTTTTTACCGATATAAAAAAATGATTTTAAACGTCCGTAGTGCATTTAATGTCTTACAATTACGTTTTGATTTCACAAAGATCGTAACGATAAGGCTTGTTAGTTTTTTTATTGCTTATGATGATTTCGCGGGCAATGCAATTATTCCGTTGCGAAATTAAGTCGTAATGAGACGATATTAATGTATGTATATAAGCAGAAACTATCGTCTGTAGCTCTAATAGAAAATAAATTTATTGCACATTTATATCGACATCATTATAATATCAAAGCTATATTTCGGTATTATAACTTTGCTAATTTCTCGTGCGATAATGCCAAACGACGAATAAGCGTAGTTTTCTCCAACGTGCAACGTGTTCCATGTATGCTGAAACCCGTACTTTGTGTGTACATCTAAAAACCAAAAATATATTGATAATAAAAAAAACTAATAAAACATACTATAACCTAGCCATGTATATATTATATTGTCGTTTTTAATAATAATAATAAAAAAAATATGAACACTATATATTATATGCAATTTGTTTTTGACGTATATAATATTATATTTAACCTTCTAATTTGTCAATCGTCGCGGATGTCGAAACACCACACTTTATTATCAGCCAACGGCAAATACAATGATTGTTGCTACATCCGTTCTAAAAATCAAAAAAAAAGAAATGTAATATTGGGTATATCATTATAAATGGTCTGGTTTTATTTCTTTCATTTTGGTGGTTTGCGGTTATACATATGTTAATGAAAAAAAAATAATAATCGAGTAATCTTCAATTTTAATACGTATCTATATCATCATTGTCTCTACTTCCTGTATTGAAAAATAATCATTACTATATTATTTATACATTAAAAATGCTCATGAAATTTTGTATCGACATATATTTTATCATCCAGTGTACCACGTGCACGGTGATGATCCTTGGGTATTATATACAGACAAAAATTTTTAGGTGCTTGAAATCGATTTCTTGAATACTATATTGTATTATATATTGTTGACGTCAAATTGTAATAATATTTATCGTATTTACAAATTACATTTGTACCTAATCGATTTTTTCATAAAATGAATCATACAACTATTGCATTTTAGAAACGTTTATGTCTACCATTAAACATATTTAAATAAACAAGATAAAATTATAATTACATTTTTTTATTTTATAATTTGTTTTACTTATAAGTGCTTATATATAATATATAGTATAATGTATTTGTTTTGTTATATACTACCGATATAAATTTATCAATATTTTTTCTAAACTCATTCGTTTTTATTTGAATTTACGTTTGTATTGTGTACGGTAATCTATATACATATAATATATTTCACACATGTACTCGCACCATAACCATATATACCCACTTATTATGCGTTCGTAATTTATTTACAATAGGTTCACGTTACGAGTTATTCCCATTAGAAATAAATTGAAAATCATCACATCCACAACGTTTGCTGTGTGTAGTGCTTATATATATATCCACACGTTTTCGTGAACAAACACAATCTCTACTCGGTATAAGTACTCGGAGATCGTTGTCTTCTCGTTCGTTGCCGTCTCCTGTCTCGCGCTTAGGACTTTAAAGTATATATTATATATGTATAGGTACGTCGCCGGGTCCACAGCTGACTCCGAAATTTACTTTTTCCTATGACAAAATATGTCACATCGGTCGAACAAAACGCGTGTTATTCGATGTCTCTCTTTCGATGCGTATACGAATTCTACCGCTCAGAATATATGTTATATGGACACTATATAGTATATATGTATAATACTGCTGTGGGAGATGTATAATGGTATATGATATTTTCCCGCGTATTGCCCGGCCAAATAATACTTATTATAATATACATACACAGGACGACGAAATACGACTCGACGATGCGGCGACGGCGGTGTAATCGTCATGATTATTATTTTTCTGTGTCCTCCGAAAGGCGTCGGTCGGGTGCACGGGGACACCGACTCCCTTTATAGCTTATAGTCATAGTATACGACGATGCTTTTTTACATGTATAGGTATATTATATGTTCCACCACCGGCGCGGCCGGTCCACGGTATAATAACAATAACAAAACGACAGGTAGACACATATACTGTATATGTACTCGTATGTATATATACGTATATTATAGTGGTGCAACCACCACACCCATGATGATTGTACCGCCGACGTTAAGTCGTTCTCGGTAAACATATTTTCTTCTCCCTTCTTCAATAAAAACCCCCCTTATTACTTCGTTCAAATATCGCCGCCACCGTTGTCATCGTCGTTTTCGACAAAAATCTCACAATATATACATTCATATGACCGAGCACATTCCAAAAAGTACTACTCCTTGTCAACTTCCTTCCATTGCTTATTCTCTCTTCAACCTCCGCCGCTGTATTTGTATAACAATACATTAAACACCGTTTTCAGCACTATCGCTGCAGTGACATACCTTTGCAGTTATTATTGTTTGTGAAACATCAAACATAATAATATAGCGACCGTGCGTGTTTATATGTAGTGAGAGAGAGAGAAAGAGAGAGAGTGGTTACGAAGGTAAAAGGAAATCGAGTTTCACATAAATATTTGCCAAATGTATCGAAGAATAAAATCTACAAGACGTTTTCAATCGCGATAACACAGTTTTTTTTCTGGGATTTAACGAGGAAACGACGTGCTTATCGTGTCCACCCATATAATATATATGTATATGGATGTATGTACGAATTTGCCATTTTTCGTGGAACTGTCTTTATAAAATGCTGTATCCTCCTTAAGATCCCTGCGTGGCGTTCGAGTAAGAGACTAGCTGATACGCTAAACCATGTTTAATCGATTACCATCGGTTGGCGGTGTATATCATATGTTATATATTATATATATATATATGGATACATTTATAATGTATTCCATGAGACTAATGCTGCATGATAAAACGACCGCCGCCGGTCTGACTGACAACACTATTAAAAAAAGGGTTGTACCATATATATATATTGTATTATGTAAACGGTGAAGAGAAGTCGACCTTGAATGGGTGTCTTTAATCGTCAATCGAAAACGGTTCGGGTTCGTGATGAATGGAACGGGCGAGTCGATGCGCATGCGCTAGCCATGTAGCTCATTATTAAACGCATATAATATTATAAAGGTATATACGCTGTCTGCCGACGGGTTTCGAGCGTGTTAAACGTATAGGATAGAGCCCCACGTGTAAACGCCGAGCAACGCTCTCATATCGAGAAACCCACGGGCGCCGGCGACAGCGTCGTGGTGGTATATAATATCGCGTGGTCGCCGAGGACAAAAGCGAAGGTATTATAATAATAATATAATATGTAATAGCAACAGTGTGTCCGCATCGATTTCGTCACACAAAAGTCGTCATTTGTCCCTGCTGCTATAACCGTGTAAGGGGCGAGTCCGGGGTAAATCGTATTCGCGTTATAAATGCATTCGACATATATAGTATTGTAATGTCGTAAAAACCGCTGTTGTATTGCAGTGCTCTCTATCTCCATCCCATCTTTCCGCCTATCATCCATTATATTCCGAATGTAGGTACCTATTATGTGTGTGCGGAGGCGTAGCCTGTCGATCACGTCGAATGACGACGATGCCGCGTGTTGTACGCGCCACGCATACTTAGGTACCATATATAATCGGCTTCTGAAGTCTTGCACGGCGTAAATTATAACGTATCGCGTATATAATAATATGTATATAATATGGACACACATAATATTATAATTGCCATACGGCTATCGGGCTATCGGTTACCGGTGTACGTAGATAGTTGCGCCAATAATGTGTGTAGCCGCGTTAATGAGCGACGGACGGACCCGAACGCGAAACTTGGACTCTTTTTATTGTTTTTTATTATCACTATATACGTATAAATATATTGTATTATCTACGCCATTATTTTTTCTACCGTCGGTTTTACGCGGCGGTCGCAAAAGAAACGAGATTACTATGCCCGCCGAATTAATAGTAATATTATAATTTAATATGCTAGTTGTTTTTCGTTTCTCTGTCGATCGTGTGTAGTATTATGCGGAATAAAGACAAAAACGGTTAGGTATACACACACAATAATATATTAGAGGTATAAAATTTAAATACCTATGTTATATTTTGTGTACGGGATTATAATAGTAGTAACTAATAGAATATATAGGTATATATAGAGAAGGTCGGTCGGCCGCCGGTTGTAAATATATAGCGTATAAATAATAATATATAATAATACGTATGTACCTATACGAAATCGAACGGCCCCGTGGTGTTTACACGGCGGTGGCGGCGGTGATGAGCTATTAAAGGGAAAAAATCTTATAGGCGTCGGACAATGTTATCTAAAATATTCATCTTTACGTTTTGCTCGGGGGCCAGGTTTTTTCTTCTTTTCATCCGTATACTACAATTCGATCTACTGCTTCGTTAGAATATTACGCGGTTTGTGATCAATCGTCGTCGATGGGTTCCAATAATAATAATAGTTGACTCCTGTTCCTCCACTACATACTCTTTGCTACTATCATCGCGTTCATTAGCGAGGAATGCCAAAATATCACGGGTGTTTTTGGAAACGATTTTAAAATTAATTGTATTTATCTTTTGTGGTGTAGGTTCACAATTCATTATTCGGTACCTACTTACACGATACTGTATAATATTAACGCGAAGATTTTGTTAACAAACCAATAGAAATTAAAACTCTCTACTATATCATGCATTTTTTTTAAACCGTAAAAAAGTTGTTTTACCCTCACATAATATACATATACAGCAGTGATTTAACGAACCTTTTATTTTTAATGACTTTAATTTATTTAGTGATCGTCTTGGCCCGTCTACTGATTTAGTAATTTATGTGACAAAATATATTTTTTCTTTTACACTCTATTTTATTTGAAACATTATAAATTAAATTTTATGATAGTGAACACAAAGTCCAAGATGTTTTTTGGATAAAATGTTGTACAATAATATCAAACTAAATAATACTTAATTATTATTAATAATATATTTATGTATGTATTTTATATAATGGGACTAATGTATTGTTACAATCGTTTTCGTATATAAATGAAATTATTATTTACACTGTATAGTGTTCGTTATCTGCGTAAAAATAAATATGAATAAAGTAACATCATCATGGTCACACGTTGATAATAATAATCATTGTAGCCAGTGAAAAAAGAACCCGTCAAAAATGCAGGCTCTTGAAAGCACTTAAATTGTCTATACGGAACGCCGTGTAAGTATAGTACACCCGGCGCACTGCGTCTGTATACTATATTATATATTATCTTCGCGGGAAACGTGTAACACAAAAGAACAACACAACGAAACCTCCTTCGCGACGGTCGTCGTAACATTGTATTCCATAATATAATTTTATTTATTATTTCCTGGTTTGGTCCTGAATTGAATTCGTTGTCCCGAGTCCCGACTCTCAAGATGAACCATAATATACACACATGAATACCGCATCCGTTTGTAAGTGATGTTGGGCAGGTCTCGAGAGGGTTTCTTCTCGCATATATTTTATTGTACATCATTCCACACACAGCACGCTGTGACCGGTTTTGGGGGTTGCAGTGATTTTCGAATTCTCGGTATACGATTGAATAGAAGTGAAGTAAAAAATGTATCATTTAACGATAAATATTCGGTTTGAAACGAATTTGACTTTTGAAACGTCGATATACCGTTCCTCCTCTTTCACCCATCAAACATGCTGCTTCATGCATACCTATCTGAATTACTTGTTGTTTTATTATGTTATATATATACATTATACATCAATGATTTTTTCTCTTGTAATGAGTATAATGTACATTAATAATTGGGTTCATAAAAAAAAAATGTTATTAAACGGTATGTGATTTATGTGTGCACCCGACGGGGTGTGTTGTAGTCAAACGAACGTATATATTATAATAAACGTTTTCCTGCATACCACCGATGCTGTTGGTGGACAACCGCCTGTTGCTGCAGCGGTAATGACGATAACGCTTGATGACGATGGGAACCCAATAGCCTTAATTCGTTGTAACTTGTAGTCGTCAAATGTCTGGTTAAATTGATTATTATTATTATTATTATTACTGCTACTACTACTATTATTATTATAATTATTATTAATGTATATAAACATTGTATAAGTTATAACACCGTCGTTTGGCTTACAGATGTGGGAGCTGCTCCTGTTGAGCATCTTGAAATGGGACGTGTCCGCGATCACGGCTCACGACTTTCTGTGGTATATACTTAAAAGACTGCACATGGACACGGCCAAGCCATTCGTTGACGTTGTTATCAAACACTGCGGCACGTTCATTGGCATGTGCGCCAGAGGTAAGTCTTAACAATAATATACATAATATAATATTCTAGTTAATATTTTAACTAATTTTTTTGCATTGTATATCGTGATATTCAATCGTAATTGATATGCTATGTGCAGTGGCGTAGCCAGAATTTTTTTAAAAAAGGATGAGTACATAAAAAAATCTTATTAAACTAAATTTTAATTCCATGCATTATAATATGATAAACTCCATTTACGGGAATTACAAAGATGATTATGAATGTGGTGTATAATGATTGTGATTTAATTTGTATGTCCTTTTAATTCTAAATACTTATATCTTCAATGCAGTCCAGTAATTGTAATTTGTGGGTTAAAAAATATTAGTATGTAATATAAGTTAATAATTAAAAATTAAATTTTACATAGCTTATTTTTGAAAGATAAAAGATTTGACTTAGTCATACTGTGCTATAAATTTATTAGTTTTAAATTGTAATTTTTTGGGTTATTTATTTATTTGTTGAGTCATGCTGAAGAAATTGGATGTTCTTATTTTAATACGTGTAGGTACTACTTGTTTGAGGTAATTTAAAAACTTGAAAGTTATAATGACGTCTGAATCTAGATAATTTTAGCTTAAAATTACGTTAGATACACTAAAGTGGTTTCACGTGTGGGGATTTACGTTTTTAATTTATTTACTTATTTTAATCACGTATATATTTATTTTTATCCGTGTACATATTATGAATTCTTTTTAATTAACTCTTACGTAGAGACTTGTGTTTATCATTATACATCTATATTTCATATATTTTGTCAACTTGTAATTTTTGATTTTTTAACTTTAACAACAACACTAGCTTTTCAAGTGAATTATAAATATTTAGAAGGAAATAATAATTAACAATTATATTTTTTATATATAAAACACACACGAGTATTATAAAAATGTACATATATTCGATTATCTCGACCTTATTTGGTCTCTCGCATGATGCTTAGGGACCGGTTTAAGATGAGCGGTGGTAGTTTAAACCGTGCTTGCAATCTTATCTTGGCATCAAGTGTATGTGTATGCGCCACAGTCTGTATATTATATGAGTTAAAAAAAAACATAAACGCTTAACTCTGTAAAAGGGTTTCGGATTTGTACTCGCAAATTTGCTTGACGTTAAACAGCTAATTTAAATTAAAATATTGTAAGCGTGACGACTTCATGCCTTGTATAGTAACATAGTAATTAATAAATAATAACGACAAATTAATAAATGAAATACCGTCGTCGTTGCTTATAACTATATATATCAAAATTAAGTATATAATAATCATAATAACATTTTAAGTCTATAAAGCGGTGATCGTATTAAGGTATCGTAGGACGGCGTGTGAACGTATCGAGTTGTTTCGTTGCATTAGAGATGTATCCTCGCTGTAAGCAATTCGGCTGTAGGTATATAAGCAGCATTTCATTATTATGTTTATTACCTAATTATTTACGTGCTTAATAATAGTTGTAAACGCTGCCTCAACTGCATAATAATATAACTGACAATATTATAGTAGATATTAAAAATGTTTTTTCAATTCTCTCCATGCACAGCTAAAATTTTCATACGATCCGGCGTGCGAACGAAGGTTTTGTGCTTTGTTGTTTTGACTTTTGGTGTATTGTGTATTGTACGTAGAAAATCGATCGACATAATGCAATATTATTAAACGATGTCCCCGTCAGTGTACCGTGTTTTCAATATTAATTCTTGGGCGGATTCGCACGGTCGATATAGCGCACGTCGTAATAAAAACGATAAATAATGATGTAAAAAAAAAAAAAAATCGGAGGCGGCTGATTCTTGCTGCACGACGACATTTATCCGTGTATAGAGGTGGTCCCAGTGTACATATATATATATATATAATATATGATTATGTACTAACCTCCGCTGCGCTGCCGTTTGCATCGTCCGAAACGCGTCTCATTGTCTCGCACGTCTGTATGCTCGCAGTTCGTGGAAAACGCCACGTAACAATCTCAAAAGAAACGTGCCGAATGAAATATGGTTTTCTTTTTTATGATAATAATTTTAATAAAAATAATAATAATAACGTCATTATTATTATTACTACTACTTCCAACACCTTTGCCCCTTCTTGCGTATGTATCATATTCACACCATCTACATAGTATTATACTTATTCCCACCGATTAAGTAACCAACGCCGCCGCTGTCGATTGCAATTTGTTACAGATTTTGCGGACGTTTTGATGCTTATTGCTGCCACTGCAGCAGTACAACATAATATACCTGTGTATATAATATGTATGTGTTCGCGTGTGTATAGTGGACTGCTCTGTCGTCGTTAAAAAAAAAATATTTTATATCAACTCAAAAAGTGTCAATAAAACATTTTCAAGACAAAACTAGACGGCGATGTGACGAATGTTATGTATATAATATATGTGACGCATACGCAAGCATGCATACATAAAAATATGTCGTTGATACAACACTCTTAATATTCTTCTTGAACATTTATGAACACTTTAAACATACTTAAAATAATTATATCTGTGATGGTTATGTAAGTTATGTTTTAATGTCTTGGTTTCGATTATATGCTTGGCACCCCCCTCCCCCCACCCCCTTCCATCCGCTGACTACCGTATAAATAATAATTTCAACAGTTTTCGTGGTCGTCCTGTGTTGTTGCTACGCGCACTGCGTATATTATTTTAATGTACAGTCATGTCCCTAGGAAATGTGAAATGTGTATAACACGTGAAAAATGTTAATTTCGAAAATATTATACTATTCAGGCCTCTCATAAAACCGTCTATATGTGTATGCACGGCGGCGGTATAATATATTGTGGTTTGTGTTTACGTTATTAACCGGAAACTACTTGTGCGACCAACAATTCTCCGGGTGGTTTGTTTTTCATTATCTGTCCGCGCAAGGTCAAACAACTTGGATATAAACAAAAATAAGGGTTGTGAAGGTCTTATTATATTATTATTTTATCTTCTTCGTTGGGAACTAGTTATATAGTTATAGGATACGAGACGCGACGCGTATTATATATAGGCTGCAAGCGACGGCGACGGCGACGATGACGACTGATTCAATGACGCAGGGTCAACCATTATCATGCGTGCGGGCTCGCGCGTGTATAAATGTCTAATATATACAAAATATATTCATCCCTCTCTCCGTTCATCGTTAATGCTTACAATAATGAATGGAGGATGTGTATATAGACCTCGACGTTTCAATGAGAATTTTTTTTTATGGTTTTTAAAAACAGTATTGAATTCGTCGAAAGAGATATATAGAGAGAGAGCCAGATAAATGCAGCAGCGATTCTTACGTTTCATGTATATTATTGTACAAACAGGCGCTTTCGATTAGTGGGAGGGTGAAAAAAATAAACCCGAGTAACTGCGCTATAATATAAGACTTTTTTTCGGATTTTTTTCTTCTTTTTAAATGTTTTTTTGTTTCAATTTTTTTTTTCATGTATAATACATACAATACGGTCTTCGATGTTTTTCTCTTCTCGTACATGTGTTGCTACACCGTACATAAAACGGTTGTGTGTGTGTCATCTTGGGAATATCTTTGCGCGGTAAACATATGTGCATGCTGCACGGTTTTTATATGATATTGTGCCGTATGTCGTATCAGTATGGCGACAGAAACTCGCGTCCGTGGGGCCTAGTGAAAAACCGTAAAATCGCTGAATGCTCGTCGTCGTCGACAACGACGCTCCGCTTATGGCCGGTCGATATTTTTCTTCTGTTAAAAAAATAATAGTGACATTTAGTTAGATTTTGGATACTAATAACCGGCATGTTGACGAGTCGTCACGGTCCCAATTTATGAAAGACATTCATAAAGTGCATAGATCATCTGGTACCTTATACTGATTCCGATCTATTATCACTCTCCAGTACCTCAATCTGATAAAAAAAAATTTATTTTTTATTTAAAAATGATGGTTATAATTTTTTCACTATCTACATTTAATTTTTATTTTATCCAGTTAATAAATGATGTATGGGCGCTTTTATAATAATAATAACATTACTATTATATATATATATATATATTTATCATTAATTGGCTACCAGCAATAACGATTATAACTATGAGCACTGCTATTTTAAACTTAACAATCACGTTAATCTGTTTTCGTTCACAATTATAGAATTTAGATCACTATCATTGACGGTTGAAATAAACTCTGTCGATTCGTTGTCGCTTACCACGCGGTTTTTCGGTAGTCGTGCGTGCGTTTGATTCTCGCTATCATAATATTATACTCGTATTTATTATTATCATTATCATTACCTACTTTAATACCGCAGAACCGCCGACCACAGAATACTCTCGGGTTATCGGTGGCGGTAAATGTGATTTTTTGTCACACGTAGTTGTTATCTCGTGTGCGTACGTGTGTGTGTGGTGTGTTGTCTCTTGTACCCCGGCGGCACATGCAACACATGCTGATGGCATCAAACGCGGCCGCCCCGCAACTCCTCGCCCGTACGGGGTATGGTAATATTACGTACTACGACCGCGGTGGTCTCGCGTTATTATTGTTATAAAATATAAATATTAATTTTATTCGTGATAATTATCCGTTTTTATTTCCCAGGATTATTATCTGGCCGGCTAAAGGTGTTTGTGCTCGGATAACGCCCGTGCTCGGCATGGCGGTATATCTATACAATACTAAATGCACACATACACGCGCGCTTGCGCTCGTTTTCACACAATATATTATTTTTAATTATTTCTAACTATATAATAATACGTTATGATTTAATGACGTGTTTTGTATTATTGTCTTAGAGTTTATAAAAACATGACAAAACGAGTTTTTGGGTATTATAAAACCCCACGTATACGTTAGAAATGCTAAGCGGTACTCTTGCATCGATTTCATTTAAACAATTTGTTGATACATTTTATTTGTATTTGTTTATTATATATTTTATAAAACCATCCTCTTAAAAATATACAACGTTTCATTATAACATATACAGAAATATTTGTTTCAACTCATTATAAACCTCTTCAGACCCAGAAATATAAATATTTGTAGTTAGAAATTGTTTTTACTATACATGTGGTGGTAAATGGGGTATAAATATATTATTATTTTTTTAAATACTAAAATTGTTTAAGTTGTTTTCATATGAGATGTAATAGCTTGTTCCATGTGAAGGATATTGGTTCCTACGTAGTCAAAATTATACTAATATAAAATATTTCATACTATTATAATATTATATTACGTACCTATTTAGGTATATAAAAAATAAAAAAAACATTAGACTTGTTCATATAAAATTATACTCTCATCAATAATGGACTGTAATCTAGAGATGTTTAAATAAAATAAATTCAATATCTATATTCTATATAGACTGTATACTAAAGGGATTGAATATTGAACTTTGAAATTACGAACTTTGAGCTAACGGTTAGAGATTGTTTCTTTTGTTGGTAGATTCGTGTTAGTTTCTGCGCGTTCTTAAAAAAGTAGGCAGATTTCGATTATCGACATACAATTTATTGGTGCTCATAATTATTTTATTGTAACGGGATCTGGAAATCTGTAATATTTGGGTGATTCAGTTAGGAATTTGTGAATTATAATTTAACTGTAGCTTAAGTTAGAACTTTAGAAAATATGGTACAAATAATAAGTTCTAGTTAAAAACTTTTATTTTTATGTACACAAAATCATTACACAATCTTAATTATATCATATTATACTCGTGTTTACAATCGTCTTTCAGAGTTCTTTATATGCAGATTGAGGTAATCCCAGAGCTAATGAAATTTACATTGTGTTTCGTATATATTGTTAACATGAGTTTATTTGTACACGGATGACTATAATATGTCTAGTAAGCATTATAACTATACTTCCTTATTAACTATTTATGTTTATAGTTGTAACAGTGTCACACGCATCCGTGTTCCGTTACTGAAGTATTCATAAACGTTGGTCCTATAAATTCGTATATATTCACATATTATTATGAACTTAAATAGTTTGATATGTAAGTGTCTACAATATACATATTTAATTATTACCAAATATTTATATTATAACATTATTATGTATCTAAAGAGGGTCAATTACGTATAATAAGGCAAAGTATGTTGACACTGCTACTGTAGCGATGTCCGGGCAACTAGTTTCTCCTTTTCGGTTTAATAAATACATTGTACTTATATATATATAATAATAATAATATCTAGTATATACTCATGTATTATATTATGAAAAAGAAGATGAAAAAAAGCCACACGTACAATTACCGATAAATTGGAATGCGATCTAATATAGCCAGCCGACGGTGGACTTCTGAAAATAGTCGAGACAGTGTGGTGGCATTGTTCGGAAACCTATAGTCCTTGAACGGGGTTCAGGTTTTGTTGACATTCCAGACGTCCGGGAGTTGGTGGATACCTTTACCTAAAGTACCATAATATAATATATTATATGGTCCCTTCAAGGTCTCTTTCAAAAAAAAAAGTCGTGATATCACTTTTTTTCTTCTTACACGCACGCTCAACGTAAACATTCGCTTGTTTTTACAGGATTTGTGCGTTGCATAATAATAACTTGTTAGCGTTGCATTGTACTACCTATATATTATACTATTACTATTATGTTCGGTGCAACGGTTTACGTTGCCGCCGCGCTACAACCCCCTTGGACGTCTCCCAAAAACAAAATGGCGGTCACGCAATGATAGCTTGGAAAATCTACTGACAATCTCACCACATTTAACATTGTGACCACAACGTGTTTTTGTATAAAGTGTTGAGTTTGTATAAAATATACCACCCAAGAAATTTAATAAGACAATATTTATCAAGTTGTACAATATTTTCTAAAATTTTTTTTAATATATTATACAAGTATTATACTAATTATTCTTAATTACTTAGATACTAAATTATGTGCATTCATTTGTTTATTCGTATGTAGAGAAACAAGGAAACGGTATAAAATGATAATAATTATATGCTCCTAATAAACAGTATATTAAGTAAGTCTCGTGCCTAACAAAAGTTTGGCTATCGTTCCATTTTTTTTATCATTCATACTGTAAAAGTTAGTTGAATAAACAAAAACCAAAAAGGCCTTTTTCAAAATCCATCATCAGCATAATATCGATTTAATTCTATTCGCCTGTGATGTGTAGGCTAAAGTGACAAAAAACAGTCGTTATTGTTAATTATATTCATTTTGCACATATTACATTTTATTGACATATAAAAAATGTTTATTAAGAATATATACATTTAACGAAACATATTAGCTTTTAAAACCCGAATTAAAATAATCCTTAGTCAACTTGTTTTTGATTACTTCAATAATTATTTAATTGCAGATAAATCTATCGCATAAAATTAAATGTATATATATTTGCATGATTTCTGATCGATGCAAGTTATTCGATATTTTATAATGTTCTTTGGTAACAATCATTTTTAGAAACAATTTTTATACTTAAAACTATTTAAATGACGTCAATTAAGTACAAAAAAGCTACATTAGTTTACCGAAATAACGTGATTTTTTTTGTTGGTTTTAATTTTTTTATTGTGAATACCTTTCCCGTCCGTGATGACTGCAAATACTTGTAACCCAATTATTATCTGGGTTAAATTTCAAGCAACATGACCCAGACCCAAAAAGCTAAATTATCAGGGACAACCTAGATAATATATATAGTGCCGTTCACATTTAATCGTTTAAAAATGTCTCGGAATGTATTCTCTTGTTTTTTTTTTGTGCTTTTATTATTATCAACGATTTATATAAAAAAAAAAATTGTGTTGAATTTAAATAAAGCGCATTATTGTGTATTAAAGACGGCGCGGGTACAAGGTAATATCACAAAAATGTGACCAATAAAATTAAATAGTAACATTCTTGTGAGCAGTTTACACGTGTATTTTATTACAAGAGTATCATAATAAAATGTGTGTACATTTTTATATGTAGGCTGTTCATAGAGGATATAAAATATATACATTAGAAAGATGTGAGCTTAATATCGCTATTTGTTGTAAATATTGTTATCGTACGACTCAGATTATTATCCTTAAAATCTCCAGAAGACATACTTTATTAGTTTTTTTGGTCGTTTTTTATTTTTTTATCGTGACTAATTGCGATAAGTATTTCATTTTATCAAATGTTACTACTAAAACGGAAGCACATTTTGGAAGGCTACGTCTCGTTATCCTGTGATGTGACAGGTCAGTTATCAGTGAATCGTATTTCTGAGCGTAACTATAAAAATATTCCTGTTTTTGGTGATGCTTATTAACTATAAAGGTTGTTTGGACGAACTTCAAGGTTTTCCAACCAAAATTAATATATTCAAACATCAAATAATGAAATTCTAGAAAGTATAATCAAATATTTTAGAACCGACTATGTAATAAAACAGTGTACCATATCTTAATAAATTCCTTACACGTAAATAATATATATATACATATTATATAATAATAATATTTAATGATCACTATTCACTAATATATTATATTATTTCGGAAATTATAAAACAATATAAAATATGAAAAACACGAACACACATGATTATTACAATGTAGTGAATTCAGATTTTTTTACACATTTCGGATTACATTATCGTTTTATGCATACTAAAATCCGTGCCTATATGATATAACTCGCCTCACGAATGTGTGTTCTTAACAAGTTAAATTAACAAAATGATAGTTAAACATTTTTTCATCGGTTGGTCAGCTTAACTAGCTGAACCGTCTAACAAGGCGCGTGAAGTGAACAAAACGCAACACACAATAGCATTACATAATAATGATACGATCTAGTTGGCGCCTCCAATAATATACGCTTTTGACATACATAAAAATTATAATAACGCGATGAAAATACTGAGTGCGCGTGCGTGTGTTGCGTCCTATGGACTTGACAGCTCCAGCTCTGTGAGTAGCTCGTTGTTTTCTCTCGATTTTGATTGGCGACCCGGTGTGTCAGTACTTTGTGTGTAAGTAATTCGATGCGGTGGCGACAACGGGTCCAAGGGCAACGTACAACCAAAGACACATACATGAAATGTGTTTGCGCAAGGGTTTTAATTATTTTTTTAATTTTCGCTTTCCTGACCGTTGCGTCCTCGGGGGGCCCCGGGGAAAACAAGTGCGTTTCTTATTTTTACTCTCAATTCCTATAATAAATTAGTATATCGTACATACGAATAGACTAAATGATATGCACACGATAAGCGCTCATTGTAGTATACTCGTGTAGGTTTAATGGTTATCGACAACCGTACGATTTTGAGTTTTTATTCGATGTGCTTTTTCCAACTAATAAATTCCTTTTTTTTATTTAGTACGAATTACTTATAATGTATCTGTAGTGTAGTGCTACCTCCCTTCTCCCATGGTTTTCTCGCTAGTTGACGCGACAACCGTCTATAATGTTTGAGCATGGTGGGTGTACAGCAGTGACGGGGGCCACACATGGGATTTATTATGGTTTATAATTATTATTATTATATCATATGATTGTGCGTACGACGATTGCTTTTTCACCAAGTCGTTCTCAACACCCCCTCCACTATAGGCTGTTGTCCTTCAACATTCCGCGCTCGATCGTTCTCACCCAACCACCCTCTAATGGCGCACCCTGCTACAACAAAACGCTCTTTTTTTCGCAGTAAATAAACCCTCGAATTTTGGAGTAACAATGATTTAGGTAATCATGCGATTACTACCCCGAAGGCTAAAATATTTTGTCAGTGATTCTCTCTTGTGCATTGAAAAAAAAAATGATTGGTAAGATTAGAAATACAAAAACATAAAGATTTCATGTTGTAAAACTAAAATTGTGGAGAATATAATAAGAGAAAATTAAACTCATGTTTTACAATTCTACCACTGCTTAACATAATAAATGTATGACTGTCACATCATCCAGCCACACAAATTGTAACCACGGACCAGTATCGTGTTATGACGTGTATAAAAACATCGCGCAGCGATTTTCCCGTGGAATTTAATTATTTCTATATACCTAATATAATATATATTGTGGAAGTGTGTACAGTGCTACGATAAACGATTGGAGTACAATCGAACGCGACGTTTTTAGACTATATTATCCGTTCTCCCACTTATGTTCTCATCTGAGACGAGAGTTAGATATTAATCGCTGACCGGAATATTCTGGTCAAATCGTTTGTGAAATACAATATCAGGATATTAAACGAAACGCTGTCGGAGCTCCGTGTACCTACTGTTATTTACGTACAGGTATATTTTAATATACGATTAAGGGCTTACGATATTATCATTATTATTATGCAAACGTTTCATTCACGAAATCGGTTTACGCACGCGGGACGATAAGTACAAAGAGAACCGCGGCGAAACGATATTTCGAAAGTCAACGAAATTATGTAGCTGGCCTCTATACATACATGAGCTATCCGAGACAACTTCAGCTGCGGCGGCGTGGTTGATATACATGATATTATATGGTAATGCATATTTATATATATATTCTAATACACAACAGCGGAGGTGTTGCAGCGCGGTATGCGGTACCGACGTTTTTTGGACGAAACCGGGAGACGATATTTTAACCCAAACGATGCGTGTAAACGAGACGACCCCTGCCTGCGCCTATATATGATACGCTCTACGGTTAGGTTAGTTATATGAAAGTGGTTGGTAGGTTATCCTATACACGAGAGAGGCGGCGGTGTGTACCGTCGTCTATCGTTTGATCATCCCATGGCCATACAGAATACGTACGGCGCAATATTCGAATATATAAAAAAATAAATACCTAAAAAGTATGTATAATAATAATGTATACCCGGTCGCGGACTATCGCCGCCGAAAAAACTTGTACCCCACACCCGGTCGACCCGTTGCCTGTCATCTGACCCATACAATATATTATAATATACGCAACCACAGCAAAACGACGACGTGTACCTAATATTATAATAATATGTAATGTCCGGAATTGCGGTTTCACTTGGATCTCTCGATAAGAAAACAAACATTACAGCATCTACACACACACATTTGAATCTGTTTCTGACCCTCTCTCACTCTCTCTTTCCTGTTTTCATATCTCGTACGTATATAAGATTTACACACACGGACAACGAGTTGTGTTATTGCAAAGCTTGTTCCTTCTCTCCCCCCCCCCCAATACCACGAAAGCGACGGCGGTTTTAATTTGTTTTGCTCCACCGACGAGAAGAAGACGACCTCTATTATACCTACAATATTATTATTATTGTGTATCGTTTGCAACGATCATTATATACCATCGATGGAGATGGGTGGTTGGCAGAAAGAGGAGGAAAAGTAGCATTAGTAGTAGTAGTAGTAGTAGTATAAGGGCAGAGATTCATCAGTGGTATTTCGTCGCCGCCGATTATGATGTCTTTTGCTCGCGGGAGGAGGCTGTACGGTCGCTACCTCCCCTCTTTCCCGAGGGTTGTCAGTTGTCACACGACGTTCTCTCGATCGTTTATCTCTCGACCAACGGCGGCGGCTCCCAACGCTGTGCGCTACTACCACAACGCCATCGCACCGCCACTGCACCGTTAACGACGACGACGACGACCGCCACAAGTGACGGCCACTAACCAGTACCGGTGCGCGCTAGCGCGTCTGCGTGAAAATTTATGGCGTTACGTCGCATTGTTTTATTATATTATATTATATATATATAATATATTTACTTACGCGACGATGGCGGCGGGACCATATCGTCGAGATTTATTGAGTAATCACGGGCACATATTTTTCTCCCTCCTATGGCGTGGCGCATATTTCATATTATTTATATTTGGTTGATACAAAAATTCAGTCACGTACCCGACATCCCCAAGTGAGCGTCCGACCAGACTCGTGCGAGTGCGTGTATGCGATCTCGCGCGCGCATAAAGAAAAATCGAGTTGGCGAAACAAAGGACGGTAGTGGTGGTGCGGTGGCGGTGGTGGTTGAGAAGAATGCGGTGCGCAACATATGATTTAGACCACCGGCATCATATATTATATACATATACCTACTATAGTGTGCGTGTGCACGAGAGAGAGAGAGATAGTGATTGTGTACGAGAGAGCTGCTGTGAGTGAAACGAGTTGACGCGGTAGAGAGAGAGAGAGAGAAAGAGAGACCAGACCGCTTTGGCCCCGGGCGTCTAGACTATTATACGTTTATGTGTGCTTATATCCCGACTAGACCCGAAACGCGCGCGTTGTCTGTCATAAATTGGAATAAAAAAACGGTCTAAAAACTACAACGCCCCCGACCACGGAGCCATCAATACATCCAATTCTGATGGAATTCTCTGCGCGTGCAATTTATTTCAACTTCCGGCAAGATAAATAAGTTCTTATAAATTTTATTCGGTTCCACCGTCGCGGGTTGCGTATTTCGCAAATCCTTCAACAAACACTGTGCCCCTTGAATCGTGTTTTTCTATGTATACGTATTTCTATGTTCATAATATCCAAATTAAAAAACCTGTCTTGGCACTTTTAATTGATATAAAATAATTGCCGATTCTTCACACAACCTAAACGTTTTGGGTGACTTGGCCACCCCAGTCATCACTAGATGATGCGTCTATGAATGATATATATTACAATATGTAGAATTGAAGACATACCATTTATAGTAATCTATAGGTTTATGTATACATTGTCGTCGAAGAACTCGCCGCTTTGTGTAATATATTATTATTTTACGTAGCTACACATACTTGCGCAGTGCTCACTCGCGTCTATTTATCGTATCATCATTATTATTATTGTTGCGTCGCAGCTCTTGAGCTCTCTCGGACAGCATGTACATAATGTAAAAGCATAATAGGTATACCGGCCGCTGACGGATTGTCCGAGTCCCCGAAAAAACAACACGTGTACCACACACACACACACAACAACGACGACGACGCGTGTGCATTATAAATATGATATGTAATATATTTATGTATTGTACACGCACCGGTCGATTTCCACATCGAGTCCACACGTGGTTATACACGAGCTCATATATAGAATATAATAATAATATACGCGTTGTAATAACAATATTATTATACATCTACTAAACATCTCGTCTTGTTACCGTGTGCCCCCCGGAGTAGCGCCGTTAATAAACGGGCGCGAGGGGGTTCTGTCTATTCTCTGTGATCCGCTGTGGCGGGGAGGACGGCCGTGCCGATCGTGTCTCCGGGCGCCGCTCGACCATCGCCGCGTCTCGGAAGAGTGTATAATAATAATAATAATAATAATAATAACAATAATAATAACGTAATAATAATAATAATAATGTTATAATAGTGTATATAAAGAATATAATATACGAAAACGTTGAAATATTATCGTGTACACGCTAGTTTCGTGTACGGTCGGCGCCGCTGCCGTCGTATTTTTTTAATAGCGGTCTTCGGCCGAAGGGTGACGCGTGAGAGCAAAACATAATTTATTATATTTTCATATATTGTTTGTAGAGAAGTCTCCTCGATCCCTCAGCGGCAAAGGAGCCCGCGAAATTTCTAAGCCGCGGTCGTTTCCGTTATTATTTCCTCTTATTATCTTTACACGAAACTAGTCCATATAAGATTATTATCATAGTATTATATTATCATAGTTGCTTTAATATATTATATACCGGCTACCCGCTGCGCATTTGCATACATATTATGTAATGTTCCTGCACAGTATCAGTATTATAACGTTGTATAATGGATATTTGCATTCCATTACTATAGGCATTGTAATTCATATTGTTATTTAAATAATATATGATATTAACGTGTGCCGTTTTCGGTTTGTTTCAGATTATAAATTTTGCTCGTACAAGCCCAGCGTGATCGCCGGGGCCAGCATCGCGGCTGCTCTCAATGGACTGGAATACGCGGCCATTTACAAGTACGACTTGTTCACTAAGCTGCACGTCATTACTGGTTCTAAAAAGGTAAGCGCTTTTTTCTAACAATAATAGTATGTGCTGTGTAGACGGTGCGATAAAATATGTGTAATATTTGGTGAAATAAGTTTAACAAATGTGAAATAAAAAATGTGGCTATTAAAATTTCAAATGGTCGTTTGACATGAACTAAACGCTCGTTTTAGCACATACATACTGTCGTATGTATCATATCTGTCATATTATAATATTATACAATACAAAGACGGTATAATTATAATCATAATAATAATTATTTTTACCATTATCGTTGCCCGCTTGTGATGTTTCCATTCGACTTCAATCTGATGATGTTATTTAACAGCAATCCTGCTTTTACCCCGCCGCGCTGCCACCGCCGACGCAATTCGTCGCAATTAAGCGTATTTAAATTTCGAGCTCTCCCCTCTCTCACCTATCGTCGCCACACACACACTCTTTTATATTGAAATACAAACACATCTAATGATACGTAATTAATATTATACACTGAATAATAACTCTTCCTGCTCCGACCGCGCAGACCTCGCGCTAATGGTGTTTACTAGTAAAACATCGTGACACCGATGACTAAATGAATTAATTAAATCTTCGCGTTTAACACCATCACACCGTTGAAACACTTTACTCCACCGTGGCAGTGCCATATTTGTCGATTTGTTTCATTCCTATATAACCCCGCCGTCTGAGACGCATTTGTAGAGCTTTTCATTAATCTTGCGCTGGTCGTTTTTTTTTCCCTCAGGAGGTCCTGAAGACGTGCCAAGAGCAAATCGAGGCAATGGTCGAAGGTCACAAGAGACAACGCAAAGAAATGGAATTCGAAATGTACGAAAAGCCGTACGACAAGACTGCCGAGTCGGACGATACTACAAACTGTTGGATTTGAGATCGTCGTCAGACTTACAAAAAATATATTTACGAGGAAAAAAAACTACAGTGAAAAAAAAAACAAAACAATTTTTATTTTATTATTATAACACAGCAGTACATTTCACTTATTACAACCAATCGGTGATAAATCGTCGGTACATATATTACACATTTTACACACAACAATATTATAAAATGCTAAATAATACCTATATTGTTTAAGGTACTCGCATATGGTTAGATTTTTGACTTTTAGAGACACTGTAATATGATTATTAGTAGTCTTAAGATTAGGTTTTATGATTATTTTGACTTTATTATTATTTTTTAATGGGGAAGGCAATAAAATACGCTTCATGTTTCCGTACATATAATGTTATTATAATAAGATTATTATTATTACCCATAGCAACTTCAGTTTATTAAACAGTGTAATAGTAATTGTTTAATACCATACAATATAAAACTAATTTTTATTAAAGTTCAACGTAATCTAAAAACGAAAAAAAAAAAATCAATTTTCTAAAAAAATTGTAAATAGATTCTGTGAACCACAGTCGATCGCGGCAGACGTACGCGATATTTATTATATCTATCACACGTCATTGTGTTGTATATTTTATTTGTTCCATTTACTACACCGAGATTTGATTTAAATGTACAGTAAAGTGCCGGTACGGCTACCTATATAACCAACAGATTCCTAAAAATTATTAACTTTTAAGTTATATCAAAATAGATAGTTATTATATTACATATGATTATATTTTAATATATATTATTTACTTAAATTTTTTTTTAGCGTTTAAGGTAGATTCGCCGACCCTGAGTTCAGCACATGGTTGGTGCGACATTTTTTTTAAAGATCTCTTGCGTCGGCAGTCTTTTTTTTATATATATATATATTTATAAATAATAAAGCTCAAGTTTCCATTGATAAATAAAATATCACTCACGATTGTAGCTTTCTTTGTATTTCCGAACGTTTACACATTTTTACAATATTGTTTACAAAAATTAATATTTGTTTTCTACAGACATACTAATTTATATTCACTGTTTTTTTCTTCAAAATAAAGAGTTAAATTAAATTAAATTAAAATTAACATAATTTAATAAATACGATCCACTGGTAATACCGAAATAATATAATTAATTTATTATTATTTTTATCATTATTATTATATATATTTTTTTCTGTTAACGTTAAGAGTTTTATAGCAATTATTTTTAAGTATGTAGCATACACCGTTGTTCTATTATTCACATTGCCCCTCTCCATTATCCATTATTTTAAAATTCGTTGAGAAATCTACGAAAAAAACGATAGAAATCACGTCTTCCACAGGCTTCAAATCCGCGCGAAGCCATTGGCTTCCCGAGATTTGTCTCTCCTCCATTCCCCCCAAATTCACTTCGTAGTGTATTCGGATTATAACATATAAACATACTCATGGGACGTGGGTTAACGGCTCGGGCACGGAGGGACGAAATAAAATTAACACAAAACATTTTTTTTTTTTTGAAAACGTGTTTTTTATACACGCACACAACATTACATACCTCAGTTCCAAGTTGATTTATTTATTTTTTTCCATAGTATAATGCTTAATAATAATAAATAGTAATAGTAACGTATATTATAATTTGTAAGTCCTGGATATGTCCCGAACCGCTTGTAAAATATATTTTATAACTTCGTCCCAACGGTCAAAATTCGATAACTAATCGGGGAGAAGGAGGGGAACGTAACGTTTCGGCCTCGTTATAATTATTTTAGAATGTAAGTCGCACCACAAACACAAACACACTTTTATGTAATATTATAATGATGTATAATGCATATAATAATATACCCATTGGTGAATTTTAGTTGTTTAGAAAAAAATTTATATAATATTATTTAATATATACATATTTATATATATTTATATATATATACATATATAACTACCCAAGTTAATTCTATTTAAATATAAATAATAAAACATAAAAAAAAAGATTCTGCTATTCACTATAGTTTTGCACTGTTATCAACGCAGTTGTTTTTATTATTATTATATTATTATTATTATTACATTTTTATATATATATATATATATTAAAAATATTTTTTTTTTCCACTCAGGCTATTTCAACTTTTATTTTCTCCCGATTTATTTCTACAGCCTTTACACGATTGTTGAGTGTCTGAAGGGTAGTGGAAATACATTTTAGAATTGTTACCAACCGAAATAGTCAAATAAATCTTTGGAATATGATAGATTATAATACCATGTTTTCATTTTATTATATATTTATAATTTTTTTTTTTTTTTTTTTTTAAAGTATATCGTAAATATTAATGTTTTGGTCTTGTAGAGAACATGTGACATCTGTTTCTATATTAGGTATATGTCTACAAATATATTTATATTACACATATTTACACATATACATACATATATATAATATAGTTGATAAGCATATTAAAGAAAATATAAAGTAAAGATTTAAGACACTGTTTTTTTTTTTCAATGTTATATTACAGTTTTTATGTATATGTATATGATATATTATTATTATTATTATTATTATTATTATATTCACTATATGTTGTCATGTGCTTTTTTTAATACAAGCCGTAAAAATCAAGCTATGATAATTTAACTTTTTAACTTTTTTTTTTTTATGGTAATAATTAGTACAAATATTTATAGACTAACGAATTCGTACATCGAATGCCAAGTTTTATGTGTTCCCGTAAAGAAAACAATAGGACTTAGATAAGACTCAAACGCTTAAAATTTCGTTTGAAAATACGCTTACGTTTTTCTTTTCTTTTAAATCTGTGTCGATCATATACACAAACGCATAGACTTTCCATATTAGATGTATAAGTTGAGTCAATCTGGTCATGTTTGCTCTGTTTTTCTTTTTTTTTACTGTGCCATAATATAATAGTACCTAAAAAAAATTATATTGATATGGTATATGTTCATATTGCCATCATTAATACACCATTTTTATTTTATACACATATTACCTATATATATATATATTAAAAAGTAAATTATACATACATTTTTTTTCGTATTTCAATAGCTGTTGTTAATCATATTTTACGCGTCGTCTGCGACGTGAAAAGTATTTGCACAGCATTTTATTATATAAAAAAAAAAATTATACTTATCTGAACATATTTATCAATTTGTAAGTAGATAACCACCGCATCATATTGTCAGGCAGTGGTTATACATATTTACGAACTTTTAACATGTAACAATGTATAATTATTTACACATTATATTGATATTTTTGTACTTATTCGTTTTATTGTAAGGTCAATATTATACTATAATATCAATAAAGAAAAAAAGATTTACTGAAATTAAAAATCTGTTTGTTATTCATACACTATCCTCCATCGTAGATCAATTGTCTAACAAGATCCTGTGAAATCACTCAAACCGTGATTATGCGGCGGTTGACGCCGGTTAAAAATAATTTACTTGTCTTCTTGCGTGGCGGAAAGTGAACCCGCGAAGATGTACTTTGGATTTTTTAAAAGACGTAATGATATTTTACAACCATCCAAGTATAAATAAAAAAAAAAAAATGAAAATGCATTTTCCTATAGGTAAAAAATACTATAAAAGAGGTGGGCATGTCGGTAATCGATTTATTTTGTATATGTTTAGAGTAAAAGAGTAAAATACCCATAATTACATCATCATTGAGTGTAGAAGATATCACTTAAATTGATTCAATTCTAATTCTAATATAATTCCAATGATTTCAATAGAATATGATTTCGATCGGAATCGGTCTGTCATCATATATGGATATGAGTTATACTAAGTAGTTTATTTTATTACATATTTATAATATTGCTATATTATATAGTAATTATTATAATTTATAATATCGTTTTACTATAAGTAACTGGAGGGCTCACTTCGCTCACCAATCACCTTTCAATCTTGTTTGATCTGTGTAACATTAACTTTCACTTGACCAACAATTTCCATGAATGAAATACCACCACCATAGTTAATATCGACATTCTGAGCATTCAAAAAAAAAAAAAAAAACAGCGAAAATAAATTGTTTTAAACAATTTTGTTTAAATATTTGTATAAACGCATTATCACTGCGGTACAATGAATCTTTCGATTTTGTCGACGTTAGGTTAGAGTTTTTTACGCATCATGGTCTGAAAATTAAACTTTTTTCTCGATGACAGAAAAAGTGTTTGCAGATATTTCCGGGTTTGTTTTTAAAAATCAAAGGATTACAATGTTGACATATTTAACCGATATCTGAAAATGAGGTTTATCTGTTATATAATCTTTCTTTAATTTTTGTTTTTGATATTTTTTCGTTTTTATTTATTTTTATTGCTTTTATTCATTACTGACTGAATTTTCAAGCAACGCGATATACCCCATTATTGACATTACACAATTTTTTTTTTGATTTTGATTTTCCAAGGAATCTATGATGAAGTATGGGCCGGAGAAGAATATAATAATGATCTTTTTAATAAATATTGCAGTATACTATTACTATGCGGTAATGTAGTGTGGACCTGTGCTATTATTATTCAAGCGGAAAATAAATCCTAAGTGATTTGAATTTATTAAGGTTATAGAGTTAACGATTTAATGAATACCTATCAACGTTTAGGCGCTGTCGGCGGTGACCGGAGATCATTCGACGGGACCGGAGTCGAAATATTTCTCCCGTGAAAAAGTAAATCAAGTATGTACACACACGTTTAATGGTTATTGAATACCGCAGGTTAAGTATCTCTGTCGTCGGTGTATTATATCACCTATATTATGTATTACTTACTATCTATACTTGTGCGGACGACGAGGCGTTCCACACGCAAACGTCTCCTCTCCACGACCGACGATTGTTGTTTATCATCCCTTCGTGTTTTTTTTTTTTTTTTTTATGCGCGTCTTTATATTGCGTTCATCACGATACGCGTCTATTGTATTATTATTATATTGTTGTCCGACTGTACGTCGGTGTCATACGGTAAGTTAGCCGAGTACGTATAGTCGATATTTTTTGTTATTCAAAAAGTGTTTTCAATGGAATTTTTATAGAACCCAACGCGAGAAAATATGCTGTCGGTATTTTCCCGTGTGACAAAAATATAAAAACTCATTATTCAAACGCGTGGGCGACACATAGTTATAATAAGTCACATGCTATATGTGTACGAAATAAACCTTAAAGGTATAGTAGTATAACTACCACTACGGCGGTATAAGGGAGGGTCCGAAGATTAATCGTGTATATCGCTATTAGTTTCGCGTATGTATTGAGTTTTCGAAATCGAAACTGCAATAACGATGTACGAAAATATTATCGATAGTTCGAAAACAAATTATGTATTAGTATTATTTATACACTAGTGTACATTCATTATTTAGTTATGACAAAGGAGTGGATTTTAATGATCGGAAAAACAAAAAAAACGTTTATAGTACATTTAATGAAAATAAATCATTTTTAAAACTTTTTTATTTATTTTTATTTTTTTGACAAATTGGTTCAATTTCATATCGACAATTTATAGAAAACAAACTGAAAATACTAAATAAAAATTTCAATTTTTCATTCTACGAAGCATAAAATTAATATTTTGGCCGAGAAAACGTTGTCGATCCACCAAACAAAAAACAATTTACATTTAAATTCGCGTTCTTGTTACTCGTGCGCAGGGCTATGAATCGAATATCGACGAATTTTATTCTGAACTCTGAATATGTGGAATAAACATTTTATGCAATACAATACCATTCTAAATACAAGCGTATGGAATATATGTATAATATGATCGCATAAAACTGGTTTTTAAAAATGTTTTTATTGCATATTTTGGGGGAAATAATAGACGTGGCAACATGGCGTTTTATGTCAATATGTTCGAAATAATATTTAAATTTTAAATATATATTTTTTCATACATTTTTTTCAAAAAAAATATTTGTTTTTGTGAAACTTAATTTTTTTAATTTCAATATACTTACGTTCTTAAGGTCTAACTTCCATTTTTCTTCTTCATTTTTATTTAACACAATTAAAATATATTTAATAAAAAAAATACCCACAACCACTTAGATATATAATATATATACATATATAAACTACAATTAAAAAAATATAAATTTATTTTTAAGAATGATTCATCTTATTTTTATACAGAACAAATTATTATAGGTCGTGTGCCATGATAATTATAATATATAAGCCCATCATACATATTATTTTACTATGTAAAATTTTGTGAATATGACGTCCATGACTGTGTGTTTAATATAAAATATACACAAACATTATAAGGATTTTCCTAGTTTTAAGCCTAAAATTTAAAGACAAAATGTCAAATTCAATTTTTTTTAAATTGCTACGTATTATATTTATATTGTTTGTACTTGTCGGCAGGTAAACGATAACTGATTTCTTTTGGAACGAATGTTGCTTACTGAAATATGTGTTTACACTAAACAGGTGGTAGGTAGAAAAAAAATTAAATTTATTTATTGTGTCAACATTTTATTAAAAATAAATCACTTATAACATAGGTATGTGAAAAACATATTTTTCTCCTTTGTTTATAGTAGTACATGGTTAGTTCCATGCAACTAATAAATAATTCTTTATTATCTATTGTTAGATTGGTGTATAATCTGTTTGAGTTCAAATACCAATTGAATTTCTATCAATTTCTATAATATTTAATGTTAAGATAACATTCATAAACCACTTCAATAGAACTCCACTCAAAAATAGTTACAAAATGATAAAGATGTGAAGGTTTTCAACACGTTATAAAATTAATATTCAAGTATAAATTTCAGAATTTTAAAAATTTTGAATGACTAATACTTAATATATGAGTTTTATTTGTACACTATTAATAAAAGTCAAAGTAAAACGATGAAATTGTTCCATTGTGTACACACTTAATATTAGTTTATTTTCCGTATTTGATCAAAATTGTTTTAATTTTAACCATTAATTGTAATGGCATAATTAGTTTTGTGAGAAGAGAATACAAATTGTATTTATATAAAATATAATAATAATTTTTTATAAATATATTTTTGAATCTATTTATTTAAATTAATTCTTCAGACGATAAAATAAGCCCCACTCACTAGTCACTGAATATGTTCGTGTGGGGCCTTAAAACCCCTGTAATAAACACGGAGGGAGAAAAAAATATAGAAAGAGATAGAGAAGGAACCAGAGAACCAGAATGAGAGGTAATTACTGGGTAATAAATCTTTCCCTCCTACTTTTAAATTTACTATAAAAAAAATTAAAATATATTATTATTATTGTTATTACATGAACAGAGCTATCCTAGTTATTGGATTTAAGCGGTGAGTTTTATTGAAAATTATTTGTATAATATGCTAAGTTTAAAATAAGTTTCAGAATTATAAGTATTCCACACTTCAATTACTAAAAACAATCATTTACAATAAGAATTTATTATATTGTCGTCACTTTTCGATATCAAGTTTAGAATTTCAAGTAGACATAAACAATATTTTAAATTTAAAAACAATGATATGATATCCAAATTACGCGTAATTTAATTAAATCTAAGTAATGTAAATTTAAATAATTTTATGAGATATAAAATTTTGTATAACATAATACATATTATGAGCTGTTCTTCGAAATTTCATATATTCCACAGTTTTGATTACAGGGGAGGAGGAAACATTATATTAGATTATTATGCAATTGTATTACTTATTTGGCCACATACAATGGGAACTGCTATATTAATAAAATTATAAATTTAAATATATTTACTCCCCTTTTTATTTATTAGTGCCTCATCCATAATACATTACACTACTTCAAACTATTACAAAATGAATGTATCAAGTTTTTTTACAAGACTTTCTATTATAGGTGCACGTTACTGTCACTATATATAGCCTTAAACGTTGAAATTTTTCTGAATATTTTGAAACATTTGGGTAAGTTAAATTACATAATTTAAATATTTTACGGCTATTCTATTTGACATTTGTACACACTGAGAACAAATCAATTAAATTTTATTGCGATATTTATATTATATTATATACCTACTTGAATATACTGTTAAATTAGATATAGATAATTGTTGTTGGCAAAAATTTTGTTAATTTATATTGAGCTTGAGCATACAAAATTTAGTGCGCTACAAGAATATCTATAAGAGGTTGATTGTGACTTTTTAAAATTTTGTTTCTACGTATGTTGCAGGGTCCGTTTTTATAATAATAATAAAATAATAGTTTATAATAATTATAAACGAATAAATTCAATTTACATAAAAATACATAATAATATATTTTATTACAGATATATTGCTACATGAATATAACACTCTTAATAGAAAGCTAAGCTTGTGTTGTAACTGTGAGAGTTAAATTGTAATTATGTATTTGTTAATTATAATTTATATTGAAATTATTAATTAATATTAAATTTCTAACATTTTAATTCAAAATCAGTCTTACTATTCTCTAAACTAGCTATATTACCTTTGTATCAAAAGTATTATTACACCACATATATAGCTAAACCTATACTGGTTTATAAAAAATAAACCAATTATGAATTAAGAAACAGACGAATCGATATATCACACATCTAAGTTCCTGTGCACAGTAACAATGAATAGAATAAAAATGCAGAACAAGAAGACAAGAGATCAATAAAATCTTCAAAACTTGTATAATATTTATGCAAATACAAAAAGTCTAGTTAAGGAACTCATCTAAATGCCAAACACACCGGATCAAACAGAACACAAAATTAAGAAAAATCTTAAACACCTTTTGGTTAGCTTAACTTCCCTTTGAACAGAAAAGATAAAACAATTATTAATTATCAATCTAATATACATCGACCATACACTTAACATCAGTACAGATACCTCGTGGCAAAGGACGAAGAACCAATGTTCTATATTTCCAGGACCAAACTTTCAGTCAATCACATAAATAATCACAGAATGCCTCCAGTACGTATAAACGAACTAAGCGACCCTCAACATGTCCAACACTCTTGTAGTTGTTGTTAATATTTTGATAAAATCAGATTTGTATAAAATAACTGCAAAATTGGGTAAGAACACTTAATTCTGAAATATGAGCTTTATGTTTTAAAGCTCAAGTTTATTCAGTAAAAATGCAACAAAACTATAAATAACTGTTGTAGCTCTAAAGACGACATAATATCATGATACGAATACTAACCTATACTGCAGGTACCTTTTTACAATGTTGTTATTGATTTCTTCGCTCACACCAGATATTTTAATTATATTACAACTTTTATATATTACTATATTAGTATATAAGAATCAAAGCTTTTGAACGCATATAACTTTGCATTATTAATTATTTAGAGGTAAATTATTAATTATTATTTGCAGGTAAAATGTATGTGATACGAATACAATAGGATCGGGGGTTTTTTCATAATACGTTTTCATTCGTTACCAGTGCATTTATATGTTTGTTAAAACGCGTACTATATATTTTAAGGTGGCATCCGAAATACATTGTTCTATAAAACAAAAGGTAAATAAAAATTAAAGTGCGTACACTTGTACTCTATGACACTATAATATGTATATGCACTACACCTGCAGGTGATGAGTATGATGATATTAATTATAATTTATGTGAACGTTTTACCATTCAACGTTTCACTTTAGACGTATTATTCTATATTATTATTAGGTATAAGGTGTAATATCACGTGCCTAATATTATATATTACGTATATTCCCACGCAATGCACTGAATGTGCAGCACTGGTGCGCGGAAACGATATTATATCGACACGTGTTAGAATTTCGAACGATCCGTGTCTGCGACGTGTGTTATGTAGTACAATACGTGGTATATGATTGCCTATATATACATTCTAAGGTATATAACATGAACGCGGTTTGTCGATTCGATGAGAATCGTGTCGTCCGTCTGCTGTCCTGCCGGAGAAATGACAACAGGAAAAAATAAATAAGAGGAGAGAGACATAATAGCTAGTATAATAATGTAGGTACTCGCGGTACCCATCGTGTGCAGTACATGGCAATACAGTACATTGTACCCGTCACGTTAACGTGTAGAACCGCCAAAGGAAAAGTACGCGACAACAAAAATATTGTTATTATTATTATTATTATCGTATATGTAT
This sequence comes from Aphis gossypii, assembly GCF_020184175.1. Taxonomy (NCBI): domain Eukaryota; kingdom Metazoa; phylum Arthropoda; class Insecta; order Hemiptera; family Aphididae; genus Aphis; species Aphis gossypii. Next base: position 41,980,338 of record NC_065533.1, read on the forward strand.
AGTGGACAGTACATATTGTTTCGATTTCACGCGGTTTCGAGCCGCAAATATTTTAATACATTTTTTTTTCCAACACCGAATAATATACGTTTTACGGTCGTTGCGAAACAGCAGCATCAGCTGCTCGCAGCTTGTATATTATATTATAGAATTACCCATACCTATAAACTGCACCTAACACAGTATCAATATCATTATAATATTATGACTCGAAACGAAAAAATTCGTACGAGGTCTACAGGTATGATGCCTATATGATTTTTCATGCTCATTTACAAACCAGCACCAGTGGTGTAGTGTAAGCTTGTCCGACAGCGGCAGAGGTGGGGAGGAAGTGCTTGGGCGATTAAGTCGTATTTTAATACAAATCTTGATTTATAGAGTTTTCCCTTCAAGCCGCTATTCCCTGCATAATTATTTAATTACTTTTGTTTTTTTTTTTCATAGTAATATTTATTTAATGCCAACCTGATATTTTATCATAATAATACAGATACAAATATTATAAACACATAAAATAACCCAAGGACCATTCCCCGTGGGACCGCCCATCGCTCTCCTCAAATACGCCAATGGACCATGACTTTCTGTCTATACCCTCTCTTATTGATCAATTTATAATTGCACAACCGGTACACAAAACACACACATACCTAGGTAATAATATGTTTAGACCAATTCCGTAGAAGCTAGAAAGCAATTATATGTTTTGATATCGGTTATTTGGGTTTCAAGAAAGTTATCGAGATACCATTGAGTGATGTTGATTTATTTTCGTTTTGATTATTTTCACGACAATAAGCCATTGACCAATAATATTATGATATTTTTACAAATCCGTTATTGCTGATAACAGTAACGGGTCCATTGACGGCTTATAAGAGGTATGGTAAAGTTAGGTTTCTGTACTATACAGCGCATGAATCGCGTATGCTTACATAGTACACAATAGAAGGTCACTTAAGTTCAGTATCAGTGTACCACCCTTATAATACTGTCTTAGTAACTAATCGAAATTCAAATTTTGTAATAATAATCAATAAAAAATGTACTCCATTCATTGGAAAAATATTTAACTGTTATAGATTGTTCTCTCAGAGATACTTATAGAACGTGTTCTACAACCATATCGCTATACGGGATTTATGGAGTAATAAGTAGTGAACAGAGAACATTGAATATCATTGTCCACACTTCCAAATGTATGCATAATACTTTGTGATTAAATTTAAGGTATCATAACTCAAAATTGTCGATAACAATTTGAACAGTAAAAATAATATTTTTTATTATTGTTAAGGTATGTTTGTGTCAAATGACGGACTAAACTCAGGCAATCTATAATCTCATCGTCGCTAACCGGAACTGTTGAGATAGTAGTAACTTGTAAATGGTTTTAACGTCACAAGTCAATGTAAAGGCACCGATATAAAAAATGATGTTATTTATTTTCTCAAAATACTCTTTAACAGGGTACATTGGAATTTAAATCTTGGTTATTTGCTTCATGACAAATCATATTAGTATGTGAGAAATAAGTTATTTTCAACTTTCAATTTCCCAAAAATGTTTTAATATATTAAAATATTAAATGCATAATTATCCTTAAACCTCATATTATATTCTATCGATAAAATACATATTATATTGCTTTAAAAAAAAAAATGTAAAATGTCAATAAAGAAAAAATAGATTGCTTATTGTACTAATTTACACCCCAATACCCCAATTAAAAAAATATTTAAATGGCGCCACTGCTGTCTTAAACTTGTTTACGCGATATCCTTTGAACTTCATTCGAATTGTTTTTGTTGACCGATACTCATATAGTTATATATATATATATATCATACCGTTGACATTAATATAATACATGTAAATTGTAAGTACTACATACCTAATACGTGTGAGTATATATTATCTAAAGTAAACTCCAAATGTAACCGTTGCCGAGTGAAATAAACATAATGAATACGTTTCGCATAATAATATTATTATCGAAACAACATAAATTATAACGGTTTACCTATACGAGTATTATATTTATTTCATGTTATAATTTCAAATTTTTTTGGTGACGTACAGCAATTAAAAATAGGTAGGTTTATATAAAGGGCGGTATAGTGTATGTATACTATATATCCATATAATGTATTTATAAAATATGTCTTATATACGCAGTATACCACAAATAATGTATCGACTTTGGTTGTTTACTTTTTCAAGTGAAAAAAGGAAGGCAGTTTTTATAAGTTTCATTCATGTCTGAGATGTTTTTACACATGCCAACTTATGGCTTTAGAAGCAATACTATAATCAGCTCAATTCAAATTATTTATTTGTTTTCATTCCACCACAGCAATTCCACAATAGATTTATAGCTTGTGTCAAATCTGATGTACTAGATTCTAGCTTTAAGGCGTGAATGGCGATTGGAGGCGTTCGGTAAGAGGACTAGCGGCTAATTAGCCCCCGAAAATTATTTCAAACCGCCCCCCCCCCCAAAAAAAAAACGATAAAATAAAAAATGTAATCTAATCACCCCTATATTGTCGAAGGGCACGTTGAAAATTTGGGAGAGTGTTGTATACATGTTTTCATAATATCTCTTATTAACAATAAAAATGTATAGATACATAAATATTTAAAATCAGTTCATTTTTTTTTTAAAGGGTTAAAATAGGGGTTAAAATTATGACGTTTATAATTACAGGGCGTACGAGAATTATCAACATCACCTAAAAATATTAAGATATTATGCCAAACCTATATATTTATATTGTATATTATGTATTTATATGACAAAAACGTCTTATAATATACAAATATATTATATATATATATATTATGTAAGTGACGTTACAATATACGTACTCGTTATACAGTCACATAAAATTATTATACTACAATATCATCGGCCTATACGTTATTCTCGATGTTTATATACGGAGGTACATATATATAGAGGTATGGAGCCATGGAGGTATATATATATATACATTCGTTCTTCTTCATTAACTGTCAAACAGAAATGAAATAGGCACACCGGCCGCGGCAGCAGCTGTACTGCGCTCGGTGACTACCTATATATACCTGTAGATTCCGCCGGCCCATCCGATCCAAAAAGCTAATTTAACGTGTCGGCGGAATGTGTCTTTTATATTATACTATACTTAACTATATATATATATATCGCTAGTAATTGGCCTCAGGCCCGAAAAACCAGCGGGTTGCCCGCGGGATATGCACCGCCGCCGTCGTGTTCGGCAGGTATATTTCACACACACGGGGCATTAGATGTATAATATGCGGTAATGTATATATATAGTATATGTACCTCGGTAATATTAGCAGCGTTTTTAATTGCGTTTTTTTTTTAACCTACTGCGCGCTCGTTCGTATTTCATGTAGGTATATATATATATATATGTATAGAGTTTTGCATTCCGACAAAATTACGTATACCTATATACAATATAAATATGTATACGTATAATGTAATATTTTTAATACGTTATTGTTATTGTAATGCGTTGTATATTATGTTCGTTTATTGTTAGTCGCGACAAACGGCGGAAAAAAAATCAAAACAAAACAAAACGGCGAAATAAACCTCCCGAAACGAATGCTCGGTCGCAGGAGAGCGTTGTGACAAAAGAATAATATAATATTATGTGTGATATGAACGTCGTGAACGAGAAATGCCGACAACGCCACGCCGTAGTGACGCAAGTTTAATACGCATAATATAATAAATACGCACACGGTAGCCGCGGCTTATTATTATTATTATATTTTATGAAGTCGAATCGTATTAGGTAATGCGAGTGTATTATAATATTATAGTTTCGTATATGGTACTTCTACGTACGCGGTACCTATACTTAGAGATGAAGTCGAAATCATAAGTTTTTTTTTTTTTTTAGTTTTCTTTTGAACGCTTTTAATTATTTATGGTGTATGTAATATTAATATTATAATATATGTGTACTGACATAGTATAGGCACTGTCGACAATAATAATCTTCACCGGCGTACAACGGATTTAAGCGGGCGCGCCTTTTGCCCATCACCGCCACCGCGTTTCGGTCTGCCGGAAAAACACAATGATTTTTGAAACTGGAAACTGAAAAAAAAACAAATCTCTCGTTTTTTAATTGTTAACGAAACAGAGGTTAAATAAATTTAAGCTGATGGATGACGTTGACTTCTGAATCCGATAAGAGGATTTCTTTTTTTCCTTGTCCCTTTTTTGTGAGCCCTTACCAGGGGACCTTTAATGTGAGTAAAAACAATCAGAATTTTTTTTTTATCAACACACATGTGTTAGAGACGATGTATTTTTCACGGCAATGTGATAATACGAGTACAGTAATAGCTTGTTTTAGGGGAGCAAGTAGGCAAGGAGGCAGTCGTTTGTTTTTATTTTAATACATATCGATTAATTTAAAAAATGTGTTGTAATACAACAATGTTGAACATAGTTATCATTAGTAAAGTTGATAGTTATACTAACTATAGCTACTGATTTTTTGATTTGTAACCTACTATAATAGTAGTTTATATTTTAGTTGAATACATTTTGGTTTGTAGTTTATACCCATAGTAGTTATTTTATTTAGTTATCTATACTCGGTTATAATTTAAAATAGTTACGAAACAAGTGTATAAATATCACACGATTAACTATTTTTTTTTAGCTAAATATACTTACACTTGTACTAGCATAATACAAGCGTCGCTTCTGCTAAACGATAGTTTTTCAACTTTAAGACGGTAATGCTTTTATGCTTATCTTGAATGATTTTTCCTATTCATTTTTCAACGCTTATGATAAATCTGTTAGTCATTATAATTTAGATAATGGTTTTTATGACGTAGAAGTCGATTTAAATGTTAAATCAATAATACAACTTCATAATATAGTAGTTGATACAATAAGCATTATTTACTAAATTGTTATCAATCTAAATTGTATTTTATTATTTTCTAACATTGGCTTGTGAAATTATAATTACACTCTATTTGCAATTTAAAATGTAGCAATGTCCTTATCTTTTTTATTGTCGTTGTATGAAAACAGGTTGAGGCCACAAATGGGACCAAAATAATATATTTACAGGTCTGTGTTGCTCGTGAATAAAAATATCGTTAAATTTGTTGATGAAATTATTAACGAATTTGAATAAATAAAATAAATATTGACTTTGTTATATAACTGTTTAAAATAAAATGCTTATCATATAATATATTAAATATATTATATTTTTTATTTATTTCCTAGAATGAACATCTCCTTATTGAATAAGCACCTTATTGTTACAAATAAAAACAAAACATTATCGTTTTTTATGCTGTAATTGTGATTAAAGCCTATACCATATGATATCTGTACGACTTTACTTTTAAATCATAGTGTAATAGTAGCTAATACAGTCAGTTTATAACATTTAGTTTTATATCAATGTTATTTTATACTATACTGATGTAGTATTGTTGCAATGGTTCTGCGATAATTTCTTCACTAAGCATTGAGCACGTTTCATAGAACGTCTTATTTTCTGCAATGTCCATAACAATAATATAATATAATGTATACACTTATATTAAATAAAAAACGGAATATATATATAATTTCTAAAATTAAATTCCAATATATAACTACCTACGAACAAGCTGGCAGGACTTAAACGAGAAACACATTCAGACACTAACACGTGATTAATTATTGTTTCTGGTTACTACCTATATAAAATATAGGTAAATACCGTGCGCATTATGTTATAGGTATACGTATACAGCTCACATTGACATAATACTGTCTGTATTGTATTCGAATGACAGATGCTTCAAATTAAGCATAAACGGTAGTACAAATATAGAGCACTCGCGTATAACGTACCACACCTATACTAACTTATTTTTTCACACAAAAGTTAGTCGAATGATGACCTGCAGTCATCGTGACAATGCGAGAACACTACGTCATATAATGTATCTATGATTAGAATTAGACGAAAAATGAAGTAGTTTACAGATTACATTTTTATTACATTGCTCACATTACAGCAGTAGTTGTACTGTACATAATACTTATAAATAATTGTTGTCTGTTATCAAATTTATATTAATATGATCGTTGCGTGAATGAGATATTAAAATATGAATAAGACGCAGACAAAGTGTGTTGTGCCCATGCTTATAATAATAATATACACTCCGTTATCATTGCAGTATCGTTACTATATACCTATCTATCAGTGTCAGTATTGGGGAAATGAGGAAAGCAATTTATATGATATTTACGATTATATTTACCATCTTTACCGTATAGTATATTGTATATAGGTACCTGGTGATATATTTTATATAATATATATAGGTATCTATAGGTACCTATAAAGGCGAGCCAAGATGTGTTTATAGTGTCCCTTCAAGATTTACCAATTTAATACAGCGGGATAATTTATAAATGTCATTATTTATAAACTCCACCTCCTTAAATTGGTAAATTATTTTTAGAAAGTGTTTTATACGAGCCGCTTTAAGTACTTACTCGTCTTAACTCCCGCGGCGCAGAGGCGCCTGCACATGGTTTAGGCGGGATGTCTGCGAGGAATCGAACAACCTTTTGTTTTTCGTATTACACCCTTAGGTAGTTAGATCTAACGAAAACACGTTCAGCCAATATTATTAGGACGGTAAACGCAATATATTTTTTACTTTATTTTATTTATGGGTATTAATTTTATGGGGCCAACCCTTTAACGCAATGCGATATAGAGCAGTAACCTGAACAACCAAACATAAAATATATAATATTTTGTTTAAATAAATAGGTTATAATAATAATTTAATATGAGCATATATAACTAATGAAATATTAGTTTGAAATATATATAGAAATTTCATCTTAAGACTCTAAAAATCTTTAAAATCGATATCCTTACAAATTCAATTAGGTACATAACAAAAACACACGGGAAAAATAGATCAATATATATATTTTTTTCTTAAAAACTTTACAAAAAAATAAATTTCAATTTCTAACAGAATATTTATGAGTAAAAACACCAATTTTACTTAATACAATAGAACATTCAATTCTATTATTAAAAATAATATCATAAATTAAAAAGACATCGAATTATTACCTCTCACATGACTAAAGAAAAATATATTTTAGGGATTTACCTATACTGAACATTGTAATTTTTAGTCAAATTTTTCTCCTAGATAAATGAACCATAAACTATGTACTAGACCTAACAAGAGAGCAATATACATTTATTAAATTTTTGTGAAATTCAGATTTTACACGATGAAAAATATTTACGTTTTTATTGACATCACTATACAATAATAAAATGCATCACCATTCACCATACCCACCATCTATATATTTTAATACTAAACTTATACTATTCATAAAACTAATAGTACTATATAAGAGTAATGGGTATATTATTGTGGAAATAATAAAATAGTATGAAAACGAGCGAGTTGACAATTACTTTTGAAATCGTATTAAACGCATTTTGTTTGTGAATGTTATTATGATAGTCCACCTTTAACTAACCTTATAATTGAATTAAAAGAAAAAGGTAAAGATTAGAAAGGACCTCGTCATTACTCTGTATTCATTATACAACATCTTGAGATTCACAAATTTCAGGATGTATATTGTATATAATGTATATACTGTGTATATTACGCATAGGTAGTATAAATTTATTTAATTTATTTTTGCATAATTCGTACAAGTATTATGTGTTTAATAATACAATATTGTGTACTAATTTTTTTTTTTTTACACAAAATATTTGTTTGATTTTTATGTTTAATATTTCACCAGTTTTTTAACAAACGAGAAAATATATATTTTATACTTTAACGTAGATTTAGCCATACAATAGTAGTATTATTAGATTTGGTTTGAAACTAGACGTGCATTGAATAAAAAATATAAAGACGAACAAATATGGTTTAAAAGTATTGGCAGTATACTACATTTGCAATAATATGTATATATTATATTGTATATAAAGTATATATTTTTGTTCTCATTTCGAAAACATCAATTGAATTGACGAATAAGCAATGACCTACAGAATATGTGAGCTCAATGCATATTATATACCAAAATATGTAATATAACATAAAATACCTTGAACAAGAGGTATCGTCTACCCGCACCGAACTGTTCGATTCGAACTGCAAAGGAATGAAAATCATTGCGGCATACGAAACACGGTCGTGCATACCTTTTGTATATAAAATACTGTGTGTACAGCATACAGAGTGATTCATCGAGCAAGATCAGCCCCATTTTCTATTTTAACAATATATTTTTTAAAATTCCTACTTTTGTACTTTTTTAAGTATATTTAAGAACCATAATTTATATTTATAGATTTTAGATAATATACTATTATAATAAGATATTTTACACTATTTTAGTATAAAATAACGATACAAATGTGTTTTTTTGAAACGATGGCCACCCTTTTTTATTGTTAACTGTTATAAGGGTATTATTATTTTTTTTTTTTTGAAAATTTTTATGCAAAAAAATCGAAATTCGAGTGGGTAGTTACCAAGATTTAATTATACGTACCTATTAAGGGAGACATGGCGGGTAATGAATATTGAAAATTTGAAAATTGCAGTTATATTAATATTATATTACATATTGTATGTTGTGTGGTTTATAAAATTATCCCATTACAATATAGTACTTGAAAAATAAATATAAAATAAATTTGTAAATATTTAAATATTACAAATTTGCAACTATTTTATTTTTATGTTAAACAAGTATTAAGGAATATTATAATAATTATTTCTAGTATGAAAAGTTTATTACATTTTTATATTAAGTTTAACTCAGAAATTATTAGTTAAAATGCTGATTCATAATTTAAAAAAAAAAAATCTTTTTATAATTTATTTATGATAGAAAAGGGTAGTTTAATCTGAAAAGAGAAGTTTGTACTACTATAGAACATTCTAGAAATGGCAACAAATCTAAGTATTTTAAAATATGTTCGCTCACTGTTCAGTATATTTATAAATTCCAAAAATAATTAATATTTTAATAAATGCATTATGACTACAGTATAAAAGGGTAAGGATGGGCATGATTAGTAAATCACTCTATGTAGGACTAAATGATGTTGGGTGGTAACCTACGTCCGATTTTTCTCGGAATAAAGAGTAAACCTGTTACCACCCTTTAAATGGTATAAGTTCATAAAACGCTAAAATTCGGCATTGTACCTTGTAAATGTAAATGCATAATATAATATATAATATAATACACAGGTACCTACATAAACATCTAATACGTGTATAGTTACAGGTTGACGGCATGTACGCATGTCGCACATAAAGGATGTTCAGGACGACCCTTATCCTTGGAGACAACACATTATAAAAACGAGTCTGTATAGTCCTATAAAATATAATATAATGGATAGTCTTGTAAAATATTTTAAAAAAATGTCCAAATAATTTTATATTGAATACTTTTTAAATACTTTAATTATCTAGTATTTAAATTGTAATTTAAATATCCATTATTTATTTTTTTCATTATTACTGAAATACCTACAATAATTTTTATTTTCGGGTGTTTCAATTTATTTTATTATTTTGGCAATTATAATTTCACTAATTGTAAATTAAAATTCTATTTGAGCATTAAACGATTATGCTGTTATAACTGTTAAGGTATTATTAACTTACATTAAAAATATGTCAAAATAACGAATTATAATACATATCGTTTTGTAACTATTAGATATAATTTTGGGTATTAATGATGGATAAATAATTTGAACAAATAATGTTGGTTAGAAAATTACTTATTTTGAAAAAAAAAATATTACACTAGAATCGTTAATCGTTTGTATTTTAAACAGTTTTAAAAAGGTATTAGTATATAATGTATTCTTATTCGCTCGTTTTTCGTATATGTATTTATCTTTAAATTAATTTTTTTTTTTTTTATATCAAATAGAAAATAGGATAGATAAAGATGATGGATAATATTTACATGGTAATATATTTATGAGGAGGGAGGCTGTCCAGTGACAGAACTCTCGGCGACATTATGATCAGGGTCTAAGTAAATCCCTGAACATCGTCGTTTTAATCGCCAGGTAGGATTATTTGGTGGGTTTGCTCCGTCTTTATTGGGTATACGTGGGTTGGTGTGGGTGGCTGGTTTAGAATGGAATTTTTTGTAGGGGTTGGATGTAATTGTGGGTATGGTTTCAATTTTAAGGTAATTGTTGAGTGAATCGTTAAAAACATATCTGGGCACAGAAGTTATTAGATGGTGAATATTATTGACTGAAAAGCTTGAACTGTATTTGTTTGGGATGATTTGGCACAACTCCAAATTGAAATTTAACACATATTTTACAGTAATCTACTCAATGATGAGGTACACCCGACACCAACTGTATAGCATAGCGGTTACCTATATATTCTCCCTTTTTAAAATTTGAATATTAAACATTTGCATTTTTATATTACCCACAAAATTACGGACTTGATTTCATTAATATTTGGCATTTTTAGTTTTTGATTATCTACTGTATACGTGTCCGATAATATTTGAAATTTATTTAGAAAGTCGATCATGCGTGTTTTTTTTTTTTGAAATTATTCATGCGAGTGGTGAATATTTTTCTCCGAATTCTTCTTGTGTGTTTGCCGGATCACTTTGACAAGAGGGTTTAAATCACTCATCCAAGTATAATATCAGCAAATAGCTGATTGTAACAGACCGCGGTGAAAAATAAAATACTTCATATTGTATTATAATTATCAGTTACCGTACTGTATAATATCTAGTATTGTCGTTTCTACTGGAAAACTTACCACTGACAGTATTAAATAAAAAAAAATTTCCTGAATTCTAAATCGTTGTAATGATTTGCTGAATACGTCATAAATCATAATATAATATTTTATGTACATATAATTTGTTAATAAATACTTTTTAGATATATATCATATAATATACTTATAAAAAAAAATAAAACCCTTAAATGATTTAAATCGTTATTAATTTATCGTTACTTACATAAATGAACTATGTGGTATAATATGAACTACTGCTGGATGCTGTCAATATAGCATCACACTAGACGTATTGTTGCAATCCGTGTCATTATTTGAGCGTTCAACCTTTCGGTTACCATCTAAAATTATCTCAAAAATTAATTTGTTAAAAACAAATACATTAAAAATGAATAAAAGTGTAAAATAAAGTTTACTTCATTACAATTATAACGATGTGAAATTAATTTAAATATAAAATTACCATACTATCCTACTCCTCGTCAAAAAATAGCATTAATTGCTATTCAATTTGACTATTACTTATAATTTAATAGTTTTATACACAAACCTATACTTTAATTAAATTGTTTATATTGTAATCCAATTGCAAGGTTAAAATATACTCCTATATGTCATTATTATTTATTGAACGTTTATAATATCTTTGTATTATGTACTGTCAAGACTAACTATAATCGATTAATAAATATTTTTTTAGATTAAGGTAATCATTATTTTTATAAATCTATACCTATACCCAATAGGGCGATTTATCAAATATACTCACCATCATAATTCATTTAATAATGAATTTATTTAAGATATGATTTTACGAATTTTTAAAAATAGGTAGGTACTTAAGGATTATTTTATTTTCAAGTACTTGGATTTTTTTTTACACCATTTATTTTTCAAAATAAAACCAACTTTGTTATTATGAATTATGTAACAGGTAATTTTTTGAAAATGTTAATGTACCTATTCAAATCAAATAATTCAAACGAGTAGTTTTTGAATCATTTAACTTTATATATTGAGAACAATAAGTTTGGATGATTATAATATAAAGGTTAAATTATTTTGAAATTATAATGATTAACATCCTAACCTGATTATAACAAGTTTAAAGTACTAAATTTAATATTGCATCTACTATATATAATTGTACATACTAATTGTACGGGCTTTTATACTTAATATATATATTTAAATAACTCGTTAAAATTTGACTTAATTAAGTTCACTAACATTTTTAATAAAATAATTTGCTTTATAATTTATATTAAAAATGTTGGTTCTCATTTAAAAAAAGAAGTTTGTTTTACTAAATAACGCTTTATGAATATTTTAAACATCTAAATATTTAAAAAATATGGTTCTAAAACTTAATGTTGACATTTTGAAGTACCTATTTTCGTAGTTTTCCCTCCATTGGGGGTTTCTTGACATTGATTATTTTTGACTTAGTCAACTAGTTAACTTGTTAACTTAAGTAATAAAATACGTAGGTACGGGTATAAAATAAATATTTGTGTGTAGGTATATAAGTAATTACTAATTAGTATTTCGTAACACTTTGTGATGCGTAAACTGGGGGTATAAAAATGCAATAATGCAAAAATATAATAAATATGTGATATAACCTTTCCGAATTATTTATTATTAGGTAAACGAAAAGAATATTATCTACGTCTGTATTCGCTAAAAATGTCAAATGTTTAATTGAATTTATTTGTAAATTATCTTTTTTATCTATTTTTCTTGTTGTTATTATAAATTGTTTAAAAAATGTAAAAATATACCATTTTCAAACAAATCAATTGTAATAGGCCATAAAATACATCTTAGCTCCAAAATAATTTTTTTCCTCATAGTGCATAGACGTATTTTAAAAACAATGAAAAGCGCTATACTAACTGTAATAAATTTTAATTTACATTACGCATAAAATAATATGACCGTCCAAGTTAAAATTTAACTGACAACAACCCATAAGCGAGTTAAATATCAACTGAATAGTTTTCCACAAAAAATAAAATACATTCACTGCATGCTGTCTTTATAATTTATTATACGTTTATTTAAATTCTCATATTACTAGGGTTCAGATTTGTATGTCCTATAAAATCAAATGAAATATGCAATTACTTATCTTCTAAGTAATCATAGTACTACCAATCGCTTATATTCTATATGCACTCAAAATTCTTATTTTAAATTTACCTATCACATTTCAATATTATATAAAGCGTTGAATTCCAAACATCTAAATTAGTTTTACTAAAAGAAAAAACCAAAATCATTAATACAGTGTTAGGATTACCGCTTATATATAACGCGTATATACCTATAGAAATAATACATGGACGAAATGTTCTTACTATACTCGAAACAATTACTTCGACGGTCCAATATGTATATAGGCACACCGAAAACCCTCCGAACGTGACCCTTGAGTGGTGCGTATTAATAATCAATCGATTGGAACGGATTGACCGCGGGAGAGATCATTAGTTATGGTTGTTAATCCGTTATGCGTACACACGGTCGTTTATATAATATTATATTATACAGCATTACAGTTTGTAGTTTTGTTTTTTGTTTTTAATTTAAAATTACCGCTGCGCAGAGCAATTGGACGACCGAAAACCTAAAATATATGACGTATATGACGTATTGTACCCACCTAATACTTCTACCGGATAAATGAAACGAGTGGGTATATATAAATAATAAGTGCCTACCGCATAATAACGTGTAATTTTCGTGTTTGATTTCGTGCCCGATGTGTACGAGATGTTTTTTTTTCTTTTGTCACGGTGATAAACGTTTCACAGGTAAGATAAACGCACGCCACTAAACTTTTGATGAAAACCGAACGGTCTCGTTTCGAACGGGGCGTTTTCGTCTTATTAACGTTTGGTCATAGTACCTAAGTAGATATAGACGGATGGCGCTATACACAGATATATATTATTTTATATACATACCTACACATCATATAATATCGTTTTTGCTGTAAACGGTGGCCAGTCCAACATGTGAACGATAATAGGCATATTGCGTTTATTAATACGTATTTTAACGTCCTATTCGACGTTTTTCTTATACGGTGAATAATAATATAGTATGGTAAATAAATTATGTAGATTTATCAGAGTTTAATATAAAGCGGAAAAAGCAAGTATAAGTATGCGTATTTTACAGTTGAACGGTGTACAACTGTACACCCACTGACCCACCTCTATACTACACATCATAATGTTTAATATTACTTCCTGGATGATTTCCTCTTTAATTTCAAATTATTAACATAATTTATGGTTATTGGTTACAATAGAATTGAACTTTTGGAATTACCCGGATTCAAAAATATTCATGTTATGAGCTATCACCTATTTTTGCATAATCTTACACAGTGTTAAGGAAAAAATATGAATAATAATATATTGAACATCATCACGTTCGACGCCATCAATAAACGACACAATAAAATTATATAATATACAACGACGATATCTTATTAAGTACTCAATCAAAGTGAAATTTCATTTACAGGTGACTTATACAAGCTAAAGTGAAAATGTCTAGATCGCAGTTGTAGAAAGTATAGTGTTGAACAGTGTCGTAACAAACAAATTTGAACCCCCCGCAAAAATAAAAAAATTAAAAAAATTTGTTATACCAAATATAACCCTATAAACAAAGGCCCCAAATTACCGTTGCCCCCCCCCCGCAACGTGGGTTCTGCGGGCCCTTAAATACGGCACTGGTGCTGAACGATACCTATGTATACTGAGCTTTTTTTATTTTCTACGAGAAAACAACTTTAAACAAATGGAAAAAATTAACACGAATAAAAATAATTAATAAACATACCTGATGTAGAGATTCAGCCGTACTTCGATCGGTTGATTAGACGTTTTCACTAATGCCAACACTCCGTAACATATTGTATTACACTATAATATATACGATTCGTATCATAATATTATATGATTTAAATATAAATAATACATATATTGCACAGTCGATGTCGACAAAACGCACGTCGACACGTCGTCTGTGCGTCAATAATAATATTAAACAGTTTTCCTCGGTATTATATTATATAATTTGATTAGGAATTTGTGGGTAGTGTCGTGTGTACGAGTGAGTATGATTTTACAACATTATTATAGGTCGTTCGCAAACCGATTTTCTGCGACGATCGACGTCGTCTTGGTAGTCGCAAAATACGGTTTATTTATACATTATATATATATATATATACCTATGTATATATATATTATACATTATATATTTATTACATTACATACGACGCGATAACACCTAACCTATCGCTGTCGCCTCCGTCAAGTCGGGTTAGGTTCTACTTCTACACACGAGCACACACCACACCAGTCGCAGAGGTACAAGCCTATATGAAACGACACGGCGGCCACGAGTATATTCGTGGTCTTGCCCCATGTCCAGTCCGCAGCGGCCCGGGCCCACCGACAGACCTTGGACATCAGTGTCGCGGTGCCGTCGTTGCAGCTGCCAACGCCGAGAGCGTTCGTACTTTGCAGACACGCTGCTGCGACCGCCGTCTTTGCCGCAGCGCAGGCGCATCCGTTGTTGTTGGCGAATTGACCGTCGTTGGCCCCCCACTTTCCGGTGCTCATGCATTGGCCATCGGCGACCCTGTAGTTTCTCGTGCTGGTGCACTGCACGTTGTCGCTGGCTCCGTAGTTTCCGGTCCTGGTGACGCATTGGCAACGACACTCGGCGACGGAGGTCCTGTTGCACGCCGGTCCCCTGTCGTGTGGCGACGGCGCCGGACGAGACGTCTTCTGCACTGGATTGCTGCAGTAGAGTGATGCAGTGACCGTGTCTGCATTGCCGTCGTACCGGTAGCCTTTATTGGGCCGTGAGCACGTCGCCTTAGTGCATTTCCTGATTTTCTTCGTCGTCCCCGTCTCGGCGCCGGGCAGCGACTTCCTCCCTTGGGTGGCCATATAATTGTACAAGCTGTCGTCGGAATTCATTTCGTTTATCTTCGGTGCAGTCGTTATGTTGTGGCGTCGTATCGGCCGGAATCGCGTTTTGTCGTGTTCCTCGTAGTCGTCGTCGTCGTCGTCGTCGTTGTTGTGTTCGCAAATTGAAAGCGTCATAGTTGTGTACCTATTAAACAATTTTCCGATTTCCTCCCAAATCGATTGCGGATACCCGTCATCCCGGCAGTTTATTGACATTACAATACATATTTTATGTATATTAATTAAACGGCTACCTAGGCGACGCTATACTCGTAACGTATTAATAACAATATTATAATAAATCATTAATGAGCATCACGCGTAATGAATGTACCTATAGACGATTCGAATCCATCGAACGAGCTTATTATTATAATACGGTTATCTGCTGTAGTGAAAATGCAGTTGACAGCGTCGGTGAGTTCTGACTGACATGACGAGTGGCTAAAGTTCAACTGTTTCCGTGTTCATGTCGGGTATACGGTTGTTGTTTTTATTTTTCATTATATCCTCCAATTTATCCTAAATATATAAGAGTTACTTATTCTCGAAGTAATTGCCGAATTGATTTTCGGGTAGGCTATATTTAAGTAAACATACGAATTGGTTCCGATGAATTTTCATTTTATGTTAGTATATCTTTATTAAAATTATTAACAACTTTTTCAACTAATGTTGTCATCACGACATCACATCTGTGCTGCTAGTCAACCTGTATATACCTAATATATTATATTTTTAATATATGTTATACGTATTTTGTCAATACTTATAATAATAAAATAGGTAGTTGTATAGTAATAATAGTCAAATACTCGATATTAAATAAGTCAAATAGTCAATTAAAATAAATTATGATAATAGGAAAACCTAATGTCGTGTATCATACCACATAGTTAGGTTTTTATGATCTATCAAATCATAATTTGATAGTTATTTTCTGTTTAATTTATTTTGTATGTTTTATGGATAATTCAATTCATTGTTTTGAAAAAATATTACAAAATCCAAAAAACTATAAAGTTTGTTTTTTTAATATTTTTTTTAGTTTACTAGATGAATCCTGATCTAAATATCTGAAATTTAATACTTAAAAATCCAACAAACTCCTCTAGTCAATATAATCGAGTATTAAATTGTACTAAAACTTATGAACACATAATTATATCCACATAAGTACTAGATAGTGACTAAATAATATTTTAATACCATAATACAAAAGAAAGTTTAATATGATTTTGATAATTCTATGTAAATAGGTTGAAATTGTATTAAAATCATTGAAAATAAATAAATACCTATAGGTACCTGTGATAGTATATAGGTATGGTTGTATGGCCATCGTTTTACGTCGGTCGCACGCGAGAAAGAATCGAATTCTCTCTGCCTCTATTCGATTACCGGTTATAAAAATATAGTTCGGCTCCTACCGCCAGAGACGATAACCTTATTTTAAGGATAAACCGGTCCTTAAATGTGAACCCTCGAAAATAATGTGTCAGAAACAGACTCTTAACAATGAGTACACAACTCAAATTCGAATTAAGAGGACATTATATTATACTCTCATATGTGTTGTTCCGTCTTACAAACGCCCAGCATGGCATTTTACACTTAGAATAATTCATATTTATTTATGTTATTTTCAATATTTAAGTAAATTGATCTAATAATTCTTAGAAATGATTTTAATATAAGACTACTAATTACTATTATATGTATGTCATCATGTGAGAGTTTTAAATTTACTATTTTAAGTCACGTAATACACATTTTATAATTGTAAATTCTTAGTGAAATTTAAAACACGTATAACTTAGTTCTAACCTAATTATTAGATCCTTGAGACCATAGTTAATATTCTTAAATTTATGTTTTATAAATTTATAATTAGTCTACAATTCCGATTTAATGTTAAGAACTTTTACTGAGTAGTTAACGTAAAAATGATGTTATGTATAGTAACTAGTAAGATTAATATATACATATAGACAATACGTCATGCGGTTATAATATTTTCTTATACCGCGTCCACGCGTAATGAAATAGTAAACAAAATCTCAACTTTTTTATCACAGATAGGACTATTTGAAAAAATTGTTCTGTCGTCTAATCGTCTCTGTATAAGGATAATAATGTTAAAAATATATAGACGTTTACGTACAACAAACACACTCGTACATGAACTGCACCAAAATTACTATAAAATATTATAAAGATAGAACACCGATTACCTAGCTTTCTATTGATATATTATGTATCGGACGCATTGCCGCAATGCATTCACCCAAAATAAAACTACAGCAGATTTTATGACAAATGGTTACGCGGTACTCTGCAGGTTACCGGTCACACACTTAATATACATAAAATGGATCAAAAGACCACACATCTGATCGACGTTGTGTGCACAATATTATAATTTATATATATTATATACACTTTGTACGTTCGCTTCACCGGTGAACGCAGTTCCTCGGAAAGACCTAAAATCGTCGCGACTTGCTCCTCTATAGTACAGCTGCTTCACGTCGACGTCCGAGAAATTATTATCCTGAGGGACTCGGCATAATACGACTTGCCATCGTGCGACTCCACGCTGTATTATATTATGTATTATACCTATTGTACATCACAATATATATATACTTCTGTGTATAACGTTATTTGTCTTCTTATATTCGAGGGTCCTTGCCCTGCCCGCGTTGCAGGCCATGTCGATCTGTATAATATGGCGTTTTCGGTATAACGGCCCTCGTATTCAATGGACGCCGTCGTGTACATTATGTGTGCATACCCTATCTACCTGTTGTACCGGACATCATTCAGGGACACTATATATAATACAGCTGCAGGTGTCGAATTGTCCTGCCTGTCCGAGTCCGCCGTCCGGTAATACCGCGAGTACAACGCGTATGTCCATTCATCCGAACGTCGGCTTTCACCATTTATAATAATATACTTATCGTAAAATTTATCATGGAAATATTGAATAACGTGTTAGGTTGAACGCCGATATACATTGTATTATAGTATGAACCAAGGATTGGTGAACCTGCAGGCCGATTAGGGCGCCCATATGGGGGGGAAGGGAGGGACATGTCCCTCCCCGTGGAAAATGTTGAAAATCAGAAAATCTTAGCATATTGTTTGATATTTATGACCTCGATAAACGATAGATAACGATTGAAAATTTAAAAATGCATATAATCATAAATTGTAATTAAGATAATTAATATTTTTTTTATTTATATTTTATAATTTTTAATACCTTTTTTAAATAATTTTACTATTTAAAATATATTTTGTTTCATTAGGAACTTATATGGACATATTATATAATTAAATATTAATAAATAAATCATATTAGTAAAATACATATTTTGGTAGCATAAATACATATAAATCTGAGCCCTAGTAATTATATATAAATATGTATTATAATATAGTATATACAATATTCAATATACCTAAATATAGCCATTTCTATTTATAAATGAATTGATAAATTAAAATTTTGTCGCCCCTTGAGAATTTTCCTATGGGCGCCCTTGGCGTTGATACTAAAATTCTGAGGATAATCAAAGTTTTACAAAAAATATATGTACTAATGTACTATAGTTTATATAATATAATATGATTTTAACTACAAATTTTATTTTTTTCGGGCCAATTGGGTGAATTTGTCAACATAAAAAAAAAAATACAAACATTAATAGTACTTAAAAACATATTAAAATATTATCTCTAAGTTGTCACTGAACCTTCAGCCTTTTCATTATATTGTTGTTACTGCTTATCGTAAGACAATTTTTAAACAATAGATGTGTATTTACTTTTCTACAAGTTTAAATGAAATACTTCAGAGCACTAGTTTCATCCGTCTCATTTTAATCTAATCGAGATAATCATAGAAAAAAAATTTTCACAACTGTATATTGACGATAATATTGTTAGTTTGAATTGAGCTATTTTTTGAAAGTACAAAATGTGTCATGAAAATGAATTCCAAAGTTTCAAAATTTCATAGTTAGGAACTATTTTACTTATAAAATATGATATGTAAGTGATTTATTTTCCACTAAAAACCAATTAACACCGCGATGACAACGATTATCAAATAATGTTTAAAATAAAAAAAAAATGAGTATACTAAAATTAGGTATACCTAATCGATGGTAAGAATTAAAAGGTTTAGAGAGAAATAATAATAATAATAATAATAATACAATTTTGATATTGAGGGTTCTAGAGTTCTTATTAATACTCATCGTCTATAGCTATAGTTGCGCACCCACTTGTAGAGTAAAAATACCAATTCCACAAACATGACATAAGTAAACCGAACTAAATGTCAACAATTTTTTAGTCTAGGTGCATGGTTAATCACAACTCAAATACACGTTTTCGGGGCACAGTTGTGTGATCACAATTTTTTTTTTTTTTTGCTATCGAACTATTGCTAAACAATTTACTCCAGTATTACAAACAATTTCCATGTCAACATTTTGATCACGGAGTACCAGGGTAACAAATCTAAGATTTTTCGATTCTTTTATATTCAACTCAAAATTATGTATTTGTTCGCTGCAATTTTTGTTTTTTTGTCAATATAGATTTGTAAAGAAAAAATCAACAGAAAAAAAACCGACGGTTTGACATTTCTACAGAATCCTATCGGAGACGTGACACTACATACACGCATGCATACGCGCCGTGACTCAATATATAATGAGACAACCACTGTCGTCTCGTTGAAATTTTGGACGGATGTGATTGCCCGCCGGTAGTATTGGCATACTGGACTTTCTAGTTCCCTACTTTTATATATAACACGCTGTATGTCAGTCGTTGTATACATAAAATTAAGCCTATTATAAAAGTCTGTTTGAGATAAATGGATTGGTGGGTCAATAATCTGGGTTGTCTCGGAACTAAAGCAAGTTCGCGCCAGTAAACGTAATTAAATTGCATTTAGGTGGTATGAGGAAAAAACCGTGTGGACACTGTATATGTGTGTGTTTGTGCGTGCTTGTTCTGAGAAGGATAAAAAATAAATACGAATACAATTCGAAAACGGAGGACGAAACGAGAAGATCGGTTGCCGCAGCAGCAGCAGTGGTGTCGACGAGCGTGGTGGAGCGCGTGCGGCGGCAATATGCGCATATAGGAGGAACTCGTCTCCTCCACCGCCGTCGCCGCCGCAGCCGACGACGTCCGTCCGCACCGGAATTTCGACGTCTCACGGTGCTCGTTCGCGACCGGTTGTGGCGGCGGCGGCTGCTGCTGCTGCCGGTGATGGAAATTATACCTATATGGTTATACTTATATACATATATATACGTATATAACCTGTGTGGGGCCCAGCGTGAATTTCGGCGGCAGTCGTAGCAGTACTCCCTCGGCAATAATATTATATATATATATATATATATAGTATACAGTAACCACCGGGGACGAAGACGACGACGACGACGACGAAGACGACTATGGCGGCGGCGACTGGTCCGATATACCTGTGCTACACACACACGTACAAGTGTATTATATATCTTTTGTATATACGACGTGTATGGAACCTACCACGACCACGGTATTCGCCACCCGTAGACTCCGTCGGCAGGGCGGTCCCGTACAAAGACTCGCGCTCACTCAGTGTACCTATACGCGCGCGTAGTAATATGACTAGAATACGTCATATTATGTATATATATATATAGTTAGGAATAGGTATGTATATATAGTAATAATATAAAATATTAAATATTAAATACTCGGCGGCGGCGATGGTAGACAAATGAAGCCATTATAATATACGAATACAATATACACACATATGTGTAGGTACCTACAACACTTGTACGCGAGTATATATTATAATATTATTACTATACGGCGTGTGTGTACCGCGAGGGGAGGTGTACGGCGGACCTGGAAACTATTTCGAATCTCTCGTCCGATCTGAATAATATATTTAATAATATATACGATATACGCGAGTACACGTTTTTCAACCGTCCGTTTTCCTTCGTTATTAGATAATATATTTATATATATATAGATTATAATATTATACGCACAGGTATGTGTTTAATACTCCTCGAGCTGCAGACATTGTATATATGCGTATGTTATTATAATATATATATATATATAATATGGCCGTATGGGGGCACTCATATTATTATAATACGTAACTACCACCTACCTAGTCACTCGACTTAAGCCGCGCGATACAATGTCCACGGCGTTGTCGTTGCATCATTAATACGGTTTTTGAAAAATACACACGACGACAATCTACCCCCCTCCCCCCAAGACCGATTCAATCGCGACGTAATAGTAATATTTGAGCGTCTGGACCTTTGACAACGATTCATCATAATATGTATAAATATTTAATACCTATTATTATCATGTGATACAAAATCGTCTATCAATATGACGTATAGACAATCGAGTGGATGAAACGCGAGTAAGCTCGGGTGGGGTGAGTGAATAATCTCATGTTATATCGCACAAAATGCATTATTTATCGATTCTGATATTTTATTATAGATGTCGTTATCGTAAGTCAAATAATATATTATTAAAGATATTTTTATACAATCGTTTTCATGTACTTGAAAATGTCAGATAACATAGGTTTTTATTTTGGTTGTACACTTGCCCATATAAAAATGTGGTGAGCTGGGACAAGAGTATAATATCTAAAATGGGGAAGTTTAAACTTTCAATAATAGAATGTTTCAAGTTTTTACGATTGATATTTTTTGAAGGATAACAAAAATCGTTATTATAGGTTATCATGATTTAAACTTCAATTTCTCATATTTATTTTTGGTCTAAGTCTCAACTGGATTAAATTTTCTACTATAGTTACTACAATCAAAATTTAAAATAGAAGCATTTTGACTGCTCTTTAAATGATATAAATTATTATATGATATCTTTAAGTTACAAAAAATCACAATTTTAATAAATCCATTAGTATAATGGAAATCATTGGAGTGAGCATACTTGGTTAATCGATCTGTATTATATCTACAAACTACAGAGATGCAAAAAAAATTGACATTTCATGTACTAAATTTAATAAGATATAATAAGCGTAACCTCGGAAGTTGGTACTGCCACATAAATAATACTATTCTTCTGATTGGAATACAATAATTTTAATCTCTTATGTAAATGGCAGGAAACGGCCATTCCTCCGTATGACGAATTTAGATACTTTACAATATCCTAAACGATAATGGGGTATTGCCGGTATTGGTATCACAATATTATATACATTGTCACTATTCACAAAATGTTTCCAACGTAGACATATAATATTGTACACCAACATGTGTTAATATAATAGACACATTTTTGCTATAAAGAACATGTATTTTATTTTCTATGCTCCTAACGGAAACGTATAATAAAGATTATGCGTTAATAACAGGAAACGGACCGTTCGTTGCTCGAACAATCTACAACGTACACAGCGTGATATTCAGACCAAAAACGATTATTTATATATTGTCATTATTCGCAAATATCCTTTAAAATAAATTGGTATAAAAAATAATAATAATATATATACATTGTGTTATAAAATTTATCGAAAACTTAAACTTATATCTAGCTGAAAATCGTCAATATATTTATAATGGGCAGCATATGTTTGTATAAGCCACTAACGAGAAAATATAAAATATTGTATTTTATTGAATTACAGCAGAACAATAACACTGCACATCAAGTGAACCGATCTTTTGATAAAGACCAGGTAATAATTTAATTCAACAACATTTCACCACAATCCCATCAGAGTGCTATTATTGAGTGAAGGTATATTCATCATTTACGATCAATACATTATTATTGTATTTTAAGAATGCGTTCAAAAAATGTATTTTATATACTCAAAATTGGCATTTTACTCATGTGGGAGGTTCGCTATATAAATGACTACAATGATAATATACATTTTGTGTGTTGTATACGATTTAGTACAATTATTATACAAATAAAGAAAGATGAGAACGTAAAAAATATTAATAATATACCTATGTCAAGGAAAATTTCAAGAAGTACAAATTTTGTTTAAATCTTAAAACTATTTCGTATTAAAATGGATACGAAAAAAATTACCAAAAAACAAAATAAAAATAAGTATTTAACTTTTTATGGCTATACTAAAACCATATAGGTACTAGTATTTTATAGGTACTTAAAGTTAATGGCTCATCAATAATCAGAAGATGACCAGTGCTCATACTCGGAAAACCTATATATTTTTTATACATCTATAATTAATTATTTTTTTGATCGGAAAAATTCAAAACTGTTGTCAATCGAAAATATAAAATTAATAGTCATCATTTTTAAATCAATACATTCATTGCTCTAGTGTTCTACACTTCAGAATTTAAAATTTAAAATTGAATATAAAAAAAAATTGTGACTATAATATATTCTATATTATTTAATTGCGATAAAAACAAATTATCACAAATAATACTGAAACTTTTTCATAATGAAACAAAAATCGTAGAATATTAAAATATATCAAATACACATTTACTGAACAAATGTATGTGCCTACTGTCAATAATGGATATTATGATACGAATGATACTATAATTAATGTATAGGTAGGTACTCTGGTACTGTATAATTTTATTATTCCGACGAGGAAAATAGTATATACCTGTAACGCTTTAATTATTTTAGAGTTTTAAACATAAAATTAAGTTGATTTGAATAGAGATATTAATAATTAGTTATTACTTTATAGTTGATACAAAATATATGTGATATACGATTGAGAAACATTGGTACTATGATTATGAACAAGCTTAAGTAGGTAATTGAAATAAATTGTAATCAATTTTGATTTCACTAGATTAAAATATCGTTATGTAGCGGTGTATTGCGGTGTATATACGGTGTATTGCCTCAGCTGAACTAGTAGGGGAAGTATAAAGTAGCCTTTATTATAATATAATCTATTAAAACTGAACGATCACACAACAATTTATTTAACATTTACCTATGTTGTCAAAATATAATCAATATTTGTATAAAATATCGTCAATATTAGACGAACGAAAGTTTTACTGTGACCATTTTGGTTTTAATATAACATCAAAAAAGCTAGAAATATATATATATATAATATCATACATGTATTACATTTGCTGTAAAGTTGAATAGATGCCCATTCACCACACAATCAAAATACGTATGGTTTTTAGTTATATGTTGGTGGTCAATGCTAAAATCAATTATACATATCTAACAGTTGTTGCTTAACAAGAAACTGCTCTTACAACTTTTCCTTTTGTCGATTACTTAAATTATTTATCATCATATATTTTTAACATTTTTACTTTATCTGTATTAGATCGAAAACACTACTTCTAAGTTATAACATAGTAATTTACATCTATCTTATTATTTATACATTTATATACAGTAAAACCTCAATTTAATAAACTTCCATTTAACGAAACTACATAAGTTATCTATACAATGAAATATTTATGGAACTATACAATTTTCATTCAAAAACGTTACTATTTAACGAAATAATTTTATATTATTACAGCAATTTGAAAAGTATTATTACATTTTGATAAAATACATATTCGTTGATCAAACTTATTTAAATAAGTGCAAGTATTTTTAAAGTCAAAATGGTGTAAAAGTTGTTCAAGAAAGTATTCAGAAAAAGTTTCAGAAAGTTGTCAAAGAATAAAAAATAAAATCATAATTTACATACTTAGTATAATTTAAAATGTATTATTATCAATAAATTTTGATATTAGCATACATTTCGAACACTAATAAAGAGTTTTTTAAGTGAACAAGTATTATTTTTTTAAGGAAATTTCTATTTTACGAATATTTTTCAAAAAATCTTCAGTTTCGATAAATAAAAGTTCCACTGTAGATATTACGTAGTATTACTGTAAGAATATATATGTTATATAATTATGTAGGACACAACTAATTTAGTTTTTTTATTCAAAGTGAGTATTTGAAACAGACAGATCACAGATGCAACGATTTCTCTTTCCCGGTTAATACCGAAAATTATTTAAAAGTGTGCGGGGATTATTGAAAATAAATGCAGATCCAGGAGAGTGCTATGCTGCAAGTAGGCTTTACTGCTTTAGTCCCCCTTTTTAAAATTTCTTATAACATGTATTCATTTATATAATAAATAGTCTTAAAATCCATATAAATAATCTATTTTATACTAAAATTTTAACTATATTTTTTCTGAAAAATATGTATAGTTCCTCCGCTCATCTTAAATCCCTCATACTAGATCTAAGCTTGACACCACTGAACCCACCGATATTTTCTTAAAACCATCAATCTTATTCGTAATCGAACGTATTTAATAAATGCAGTGGTTTGATGCACTTGTTTTTATCCTTAAATAGGTTCAATGTTATCTATACCTATACACTTACGATTCATTAAGAAACTTCTTTCTATAATATATTATATATATTATGTATATACTGTTAGTAAAGTCGAACTCGAATAGTTGACGATTTATAAAAGAACACGGTGAATGAAACAACGGTAAATATGTACTAAAGTAATATATATATATATATATATATATATATACACTTATATACGACTTATAGTTAGTAAAGTTACGATACGCGCATACATTATGTTTGTGTTATTTATTATATAGGCTTTTTTTTACATTAATTTTATTAAAACGTTTTATTTTTATGAAGATTCAAGTCGGTATTTTACACCAGTTACTTTTTCGGACAACCTTCCCGCTGACCTCAGACACACGACACACATATACGTTTCCGTTAAACAGTTGTCTTCACGGAAGCGGGTATGAATGTATAAATATGTAATGTGATGGTAACAAAGAAAACGAAAATCCTGTGACGGTGGAGAGGTCGAACCCGAGGAGTACTCATTTCCCTTCTGTCGTCGACCCTCTCAATTTATTAATATAATCCATGTATTTTGATGAAAATGAATTTCTAATGAACATTATAGAAAATAATAATTATTAAGTAAAACTAAAAATGTAGAATACTCCCAATTAAAAAATAAATACGTGAATAGTAAATACTTCACTGGACTGACCAGACTAATCAGTAGTAGTCTTAGGGGGGTGAGAGATAAAAGTATTTTTCGTACACATTTACATACAAATACATGATCTCTTTTTTTTAGTGTAACTCAAAAAACAATAACGAAATCTTTATATCATAATTTTCTATTTACTATATAATTTTTAAGATATTTCGATTGTTTTGAGCTATTTATGAGAAATTTTTGATTTGTTATAATTTCGTTTTCATATATTATATAGACTAAAAAATATTCGAAAAGTAGAAATTCTTGAAAATGTAATACAAAGCTCGTCATAAGTTATTAATTTCTCAGTTTAAAAAATATCAAAAATTTATAGTCGCTATAATTTTCATAAAAGCTTAAATTCGTAAAATTAGTAAATTATTTTGTAGTTAGTAATTCACAAAAATCTTTGATTTTCACCTATTATTTGAAAAATTTAAAACAAGGTTCTTTTTAAGTTTTTCAACTTTTATAATATAAAATGATAATTCAACTGGAAAGACAAATTAATATTTTATTAGTATTTTAATATTAAATTTTTACAACATTCGATGTTCACTAGTAAAATAATTGTTTCTCAAACAATTATTAAAAATTTATAATTAAGTTAAAAAAAAATTATTGTTATTATAATAGATACTTGAAATTTTCACCAATATTTTATACTCACGTCTCATATTTTCATTAAATGATGACGTTTTAAAAAGTTTTTAGGCTCTTTTCAAGCTATTATTATAGCCATGAGATATTTTCAATTTTTTTTTTTTAGTTTTTTTTTTCGAATAAAAAATAAAAAAAATTAAAATAAAAAAATCTATAAAACTTATCTAACATGCCAAAATTCTTAAAAATTTAATCTAATGGATTCCTCGTGAGTAATTCATACAACAGCATTATAAAGTCTAAAATAAAAGAAGTTATTTTTTATAGACATTTATTTCAAATTAGGATGAAATTATTTATTTAACCGATATACTTTTATGTGAATTATATTATAATACATTTTACTAAGCGTAATGACATTTCGATTTATTTTAAGATATTAGCTATCTATACCAAGAATTTATTTTTGCTGTTTTATAGTATTTACAGAAAGATAATACTAAGTTATATTAAGTTTCGAGTTATCTAAATTGATATATCATGGTATAAATGTATATTATTAGGTATATGATAATAATTGTTTTGTAATTTGGCTATTAGTGCTTTTAATTGTTTTTTTGCATATTTCAGATTAAAACTAATAATCATCAGGCTGCTTTTACACCAATAAATGTATCACAGCAGTGTTTAAAATAAACGACAAACATCGATAAACTCCATTATTATCATTAAATATCACTTAGACATAACACATACTTATGGGCACAAATTACTATACCCATTATCTATTTTGGAAATTTAAAATATTCCCAACCAATTCACTATGCGCTAGTTTTTTTTATTACACCTACACACGATCAATTAAAAAAACTTTACTATACTTGCATGGGCGCCCATAAGTAAAATTTTAGGGGGGGTCAAAATAAAAAATTCTCAAATGTAAAGATAATAATTATATTATGGTAATATTTATTGAGTAACAAGTTTTTAATATTTTTTGTCCAGGGGGGGCAAGTGCCCCCCCTTGCCCCTCCCAATGGGCGCCCATGTATACTTGAACAGTTGAACTGCTGCACCAATAAGAATTAACGTTAGAAAGTAGACTATAGCCCAGGGGAACCTTTTTCGAAACACATATTCACATGCCAAAATGTTATAAGTCGTAATGAAAGTCTTAAACAAATTGATTTGCCACTAATTTCATATTAAGTAAGTTCATGTGTACCTATAAACATTTTTTTCAGGATGGTAGATTCTTAAAAATGTTCTGTGAAATTATTTTAAAATAAATTGTGTATTTCATAAGTAATAGGTATTTTAATGTAAAAGAAGCGGCATAATTATTTTTCCAATTATGCATTAATCCACTATTTTAATTCAAAGTAGTTCATTATAAAAAATGAACTTTTATAAGTACATGTTTCATTTAAAATGAACCAATATAGTAATCAAATTAAAAAAAAATATGTCTGTAAGGAGTGAGTTTCAATTTTTTTATAATTGATAATTATATTTTTTAGAAATAATAACTAATTTTGTACAATATATTTTTTTTCACTAAACGCAATATTAAACAATGAAAAAAAATAAAAAATATAATATAATATAAAAAATAAATATTAAAATAAAATAAATATTAATATTTTCCCATAGATACTATGAAAATATGGCCAACTTGTCAGATTTAGCATGCGCGCACCATAGGTTCGCCACCCCTGTTTTACCTTTAGCGTCCTTGTTTGTAATATTTATTAATAATTGTTATAAATTGTGTATTACAATGTATGTGTTTTGTCGTAAATATAATGTAAGCCAAATAGCGTTACATGTTTTTTTGCTTACGAATATAATCGGATAAAAACGGTCAGGGATATTAAATCGATGACGGTGGAGTTATTGAAAAGAAAAAAATAGCGCGTCATTGATATTATACCTGTAGTAGAAGTACCGAATGCATTCGTCCACCCGCATATTATTATAACACGTAATATATGCGCTTTGTTGCGGTGGCGACAACGATATTATTATTGTATAATCCTTCCGATTGAGATAAACAAAAAAAAAAAAAACAAACACAAAACGCCGTTCACCCAGCATCGAAAATTTCTCATTGCGCAGTTTCATTTCATTTTTTTCCCCGCCCGTATCGAATCGTCTTGGCGACGAAACGATATTAATTACGGAAAACAACGGTTACGTATTATACACTCTAACATAGTACCTAATATATTAATATGGCGTACATTCGTAAAATGCTATTTTTTAAAACAATAATAATATTGAATAAAAATAGTTTCTTAATAATATAACATTATCACAAAAGCAAAATAGATTAGCACTGAAATATTATACATATATTATAATACATGATATACGTATATTATATTTAGTCTAAAATATAAATCAATATAAATGTAATTGCCATATAGACCATACGTATACTAGAGTCTATTAATTCGGATTACATTATAATTTTGAAATAGCGTTGATTAAAATACTTAATACTTAATTATAATAATAATAATGGTTGTATCTAAAGACTATAGTATCTAATATATTATCTAGAGTAACACAATAGAATATCTATTAAACTCACTGCTGTGGTGAGCACTGATATCCAGCCAGAAGTCTTCAATGGTCCAACCCGACACGACATTTTCCACAATACCTACTACATGTGTGGAAAATGATTGATTTTTCTGCTCGACATTTTTGCGTAAGAAATTAGGTACTACAGTTTATTTGAAAATAGCTCCAAAGCATATAATAATATATACGTATAGGTATGTTATAGAATATAATCTGTACTCAATTCCCAATCCATATACATGTGCTAAAATAGTAAAAGGACCACTAAAGCGATGACAGATTTAATGTAACTACCGAGTACCGACCGGTCGTCAATCGTCATGCTTAATACATTACAGTACCTATATATAATAATAACAAACAAACAATAACTTTATATAGCCTTTGGATAGATAATTAGGTGAAAGCGTTTCACACCAGTGTCGTTGGCGGAACTTTGAGGTTTTAACACAGCTGTCAGCCATCGCGTGATCTATACGGAGTATTACTGTATATATATATATAAATATTATACACCATATATCATCTCATAAACCCGTGGGAAGTTTGTATATTATGCATCGTGTCGGTTAGGACTAGCTGTTAAGAGGGTCGGCCCCCCTACCAACATAATATTTTAATATAATAATATACACCACCATATGTATCGTGATGTTTAGTTAATAAAATAATCGAGTGAAAAATGAAAATAACTTTAAATATAATTGTACACGTGACATATTGTTGATTAGGCACTAATCAGATTTACTTTAAAAAAATAAAACAGCATTATTCATACAATAATTATAATCAGTGAAAATGTGAGTAAATGTTAAGGTGGACGCAATACACAAACGTACACCTATACCTACGTCCGCCCACCCTCGACGATGGCGCCACCCGCACCGTTTGACGAGTGCAGGTGAATATCACCAGCTATAAGTATGTACCGTCATTTAAACCGTAAAAACAGAATCTGGCCAGATTTTCATACATATAATACTACTTAATATATATACTCGTATATATATATATATAGTTCGTAAGCTCCTATTTAATAATAAGTATATATACTATTTTAGACAAGGGAAATATCGGTTCGACTCCGACGACGGACTGTAGAGAACAACACGCCGGACACCATCATCGCAAGTCATATTATATTCACTACCCCGTGTGTATGGCACGCAAGAACAATACGTCCATTTTAATTTGAAATTCAAATCGAACGCTATCGACCACCGTACACAACTCATCATAATATTATTATATTATATATAGTTAGAGACGGGGTGATATAACACGACGATGTGTATAGTGCACGCAATACAACAATAGTAATATACGTAAAAAATAATATAGATCCGTATCGAGTGGATATAATATATTATTATACCATTTTTATCAATACATGTCTGCGAACCGCCGTTATTACGTTATACGTTGTGTAGTTATACATTATATATGTATATATATGTAATATGTATAAATGCACCTTTTAATATTATTTTATCGGTGTCTCAGATCACGAATTCAGAAACGCGTCGTTACAAATTTTAAAACCGTTAATATTAAATATAATATTATATTATATTAATGACTAATGAGACGATCGGAAGTTTGTAATATAATATATTGTATTATAGGGGGACAGTGCGCAATTGATGTTCCGTGATTATATATACCTATAATAGTAGATGCCTATACGGCTATACATACGCATTATTCATTGTTCAGTATATTTATAATAATTAATAATAAATATTTATTAATATTGTTAACGGTTAATATTTAAGTTTTTAACGGTTATACATATTTTAAGATTAAGATTGCAATATTATACGGCCTGCATTTTCTACAGGGCGAAACCGTCACGCTAAAAACCTTCAAAAGGTATCTACAAAAATCGAAATTTAGAGACACGGTAAAATTTTAAATAATAGGTATATGATATATCTCGTAGTATATAAACTTATTGTGCCTTGTCCCTAATGATATTTTTTTATATCATATTACTATTGTTAACTTTTGAGTCAATATTATATACCACCTTGTGAATATGGAATATATTAATTAAATTAAATTTTATATATGGATAGAATATGGATTCATGGTGATACCATAAGTACCTAATATCTTAAAATTCGTCTATTTATTTTGAAAATGTCATTGCGTATGGTAAATGCATAGGTAATATATTTGTATGCGTAAAAGTTGTATAGGTCACCACAAAACATCGTCGACAATACTGATCTTCCTAATATAGTGAGATCTTCCATAAAATTTTCAAACTGTTTATGATGGACCCGATTACCCGAAATATTTAATCAACAATAATTGAAAATTCAAAAATATCTAGAAATAATTAGAAATCAGTCATAGGTAACATATATCATTGTAAAATCAATACTGTTCAATTCTGCTCAGAATCTATAAACGGTTGGTACTTATATGTAAATAGGATTGTATTGTTTCAGGATACTTCTTAAATGTTATAAAAATTTAAATAATTTAATTGTGATAGTTATTCCCAAAAATTTTAAAAATACAAATTTAAATAAATTAATTTTAAAATGAAAAAAAGGTGATCATACTTGGTGAATCACTCTGTATTATTTATACCTACAGGGTCATAGAAATTGACATTTTAACCATTAGTTCTAATAATAGTAACTCCGGCAGTTGTAACTACTACGTAAATATTATTCTATTGATAGGAACACAATAATATTAATCTGTTATATTATAATGGCAGGAAATGGTCATTCTTCCATCAAATTTAGTTCTTTACAATTTTTAAATGATATGGGATATTAGTATCACATTATATGTATATTATTGTTATTAATCACAAAATATTCACATCGTAGACACAAATTGTATACCGAAATGTGTTGATATAATGGACTTGTTTTTGCTATAAGAACATTTATTTTATATTCTATGCTCCTAACGGAAATGTATAATAAAGATTATGCGTTAATAGCAGGAAATGGATCGCTCGTCGTTTGTCCAAACTACGATATTTACTAAGTGGCAATGCATTCATTCCAAAAATAATAATCAATTATCATTATTTGCAAACATTATCTTAAGTAGGTTATTATACTAAATTACTAAATGTATTGTGCGTGTTATAACATTTGTCAAAAACGAATGTCTAGAAATTCTATTATAATGCTATCGCGAGAAGGTATGTTACTATCTACAAAACATTGTGACTATCTAGTGACTACGACGTATTCTCAACTTTTTTTAATTGGTAAATAAACATCTTAAAAAGAACTTTATATTCAATTTTCGAGAATTTTCATTAGCAAAAAAATGTTCAAACAACATATTTTATAAGAAAAAAACTAATAAAAATATTATTTATAAAAAGTCCAAAAAAAGTCAAAATTTTTTTTAAATTTAATATGTACCCGCTTAATCAATATTAATTATATCGTTTAAAGTTAAAATATCTACGGTTATTTATTTTTAACTTATAACAATAAAATAAAATAGGTATTGCTTAAAAATTTAGTTTTTCATTAATTCCAGGTTATTTTGAACAGTACTGGAAATTTTTAATTTTGCACCCTTTTAAATACAAATTAGATCTAGTTTTTATTAAAAACCTGTCTTTAAGTTAAAAATCTAAATATTTTTCCATCTACTTATCACAAAAACAACATACATCGCATTGTAAAATAAATAACGTCGCTAAATACATCGCTCAACTCAAAATCTAAAACAAAGTTTTACTTTATTTAAAAATCAAAACATTTCTTTAAAATTAGCCTTTCTTGTAATTTCTATATTGAATTAAAATCAAACGGTCTTCAGTCATCATAACCTTGACATTGAAAAAATCAGACTATATAATAGGTATGTTTTTTTATATATTTTTGATCCATCTCAAATATTACGGATAAAGTATATATAAGTTTATCATGAAATAAATGACGTAATGCTGTAATGACTAATGGTAAGAAAAATATTTAATGAATTTCGCTGAGATATGAAAAGCCTGGGAAAACATCTAATTATCATAGAATTGTGATAAAACCAATTAGATAAATAATAAACCATAGGTATTATGCTATAATATAAGAGTAATCAACACGATATTATTATGTTATTAATAATAACATAGTATTTCTTGAATACTATAATATTATATTATTACCCATAATTTATAAAAATTCTTAGATATACTTTAAAAACTAATATTTTTAGTGTGTATAGAAGTATGAGGTTCAGCTTCTCAATTTGATTGAAAACTATGTGTAAACACGTACCTATATCAATCGATAAAGTGAATAATATGACAGGGTGGTCATTTACAGACTTACAGTATCAAATGTATATGCATTTTTATTTTTTTATTCACAATGCTCATAGACAATATAAATATTTGATACATCAATGCACTATGAATTATTTCTTATAATAATTTTTTATACTCTGTTCAAAAAGTTTCTTTAAAAAAAAGGAATGAAGTTCGATTACTTTTACTGACATAAAAAATATGAGCCAAGTTCTTTATTTGAATATATCTACGTTTTATCATCATATTTTTGAAGGAACTTATACACATAATAATATATTCTTTATACATAATTATATAAGTGATTATTTCAATAGTAAGCACTCAACATCTTAAAAAACTATCAAAAGCAATACATAGTTAATTTCCTATTCTTAATTAAAATATTTTTGTAAGATATTCGATGTATAGAAATCAAATTTCCAACATCTATTTTGTATCAGTTATATCTTATAAGTAATTAGATGGCACCAGTCGAGTATAAGTAGATATACGTATAGTACAATAGAGTATAGACCAACATTTTGATGGCAATATCATTCCTACATTCATCTATAAACATTTTAATAGGCATCTACTATCTACTAATAACTAATTAATTATATGTATTAATACTGAAAAATACTGTAGTCGTTTTCAGAAAAAACATACTGCTTTGAAATTAAAAAAATATTATGTATAATATATTGCCTTTTAAAATGTAACAATTTAAATGTCGATTACGATAAAAAATATTAAACTTTTTAATCAAATAAGTTATAAATTACATTCATAAACCTTAATATACTTTTCTCAACAGTAAAAAGTGGATAAAGAAAAGAGGATCGCCCTATGTATAATAATATTTAGTAGATATAGGTCTCTGGTCTATATTATAATTTTAATATAAGCTAATATGGTGTAACTGAGAGCAATCGTGTAATTTCTGCACGAAGCCGAAGAGACATTTAGGTATTATATTATATTAATATAAATAGTAAATAATATACTTACGCATAATTCGATTATATTTTAATAGTATTCTTAATGCTGTAAATGCTTCGAATAGGTACTCCAAAAAGTATTTTTTCAATTTCTGAATGAGTATATTGTTTCATTCAACTCTGTTCACCGGGTACTTGTATACGTAGATAAATATTATATACGCGCGGTATACTCGCAACAGGGCAGTCTTGAATAATTCCCAACCTTCAATTACGTACCAACATATATGTAATATATTAATATGAGTAATAAAACACACATCTCTTTTAGTCTAATGTCATGTGTGTGGCGGACGGTTACAATTTCGACACCGTTTTTTTATAGATGTATCTATATAGGTATATATATAAATTATAGGTACTGTATATATATATAAATTAAATATAATAAAATATACACGAGCGCACATACTCGTGTCCACTCTAAAAAGCATTCGACATCCCCTTTATATAGGTATATGTGTACGGGCGTATAATATTGTAAACATTTTAGCTCGCATTTTAGTATAGCATTCTATTTTACATCATACGAATAACATATTTTAGTATTATTACCATAAAGTGCCCTTATAGACATGTATAATATATTCCAAACACTAATTTCTCTAAATACCACTATATCGCGAGTACCAATAAATTTTGCCACTTTACGAACAATGAACGTATGCTGTTCTATTTATCGTGCATAATTATATATAATATTACTACCTAATTGCGTAGTTTCTGATTTACGGTCAAGTCGTGTACTATTATCGAAGACATTGCTACAAAAACTAGACAAAATAGCAATTTTCACGTAATAAAAAAAAAAGAAGAATTTCCTATGAGGATATATTGTAATAAACCTTATTATAGCCGTATTATACTCGTATTCGCGGTATAGTATAAAACTACGAGCTATTTCTCGCAGTTTCCCTCACATAACAGTATTTTTATTCCTATTACGAGTTAGGAAACTAATTTAAGCTTAGTGATTTTCATTAATTATGTCGAAAAACATTAATACAAGTTTGAATAAATTTTACCTTAAAAATACTATTTTTCATACAAAACTTGCCACTGCTTCTATTTCTTTAGTTAACTTCTATACAAAAAAAAAAAAAAAACACAAATTAAACGATCTCTACAATAAATACATGTACCGGATCAGTCACCATTCAAAAATAATAAAAAATCTGACACTCCAAGAGCACAACTTCGACCGGCTCAAGCACCACAAACAGGGTTTATAGTTCGTTTCACCGCCGTTTATTTCGCCACCGGACGCGTATAACTATATATATTAACAAACCCTCTGTTGTCCCAGCAACGTACGTAATTCCGCACATTTCATTGGCTCGTTTTAATTTCGCGCCAACTTAATAATTAGGTATATTTAAACTTTACCAGATACCCTTTTTTTTGTAATTTTTTTTAGCAGTGACACCAATGTGAAAAAAACGTTATTACAGTGATGCCCGCGTTGTCACTCGTTCGCTACGCTGCGCTCGGACAAAAAAAAACCAAAATATCCCTCGACTTGTTATGCATCACAACTTCAAGTCGGTCACTGGGTAACCACCGCATAACCTAACTTACCACTATTATCATTTTCCAGACTAGTACGAAACGGTCGGCGGCGAAATAACCAAGTCCGCCACAAATGACATTTTGCTCTATGGGTGTAACAATACATTATTATAATATGTTTTTGCTATCTAGGAAGATAAAGAAACAATTCTTCGTGAAATATACAAAAAATATAACACTAATCGAATGTAAAGTAAGGAACAAAAACAAAATATCCAAAATAGGGATAGAGGAGATTGAACAAATTAATATAATAATTTATATAGAATAAGCCAGAGTAAATGTATTATTGTTTAATACGTTTATTGAACTTTACTTAACAAAATTCTTCTACACTAAAACTATGAAAATATCATTGAAAAAAATTGTATGTGTTATCGGCTATGATGTCGAGGGATATTTTTTTAAATAGAAAAAAAAACGATGATTTCCAAATTCCAACATCACAGGCAAGTTTTTTATCGGGTAAGTACTAAGTATATTATACACTAGTAATATTATACTATATAACTATATACAGGTCATACAGGTGCATCGCATTTACTGTAAATGCTATGTACAAATGACTAAGCATTCTGTTTCATGTTAGCCTTTTTCTAAAAGTATGTATTGTATAATATATTTATAACATAATATATTAAGTATTGTATTATTTTAGACCACAGTCCGTCGCGCATCCGTCGTCGTCGGCTGAATTACACCGCCGCCGCCGCACATAACAATGACATGACGTAGGTCGTAGGAATATAATATATTATGCTATATGCGGGAAACACAAAACGAAACGAATATATTATTATAATTATTTAGGTATAATAATAATAATGATTATTATTATTATTATTATTATATGACAAGACGGGCCCCGGTCTGCGGTGCGCGCGCCGTGTGATTTTTTTATTTTTTTTCGCGTGCGCGCATTCGGGGCCCTGCGAATTCGCAGCGACGTGGTACCTATGTACAATATGATGGCTGTAGATAATATATATATATACATATAAACATAATATAAGACGTTGATGGTAATAATAATAATAATAATAGTATAGGTATATAACATAATGCGCGTAAAATATTGTCGTTTTCTTTGTGAGGTGAAAAGAGACGGCGCGTACAATAATAATAATATTATGTGTATGATAATATATGAATGCACACTCGTACAGGTGTGTGTATATGGTATAAATAGGCACCGCCGCCGTCGGAGGAGGTGGCGCCAATATGCACAGACAATAATACTCGCGCACACATACACACGTAAAACGTATACGTATTTATATATATATACATTCGAAATTTATATGTATGTGTGTGAGTACGTACTGTGTGCGACCAAATTATATGTATTATACGCGATGGTCGGCGCGGGGGTGGGTCGGCCGAATATTATTATCCGTGTGAAGCCGCGCGACGGTCCGTTGTTTCTGCCGCCCGACCGAACCCTGTTGCACCACCGAGAAAGCCGCCGCCGCACGATAGTGCAGCACCGGTGTTGATTTGGTTGTTGTTGTTGTTTTTTTTTTTTTTTTTTTTTTTTAATCGGCGGTTCGATCCGTTTATCGTGGACGGGGAGTGTTTCCCTTTATCCTACATAAAATGATTTATTCGATATGGTTTTTTATTATTATTATTATTATTATTACATTTTTCGGGGAACTCGATGAATATAAATACAAAAAAAGAAAAAAATAATAATAAATAAAAGTATGTTTCTAAGTGTGTGTAACACACTGATATTATATATTATATACCTAGGTAGTATTAATATACGTATGCCTACCTACATTGTATACATTATTTAGTTTAATAGAAATAGCTAATTCGGCGGATTAAAATGTCTTTTGTTTCATTTTTCATATGCGAGTTGAGGCAATTGCTAAAACAAAAAAGGAAGAATATGAAATTTAAGTTGGTCTTGTAAGCGGTCATTAATAGGTAGCTATATATTAAAATATAACGTGTGATAGACAACTTAAAGTACCATATATAGGTATATATGTATAGTATTAAGTCATTATAACTATGATCACTGGCGAGAGAAGAGGTAGGTATACTTACGTTTAATATATATTGTATGTACAGTTGATAACTATATAATATATTCTATATCAATAATTTGTCATTCAAATGACTATGTTCATTGACTGCTGTCGGTTTGGTTAAGCCTCAATTTATTTTTATAGTTGATGCTTTTACAAACGTTACTTGATAAATCTTGAGGATTATAGCTATCTAAAAATGTTTAACCAATATTGTTTGATATTTTTTTTCCCCTATTGCTGTATTTAAATCTAGTTGTACCTATATAATTACAATATTATTAGAACTTTCTTCAGGAAAATGTGTTCAAATATCCTCATCAAATCACTAAAAAGTTCAAAATTTTTATATTTAAACAAATTTCCCAAAAGAAAATTCCAAAAAAGTTAGTAATATTCAAAATAATGCATGTTATATTTTAATTAATTAGACTGTACCTAAAGCCTATAAGTATATTTAATAGTTTATGATGAATATGTTTCTATTTTAGATTCTGAACGAAGTTGGTTTTTACAATGATGTATTTTTTTTTGTGTCTATGTACAGCATAACTTGTCGAAATAATAATGCTTCAATTTCAAACTTCGGGGGTGGTTTCCGATGACAAAGTGAATATTCTTGGTGCATTATAGAAGTCAAAAGTAAAAATTTTCCAGTAGTTTTCAAAAAAATCGATTTTTTGTTATGGTTGTAACTCAAAAACAAATCACTGTAAACACATGAAATTCTTATCATATATTTATATTCGTGTTATCTATATAGGTACAGTTAAATTTTTAAAATATTTTGGTTTTTTTTAGTTATTTATAGACAACCGAAATTTTCGATTTTTCTAAGAATTTTTTTATTTTTTTAAGTGTCCTGAGAATACCTAAAAATTGAATTCAAGGTTTCTTATAAGTTGTTTTTATTGTAGCTAAAAAAATTCAACATTCATTAGTCACAATTTTTTTTATAATAATCGTTTAAGATTAAAATTTTTACGAAATTTGTCAAAATCGTGAAAATTTTCAAGAAATTTTATAGTTGAAAATTCACAAACTTGTTTGTAATTATATCTAAGGTTAAAGAGTAAAACAATTAGTTTTCTTTAAGTTTTAGCTTATATAGTCATATAGCTTTATAGAAAACTCGAAGCATCATTATGGGAAAATGTTATGAGCGTTTGAGTTTTAAATTTTATGAAATTCTGTAACAATAACGATTTATCCTCAAAAGATTTTCAATATTTGTTATTAGGTATTCGTATATATTAAGTCGTAGATACTTGAAAATTTCACCAGTTATTAAGATTGACATTTTATTTATATGATTTAATTTTTTAAATATTTTACTAATTTTAAGGTTATTATAGGTATTTTAAATATTCGTTTTTTTTTTTAGTTTTTTTTGTTATAAATATCAATAAAACATTTTTGGCTGAGTAAAATTACTTTAAAATTTAATACAAAGTTCTTCATAAGTTATTCTTATTGTGATCCAAAAATTATAAAAATACATAGGCACAATTTATGATTTTTTTTTATTAACATTTGAAGTTAAAATATTAACAAACATTCGTAAAAAACATAAATATTTGCTAATTATTTTGTAGTTAAAATTTATAAAAAAATTTGTAAGTAGCTAAGAGTTGAAAATTGAATATACTAGATTCTCCATAAGTTAAATAAATTAGTTAGACAATAATTATAAAAGAATTTGAGCGCTGGTAAATTTAAAAAAATGTATCTTATGTTTAAATTTTTACGAAATCCAAAATTCACGCGTAAAATAACGATTTACTATCAAATAATTTTTGATTTTTGTTATAGTTAAAAATTATTAGTCGTAGAAACTTGATACACACACCACTGTTTAAATTGGAATTTTCTATACAAGTTTAAATTTTGAGGTATTCGAATCATTAAAACATAATATAAACTTATATTATACAATGTATAATATACATACATTTATAGCGATATTTGCACTTTTACCACAACATATACATTTTGTGATTCTGTGATTAAAGTTGAACGCAAAATATTATTGAATAATTAATAATTAAAATAAAAACTGAAAAATAGATAACCACTCAACTATCCACTATCCAATAGGTGTCAAGTATTCCTCGTCATCGACTAGGTCACTGTAATGAATGTGTTAAACTTAAATTCAATGATATAACTGATAAGTCATTGATTGATCCTTCATTTAAAACGGCCACTGTTAGCCTAAATTACTAACTATTATTATATTATTATATTATTTTTATTTAAATTACTGAAATTTATATTTTAAAACTTAGGAAATCTATCTAACTCTTTAAGACAGAGCTTTCTTTATGCTTATCACCCTTGTATCATTAATGACCGATATAGGTACCATTATACACTCCATTATTGTGCAATCCATTCATAATTTAATCCATCATATTAAAATCCCAGTGTTTTAATAAGCTGAATTTGCAATACTGTGGTTATCTTTTAAATATACCATGTTACCAGGTACGTGTGTTACCGTACAGTTTAAACATATTCAATATTTTGAAGTCTAATTACAGTGGTCAAATGGTTTCAATCATAAACACTGACAAAAGGTTTAAAAATTGAAAGGTTTAATTTATTAGTCAGTTAATAATAGTAAAATTACATTCATTGTAATATTAAATACAAAAATACAAGTTTTCTTTAAAAATAAGACTTTAATTTAAATAAATCATTTATTTTATTTAAAAATCTAGATAAACAAGTAAATTATAAGATAAATAAAAACTTGTTTAATCAAATTGTTTTTTATTAATGAGCGAACTTACTTTATTTATTTTACTAATGCGCTGATTCTAGAAACCGTAAATTTTCTTAATAAAAAAATAAATAAATAAAATAACTTCTAATTTTCCACGACTTTTCAGACTAGTGAAAATCATCTAAAATTTACTAGGCTTTTCATGTTATCCAGTCAAACTTCGTGGGCTGGTAGAAGAATACCGAACAAGTTTTCCAAACGCTTAACGCGTCTAGAAAACAATAAGAAGTTAGGTATAAATGTATAATATAAATAAATACATGTATATATTGTGATTACCTTTAATAATATAATATTTAAACAAAAAATAAGTGGACGTTACACATTGCCAATAAAGTCACAAAGTTTCATAAGTATATAAAATGGTATTTAATAAACATTATTGTTGTTCTAAGCACTACATAACTATATGTTTGTTAATATTTGTCATAAATAAAATATAAACGACTACTTTAATAGGTACGTCATTATTGTGCACTAAAAAATATCACTAGATAGTATATATGGACGGATAAGATTCACTTAAACTAAAAAAAACGCATATTACACAGTATAAAATAAAATAAAAATGTATACATAAAAATAATGAATAAAAAATATAAAAAGCAATTAATATAAAAATATATACCTATAAGAATGAAATCGCGATAACTAACTTTTATTCATAAACGCAAGTACAAAAATAAAATAATATACATTATGAAAATAAGTCAATGTTGTAAAATGTTTAAGTGGACGGATTATATTATTATGATTATTTATACATAATGTATACAATATATGTATGTAATGTATATGTATATTGTAAATAGTGATTTTATGTTTAAATGTTTTTTTTTTTTTGGCAGTTCTACGTGTTGTCAGAGATATTTGGAAAATATTCCCATTATAAAAATCAATCCATTTTTATATGTACTTCCTAAATGATAATTACCTAATTATAAATCAAAATATGGAAATATAATACCCAGTATACTCAGTATGTACTATTGTTGTACTATAAGTTATATATATATGGGAATTTTGAATGTTATTCATGGGTAAGTATGATCCATTAACTAAATATTAGATGTAATAAACTTATTCCGATTTTATTCAAACATAATTTAATGCAATATTTTATTACCTTTATATTTTTTAAATTAAATAGTTTTTTTGTGATTTACTTATTAGTGAATCTTTAAAAACAGATACAACTATAATAATAGTTTGTTTTTTATGTTCAAAATTAAATTTGTGTCATATAATATTAGATAGCGTTTAATATTATTTTACCATTTTTCTTAACGTATTATTATCATTTTTTAACTAATTATAGATTAAAAAAATGTTTGTTAATAGCATAGTATAAAATATTTTATTAATGATCTGTTTTAAAAAAACTCTCTTAAATTTTACCTATAATGATAAAAAAAGTAAATTAATATTTAATTATTTGTTTGTATTGATATTTAATTATATTAAAATTATTATAGACTAGTATATTATAATTTATAAGTTATATGTACATAATATTAGAATGGATTCATTTTTATACTAGGAATTTTTCGCTCGAAATTCATTATTTTAAAACAACTTGTAGGTATGAACATTATAATCACTATAAACTAATTATTTTATACTATATTATTACAGTGATTCTCAACTGGTGTGCCGCGAAACACTAATGTTCCATGAATTTACATTAGATGTACCGAAAAATTATTGAAAATATAAATAATTCATACACGTTAAAGTGTGTAGGGTGCTCTGGGATTTTTATAAAACACCCATGCTACGAACAAAAAAAAGGTTAAGAACCACAGCTGTATTATCTAACATCGGCGCATGCGTTTAAATGGCTTATGCTTGAAACGTTTTAAACAAGTATTTTTACAACGTTGAAATTATACTTATAAGTAAATTTTGCAGTATTTAAATTAAAAATCACACTTATTTCTACAGAATAGTATTAAATCACAATTTTAGTATATTAAATAATGGCTGTCAATCATATATTTTGAACACAGGCGAGAGTTTTTGATTCATGCGTATAATAATATTATTAATAATATTTCAAGGCACTGTTTCTGCATAATATACATTAATTGGTATATAATGCGGCACATTACGTACACCAAAATCATATATATATATATAATTACTTGTATGAACAATATTATACTGAGTTTACCGTTGCAGGTTTATATTCTTATAAATATATATAATCTATTATGATATATTTTGACCATAATCACAAAAGTTGACCATACTCAAAACGAATTATTGTCTTAAACTTAAAACT
The DNA here is from genome assembly GCF_020184175.1 of Aphis gossypii. Lineage (NCBI taxonomy): Eukaryota > Metazoa > Arthropoda > Insecta > Hemiptera > Aphididae > Aphis > Aphis gossypii. The sequence goes on from NC_065533.1 coordinate 42,024,480, forward strand.
ATACGTTTAAAATAGTAAAAAAAAAGTGTTATAAAAATATAATAATTGAGATTATTATATGTGCGCGTGCGCATTACGTTTTAGATCTATTACTTTTTAAATGATGCTGTACAACCTCAATAGTAACACGATCGACAGACAGACTGCCGAGTTTCTGCTCGCATTGTTGGTCAAGTACAGATCGGGATTACCTGGAAAAAAAATACACACAAATATATTAAACAGAAGTTTGACACTATGAGATAAGACATTCTGATCAGGAATGACTCCTCCCAATAATGCAAGACAAAACAATTAAACCATTATAAAAGACATAATACACAACGATCACAATAAGCGTAGGTACATCTTACCATTTGGATGAAAACCAAACACACAAGTTAAAATTAAATACATATTGAATATTGAAATACAATATGGCAACGGAAAACAAATCGTAATGATTAAATAGTGTATTTTATACGTATGCAAATAAAACGTATGTAGGTACCTATACGTTTTTTTTTTTTTTGATAGAAAAGTGTTTAAAACGTGACATTGTGACGTGCATGTGATCAATTTAGAAAACAATTGTTGTTTTACTCAAATAATAGTTTTAAGGTTTTGGAAAATCACAATTATTGAGATTTTAAAATATTAAGTACAATATTATTATAATTATTATTTCAGTAACATGAGTTATACAATTTTATTTTTAACAATACGGAAATATAAGAGTAAAATACAACTAATATGAGTAAATATTTTTCCAAATTCATTTAATTGGTACATAAAAAACTAATTTTTAATGAAATTACGTATCAAGTAAATAATTTAGAATTTTATACAATTCTATGTTTTCCATAAAAACACTCATGTTTTTACTAGGTAGATTTATTGCAATATTAAATCTTTATTGAATATACATGAAAATGTTTATCATAATTCATATAGTTACACGCACAAGCAATAGTTATAGGCTTATAGCTGAAAACATTATTATGTACTAACACGAATTTACTATTAATGTATATGTATTTTTTTATAAATATTTTAGATTTGAATTATTATTGTTTCAAATTTATAAATCATAATATTATTTTTTTATAAAGAAAAAACTGTTGCATATATCCAACAACTTAACGTTACTATAATAAGCACATACCAGTCTGATTAAAATTACTTCCAGGTTTTTAAAAAAAAAAATTCTGTTTAAATTATACACTATAAGTAATTTATGCTGATATTGTATAAACTTTCGAATACTTTTGTTAATTTAGTATAAAATATTATGTACATGGATATAATAATTAATATAAAAAAAAAGATACCAGTTTATTTGTAAAATATACGCAATAATAACATATACTAGCATATTATTACGATTATTTTGGATATAAAATAATATAAAAAAAAAATAATATTAAGTCCAATTTATACAGGCAGATATTACGTTGTATTTTAATAACTTATTAGAATGTCTTAACGTGTATTATTAATTATACAATGCACAGCAAACTATTAATTATTAATATTACTCATTTATACTCTATTATTAGCGATAGTCGACTACTAATAAACTGCGTAAAATTAACAATTTTATTTACTGCAAAATGGTTTGAGTTTAGCGTTAAAATTCATTTGTGATAAAAAGTGAAAAATAAAACGTTATTTAAAAAAAAAAAATAGATTCAATTCTACTTATGAAAAAAAATATATTATATTTATTATATTCCAAGCAACTTCGTTTTCAACACATAAGATATAATATTAATATAGCTATTAATAAATTATAATGAATATAAATCGATATTGACTCTTTTTTATACAGAAAAATTCCTTTCTTAATCACATTAGATTAAGGCATAGGTACAAATTCAATAAATATTTACAATCAAATACATTGAAGCCTCAATTTTCAATCATTTAAGGATCATTATTAAAATGTTTCGTATTTTTCTGTTTTGTTAGAAATAAATATTTATTTTTTTTTAAGTTAATTATTTTTTCATTACATTCTATTTCCAAATCATCCATAATATTATATATTATATTCATTAATCATTATTCATAAAAATAATGGCCGTCATTTTACGACTCTATACAAGTTACGAACAATTAAATGAATGTTAGCAGCTCGATTAAGTTAACGTCGATGGCACATCATGATTATTGGTGGTGATTTGACAGTGACGATTATAAGCGTGATTAAAAATATGTCATATTCGCATGATTTTTCATAGTCTAACGTACAAACTTAAAAACTTACAAACATAGGTACAACCACAGGAATCTACTAGATAACTTTACGAACAACATAGCAAACTTACGTTCAGGACCAATTATCAAATTCAAGGTAAGAACTCAATGTTTGTACGTCTTTAGTTTAAGTTTTTAATAATATTTTTATAATTATAAACGGGTAATGGCTAATGAATTATGTGTAAATAAAATATAAAATATTGCGATTTGAAAATGCATACAGCTTGCTTAAAAATTAAAATATTGTATAAAACTGACATAGCGTCCTATATACATTGATGTTTACCGTATGTAAGACGAAGACAACACATGCTGCAGGTGTGGCTTTTTTAATAATAATCGTTACAATTAATAGCTACAGATTAGACAATCTTGTGCGTTCAAATTACTCGAATTGAATGTGTAAAACCCTACGGGAAAGATGAAATCGTTGAAAATCAAAATATCTACTTAAAAATACAGTTACGAAAATTAGAAATAATTTTTCAATCGATGAAAAACATTAACGGAAATAGTTGATAATTAAAACCAACAACGATTTAAGATTTGTCTATCATAGGCTTCGTGATTCACAGTTCTCACAAAAATATGCATTTATTATTATTCCAATCGCTTTGATTAGGTACGTTGTAAAATGAGAGAATGTCAAAATTACAATAACGACGAATTGCCTAATTAATTAATGTACATACATATTTTTACATATTAGATATTACAGAACTTTAAGTAATTATAAATCACTACAAATTCCCGATAAAAAAAAGGAATTATAAATTATATTAAAAAATGTAATGATTGCATGTAAAAATAAATTATGCTTTTCTTAAATATAATTTCGAATAAAATGCATGCAAAAAATATAAGTTGAACAATATTCTAGGTATGGAACCATGGAAGAGTACACAATTATCGGCATGCGAAATTATTTTATTTCATTAACATAAAATTATGTTACTTACATATTGTGATAACTAGAGTAAGCTTGTATTTTGTTCAGCACATTGTACATAAATATTTTTATTTATTTGTATTATATGCTACATATAAGTAATTTACTTTCACTATTAAGTAAAACTTCCTGTAATTATATATATTTAATATTAAACCAACTATGCAAATAAATGGCTTGGCATTTTTTGTACTTATTTTTGAATTATAGATACATGATACATAAAGAAACACATACAAACCACTACATTACTAATGTGCTATGAAAATTTGATTGAAAAATCACATACATTTTTTCTCTATAACTATAAATGTACTAAGTTTATAAAATTAAAAATTATAATAACTGAACTCGGTTCTAAACATTATAAAGTATCAATTATGTTGGTATTATATTATACCGTACCTAGGTCCTAGGTATACAAAGAAATTGAAAGATTACATACAACTAATAAAAATTATAAATTAAGTACTACACATGGAAACAGAGGTGTTTGATATTATCAACATACTTCAGGCAATGAACTGATTAATTAACAATGGAAACAATTAAATTTATCATATAAATTATGTAATAAGAATTTAAATGATGTATAAAAATATAAATGTATAATTTAATTAAATCTTACCCATTTGGAAAGTGTTAATGGGTGATGACATCCGCCCATCTCCGCCATTAGAATATGCCAATACTCGAAGTTTGTACACTTTTCCAGGTGTCAGGTTAGTAATGTATGCTTCTAATTTGCTTTCGATTTCAATAATCGTATCATTTGCAGTACTCATGTCTTGATCGTTTTCCCAAACCCGCACCTAACAATTCATATGTAAATCAAAGATTATATTAATTATTGGTTTTAATGATATACAAACCTTATAGCCTTTGATTGGTTCTTCTTCTAGTGTTGGTTGTACATATCGCCAAGTCACATGTATGGTACCTGGATTTATGCCATCTATTATAACAGATGATGGTGGTTTTTGTGGAGCTTTTCTATATGTTCGTTCTGTAAAAACAAAATATTATGTAGTTTTAGTCACTCTTTGCATCATGACTCATATTTTTAGTGCATAAAATTAATTTATTATTATTTAATTCCATTTTCATTAAACATTAGTACTTTTTTTAATAATCAATCTTTAGTTAAATTGTTAATAACAAATGACCAATAATACAGAAAAAAACATGCAAGTTGATATTAACTTAAAAAAATCAATCAAATAATATTTAAAATTATTTGTTTACAAAAATAAAAGTTTCTCTAATGTTACTTATTACTGAGTAATGAAATTTAAAATATTACCAATATATCGCTCACTCTCTGGACCTTCTCCAGCTGAATTGAAAGCCATAACTTTTACGTAATATTCTGTATCTGGTTGCAATCCAACAATAAGTGCCCAAGGCCTAACAAATCTACTTAAATAATATACAGCATCTTCTTCTTTCTCATTCTTATCTTTTTTCCAATACTTTAACTACAGAATATATTAAATGGTTATGTTTTTATGAAAAATTTTAATAACATATTTTGTATTAAAGTACAGTTATACTTTAAGCCATGAAAGACCACAACTCTGCCATGCATATAAGTATGGAATTCCCCCGTCCGTCACTAAACAGTCAAAGCCTTGAAACTGGTGCTAGGTGCTGTGTAATGCATTATTCACCACAACGCTGTAGTCTCTCATGGCGTACTGTATAGTGGGTCATATTTAATATTCTTAAATATACTTACTCTATGACCAATTAATTTACCGCGCAGCATTTCCCGTGATTGATCAATTGGTACCCAACTTACATTAATGGCAGTTGAGTTGTAAGAAATAGCAAACACTTGCTGTGGAGATACTTGTGGCATATCTTCTGCACTGTATATCACTTTAGGATCTGATATAGGACCAGCACCGAATGAATTAAAAGGCTGTAGATACACAAAATTAATTATACAAATAGAGGATAATTTTATAAATAAAGTAAAAACTATTACTTGAACTTTGACTTCATATTTAGTATAATAAAATTCTGGCTTTATGTGCACCACTGCCATTCCAATATTACCACTATCTTGCAATGTCTCATACTGAAAATCTGTATCATGATCCAAACGTCTCCAATATATTTTATAATAGATACCTGGTCCATTTTGATCTTGAGGAAGTAGTGGCTATATGATATAAATAAGTGTACTTAGACCAATTCAAAGAAAATAAAGTAACAATGACTTACTTTCCACACAATTGTTAAATCTCCAATTTTGCCATCACCTCCAGTGATATTTGTAGGTGCTTTATACGGACGATCAGCTGGTGTGTTAACTTGAGGTGAAGGAAGAGATATTTCACCAAAGCCAAGCTCATTTCCTGCTATCATTCTAAATTCATACTTGGACCAAGGTTGCAAAACATTTTCTAAAAATGCTTCTTTACGTCCATTATACCTATCAACTTCCTTGACTATAAAATCTGCAATATACAATAATAGTTTTAAGCATTGTGAAACATAAATTTATAAATTCAAAATTACCTGTGGCAACTGTATACCAAGTACTGTTCCATTGTGAGCGGGCGCTTACTATATAATGTGTAATTTGACGACCGTTTGATGCACCATCAGACCATTGAAGTTTGGCAGATGTCTTTATGACTTCAACTTGTAGTCCACCTATACAAAAAAATAATTTAATGAACTGTAATTACATAGTACATACAAATTGTATTGCAATATTTAGGTAAAAATATAATATTACCTGGAGGTCCAGGAGGTCCATCAACAAATAAAGTAGTTGTTGATGATATTTCCCCAACTACACTGTGTACAAAACATTTGTATTCACCAGAATCTTCCAATGTCATGTTACGAATGTAAAGCTCTCCACTATTTATGCTCTTTAACATTAAATTATTAATAAAAATAAATTAAATGCAAAGGTACAATGAGTACTTGATAAATTTTGGTAATAACTGTTTTTTGCAATTGCTTAATTATGCAATAGCATACTATCGATTTAAAATTTTGTTTGTCACTACCATATTATGTAGAAACTAGTTAAATAGAAAATTTTCAATTTATTAAGAAAAATAAGAACTCCATCTTCGGTTGGCCAAACTCTCTTCAAAAACAATATTAAATAGACTTTTTATTGGACAGTGGACACACATGTTTAACATAACACATGGGTACCTAATGGCAAATTAAGAAAAACCAATGTACACTACCAGTAGTATCGAACTATCAGTCAACCATATTTTTACAGATTTTTATAGTATACAGATGAACAATGAACGTAATACCCTCAACATTTCCAAAACCCTAAACTAGCGTTTCTCAAAGTATGGGTTGCAACCCTCTGATGGGTCGTCAGTCAATTTTTGGTGGGTCACAAAATTTTTTTTGAATAATATAGATTCCAAAAAATGTATGTTAAATTAATATTAAATATATTATTATAGCAATAGAGAACCAAAAATTACGTAGGTAATAAATAATAATTCATACTAAATAACCTAATAAAAATGTACACATATTTATATAATAAGAATTTTTTTTTTAACTTCTTTTTAAAAAGTGAAACAATGTGGGTCGCAAAAGATTTTTCAGGGGAAATTTGGGTCCCAATACTAAAAAAATTGAGAATCACTGCCCTAGACGCAGCAGTTGGACCAAACACAGATACCACTAATCAAGTTTTGATATTTATAAGAAAATCTTTTTTTTATAATTTATTTTAAATAACATAATTTGAGAAACTTTATTGATTAGTAAAAAACTTTAATTTATACATATAATAACTAATGACCGCTGCTACCAATGTTAATTTAAGATCAATAAAAAAAAAAATAATAATAACTAACACAAAATAAAAATAATATTTATTTATTGACCTTTAATGGGAAGATGAAAAATTCAAAGAATTGTATTGTTAATTATTAATATTAATCATTTTAAAATTAAAATAAAATATATAAAGTTTTTTATTTCTGAGAACCAATGGTATATTGATACATGTATTTTTGTAAATAATATTATAACTACCTATTTATTTCTTAAATTCTTAGCAGATCAAAGATGAAATTCTTATGTACTTTTTTTTAATTATATACAATTATTCATTTATTAAAAAATGTTTAATATATTAAAATTTATGAGATAAAAATTATTTATTTATTACCTATAACATAACCTATATCCTATAACCTATAATATATAATAAGCCAATACAAATACTTAACAATTTGAAATGATTTAAAAGATTAATACTCACAACATGTCCCGTAAGTTCAGAATTAGAATTAACCAATGGCATATTGTTGTGGGTCCAAACATATGCAATATCTAAGAGTTCATCAGAAACAGCTTGGCAACGTAATAGTAAGTCATGTTTAACAATTGATCTGATTTGGGGATTTAGTTGTTCAATGAACACAGGGCCACCTACAGTAAAGTTATGATAATTAAAAAAATGTAAAATAGAAATATTATAATATAATTACTTAACGAAACATAAACTTACGCATAACAATAAGTCTTCCATGACTTTCTGCAATTCCATACAAATTTTCAGCAATACATACATACATGCCTTCATCATCTCTACCAATTGGATCTATAATTAAATTTCCATTTTCTAATATGCGACGCCTACCCCCAGCCCCTAAACAAAAATTAATAGAATGTTAATGAAATATGTGCAAAATACATAAAAATAAATACAGTTAATAAAATCAGTAATTGAAACATTTTATTATAACAAAACAATTTTTGAATGAATCAAATATAAAATAATGTTGTGTGGTTGTGTCCTAATGATGTTTGGACACTTATGGTCGCACGGTAGTCAATGTGTTAAATTATTCATTAATTAATTTATAAAACATAACAACTAACCTATTGTGTATCCATCTTTTTTCCATGTAAATTTAGGTCTAGGTGCAGCTTCAGGATTACATTTAATTGTAACATTTTTGCCTTCAGCGCCATATATTTCAGGCTCCAAAGGTTTTTTCTTAAATGATGGCCGTAAAGCTATAAAAAGAAAATTTCATTATGAATTTTTCACTATAATGTTTTATACACTAAAGAATGTCATTAACTTACATAGCACTCTTAACTGTGCAGATGAGTAACGGGTTTTTAAAGTATTGCGAGCTTGACATTGATACATTCCTGAATCTTTTTCATGTTCTAAATATTTTATGCTCAATACATTGTCTTGTATCACATACCGTTTTTGATCATCAGGTAATAGTTTATCAATTTCTAGTGGTTCACCATTTTTAAACCACTTATATGTTACATCTGGAACGCCAAAAGCTTCACATGTCCATGTCAAATCTGACTGGTGATCCATGTGTTTATCTTCCAGTGGGATTGTGAAGTTAGGTTCAGCTAAAATAATATATGGTTCATAATATAATAACCATAACATCAGATGCACATATCTAATACAGCGAACATTCAAAAATATTATGAAAAATACTTAAAAAGCAACACCTATAATAAATATTTCCAATCATCTGCAGACTTAAAAGTTATGTGTACAAATAGTTTATTTGTAAAACAGTTGTTGGCCAATGGACAATTACATAGCGAACAATTTAATTCAGGAATAATTCCTGATAGTTAAATATAATTAGATATATTTTTGTACATAAATAGAAATTGTTTAATGCATTAACATCAACTTTATACTGATAGATAAAAGCATGGAATCACAAAAATGATTCATTAAGTTCTTTAGCAAAACTACATAATGTTACCGTACTTTTAATTACCTTGTATTGTTAGAGTAACACTTTTCTCTTTACTATCCCGGTCATTAAAAACATGGCAATTATATTCTCCTTGATCTTCCACTTTAACTTCAGGAATTATCAATACACGATTGTAGCTTGTCAAATAAGAGCCTTTAGGTAACGGAGAACCTTTTCTTGTCCAATTATATGAAGGTACAGGACTAAAATTAAAAGTAGTCAAAATTGTTTTTATTAGAAAAAAAAATCACTTAATAATTTAATAATGGAGAATATTTAAATTAATTTTAGTTTAACAAATACTGAGTTATAATTGTACATTATATATATTTAACAGGCTTTGATGAAATGAAAGTTACAATAATAATTATAAAAGGAAAATAACTATTGATTAACCAATGACTAAAATTTTTCATTTATTAAAATATTGCCATAGTTAATTACTTTATTAGGAATCATTATAATTATAAGCTTGGCCTGGGAATAATATAATTATTTTAAAATATAATACGCAATAGTAATTAGTAAAGCGAAGATTTGTATGCATTTGCATATTTATTCTGGTTGATCGTATGATATGCTAAGTGAACACAAAATTTGTTTCATGACTTAAAAATTTAAAAAATGAAACTCTTTTAGTGCATATATTGACATTTTTTCTATTTTAATTGCATATTTCATCTTTTAGTGCATATTTCGATGTTTTTTTTTATTTTTTAGACATTTTTTAAATAAATACTTTTGTCTATTATAATACAAGAAAAAAATTATTATGTTTTATACTTGTAGGAATATACGATTTTTCCAAATATGGCCTTAGGGTTTATATCAATAATCGGGGTAGTAAAATATAACTTTTTTTTTTCTAATTTTCTATGCATATTTAAGATTTAGTTTTAGATATTTAGTTAGTTTTTAATGCATATAAACCCACACTCTGGTAATTAGTAAGTTTTATAATTTTTTTAATTTCTATACAATTTCTAAATTCAAAATATATTTCTCTTTGTGTTTAGTCTAAATTTATTTGAATAGCTTTGTATACATGCCTATATTCACATAGATCATACAATTTGATATACAAAAGAAGATTAATCAATTAAAAAAAAACACTGGCACTTAATAACTCATATTGCTTAAAGAACATCAGTCACTAAACATAATTCTTCTTCAATATTCATATTTTTTTTTATTATTTATTAGGCATTGTCAAATATTATGACAAGGAAATAACATAAATTCTAGCATAAAAATGTATTTTCAATATTATTATTATAACAAATATATTAGATATTTTAAAGATGAAATTTGGAAACTGGTGTATAAAAAAAAAAAATAGAATAATAATCTTACTATGCGAATGCAACACATTCAAGTCTAACTTCTTGGCCAGCAATAGGTGCTTCTGGAAAAGCTTTTGGGAAGTTGTTGGGTAGTATAAGTTGTTGATAGTCAGCTACAAAAAAAAAAATAATAATAATAATAAAATAATAGTAATAATAGTAAATAAATCAACATACACATTAAATAACATTATAAAAATACAAGTACATACAATGTGTCACTACATGTAACTGGAACAAGGGCCCATTCTTGCCGGTATTTGAAACTTCACTTTGCACATTGCAACTATAGTTACCAGCATCACTTTCTTCCAAAGCGGAAAAATATAAGTATCCATCGTATGAGACGAACACTCTACGATCTTCTTGAACCAAGTTAGGAAATGATTCTCTGACCCAATAATATCTCACCTCTAAAAACGATCAAAATTAATAGACACAATTCATTTGAAAGTAAATAATAAAAATATTTTATAAATCATTTCTCACCAGGGAAATATTGAGGAGGATCACAAAATATTGTTTTTCCCCAATTCTTATTACCACGTTCAAGAGGACGTTGTAAATTAAATTCACCAATAAATCCAAATGAAAGTTGTATGCTTTCAGAAACTACAGAACCAAACATATTTGATGCTTTACAATGATATCGACCTCTATCTTCATCCTGTTATAACCAATATTATTTGTTTATATACATTGATCACCAATTTAAATACAAAAATTATGTTATTCATTGTTACCCTTTTAGGAGCATAAATAATAAGAGTTCCGCCACTTAATGTGAATCTCTTATTACTTAGTGGATCAATTTTTGTAGCTAACAATTGATCCTGGTTATCATATTCTTCTTTAAACCACTCATATGTTGGTGTTGGATAACCTCCAGCAACACAACTAAATTTTTTTTTAACAATATATAATACATAAATAGTTAAATATAATAAAATATTCATTTTTAAATAAGTTAATTAATATTTTTATTCATATAATTAATAACAACAATGTAAATTTCTTATTATTGTGTATACATACCTCAAAGCTACATCATTGGTAATTGATATTCTAGAACTATCAAATACTACATCTGTAGGTTCTTTAATAAAATAAGGACCTCGGGGCACTTTTTGCTGATCATCAATGTTATAGCCATACTTATAAGAACGTTCTTCAACTATTAAATGTTGTTTATTTAGTGGCATTTCACATATATAAAGCAAATGTCGATCTCCTGGAACTTTTTCAAATCCCCATTTTTGTAATTGAACTGAATATCTGAAAAAAAAAATAATATTTGGAATTAACATTTTTACAAAATTAATTGTGATATGATATTTTCTATTAATTTAATAGAAGGTATTTTCATAAATTGAATTTGATTAGTAACATAAGAATGTATATATTATTTTCTCAAGATAACATTATAACGACTTACGTATATGCAAGATAATCTCTGTTTAATGTAGTGTGTTGTTCAGGTAATAATGCTCCTTCGATATTCATAAGTGGAGTATTGTTGTCTACATCATTTACCCATACTCCAGGGCTTGTTTGCTTACCACCCACATACCACTGTCTATGTTGAGGGTCCTGTTTCAAGAGTTGATTTACGAGAAAACCATGCTCATTTATGTCAGTAACACTAACTAAATCACCTCCAGAAGCCTACAAAAAAACAGGTTCAAAATTAGTTGTTTAAACTATAAAACTGTTTTAAGTATAAAACAAATAATTTACACTATTTACAGATATAAGTGATATTTTAGTTAAATTAATTATTAGGAATTATAAAAAATGTCCTTATTATATATATATAATATATCCTTTTTGTGTAAAGTCGTCATATATATATTTTGAGTATGTTAAGTAGGTACAATTAAAAAATGATATAGAACGTAATTCAAAGATAAGTACAAATTCAATTTTTTTTTTAGTCTTAAAATAAGTGTTAAACCAAGGTTTAATACTATAATTATGGAAGGGAAGCTATGATTTTGAATATGATATACAAAAATAAACAATATACCTGTAAGTAATCTTGAAATTGATAAATAAGTATGAAATAGGCCTATTTATTTTCATATACAAATTTATGAAAGATTAAATTAATTAATTAAGAGAGTTGGAAATTTATGGCAATAGCCATAAAGGGCCCAAAGTCATTTTTGACAGGGTCCCATAGTGGGCTATCTATTAACATGGTACCTATTTTAAAAATTTCACAGATATAATTAATAAATATCATACAAGATAATTTTAAAATAAAAGTATTTTTACCAATTTTTGACATAATAATATGTCAAATTAAATATAATTTAAAGGCTTACATAATGTTTGTAATATCTTTAATTTTTCAAAACCTTAATCACTTTTGGGACCAGATGAAATTACTGTAAAAAAAACCATATAATTTCATACAAATGTATTAATCAGATATAAGTTCAGATTTAACAAGTCAACTGCTATCAATCAAAGAAATAATGAATATTAAAAATTTAAATAGTATTCAAACAGTGACATCATATATTCTTGAAAATGATTTTGCTACAAGTTATTCTGATATATCAGGAGCATGTATAATTTATGAAGACACCTTTGAGCACAATAGGTACTGCAACTAGTAATCAAGTCTTATATTTTAAGTAATATTAATAATATAAATATATTATAAGACTTATATAAGTCTATACCTATTAAATTATATAAAAAATTAGGACCACGTTTTGCGGGGAAAAAAAGTAATTAATCAAAAGGAAAGATCATAATATAGAATAATATTGATAAATCAAAAAATAAAAAAATTAGATTTTTAAAAAAAAAAATCTTTTAACATTTTTGGAAAACTATTGAGCCAACCTCCTCGCGGTCTTCTGGGTAACCCTAATAGGCTTAGATTTAGTAAAATATGTTAATATATGCAAATAAATTAATACAAACATACTATTATAAAGGAAAAGATTACGCCCAAACATTTTATGGATTTAAGCCCCAAAGTGTTATCTTTTTTGGGTAAATGCGCCCAAACGTATTTCTTTCATAATTTATTTGACATTGCCAGTAACGGTTACAACTACAGAAAAATCTTTTTCAAAACTCAAAATAATAAAAATACTATTTAAGGAACTCAATTGGACAAGAGCGACTATCCAACATTTCAGTATTAAATATCGAACAATGTCATACAAAAGAGATAGATACCTATAGAAAAAATTGTGACAAATTTTTCAATTATGAAAGCAAAAAGAATGAAATTTGATTGAGTATTAATTAATTAATATATTGTTAGTATTATAATTTTTTTTTAAATTGTTAATTATATGAAATTTTCAAACTTATTCTAATTATCCAAGTATAGATGTATAAGTATAAATACAGGTATTATTAATTCTATGACATAGAATACAATATGTAGTTAAAATAAAAAAAATAATAATCAATTAGTTTTATCAACAAAATAAAAAATGTCTATATAGTAGCATTTTATGTTATGTACTTGATAGTTATAGGGCCCACAATTTATATTTCCCCAGGTCCCTAAACAACCAAGTTTCAGCACTGGCAATGAGTGAAAATTGCAGACATACATAGTCAACGTGTTAATTCCATAATGACCATTAGAAGCATCAATTTTTAAACTGCAGAGAAGGAACAAGAGAGATTATGTTGAACCAATTTAAAATATTATCTATAAATACAATCATATCTCTGCCCTACATATACTAGACATAATTACTGAGTACTGAGGTGTATTTTAACATAATAGGTAATCTTTAAAAAAAATTTAAACAATGTTTTATGAGCAGTGGCATATTTAGAGGGAGGGTCAAGGAGGGCAATTGCCCCGAGTAGTACTTTTTTAGGAAGCAGTAAATTTAACTGGATGCTTTTTTTTAAAACAGGTTTATAATATTTCACTATTTTGTAAATAGATGAAAAAATAAATTAATAAATGTTACAATTTACTTTGATTATTTTGTTATCATGGGTACTACTGAGAGTACCTACAATTTTCAATATTCTAAGGCACTGGGTAGATATTTAATTTTTATACTGCATGATACTATTAACATATCACATGTGTTGTAAGCTTTTTTATGGGTAAGAAAAATTGTCACAATAAAAAACCGGTGAGAGGAACACGGAAAATATTATTTTAAAGGGAATAAAAAAAATTGTGTACACAGGTCAGCAAAATTCTAAATACCACCACAATGTATGGGTATTGTTAAACAACCGATAATGTACAAATAAAATATAACATGCACTTGTGGAAATGATTTACAGTTTATATCCAACACGAAAACGTACCACCGCAGCACACGGTACAACTTACAGCTAATAATGAATACTGTATTTTGATAATATAAACATAATGTCGTGTTCTAAACAGAGGACATTAAAACAAACGCATTTGCTTTTGAGACATTAGGTACACATACCAAACAGTTTCTGTGGGCTTCACTTCTCGGTCGGTACGGCGACTTTACAAACTTATAACAGGAGGTGCTGTACTGGATCCAGTGCTGCGGACAATGCCATTCGGTGTCCAAGTTATTGATTTGCGACCGAGTGGACGGTGTCGAGCACCACAGGACGGCCAAAACGCACAGATAGCTGGACTTGATCATTTTGAAAAGCGAAATAAATCAATCGCGCGCACGGTGTCACTACTGCTCGTTTACTGTGATGGCCGATTTCCGTTCATCGCGATTGACCAAGAACGTGAACGGCGTAAATTAAAAAAACCGAGCGACGGTTTATTGCAAGACAAAACAAAAAAAATAATAATAAGCAGTGTAAGCGTTAAATTGCTTATACCTACCAATGACAAAACAGTAAACACGACGAGAAAATGTTAACAGTAGTGTTATCACCGCCGCCCGGAACACGCCCGCCTCGACTGCGGTCGGGAACAATGCGCGAGGTGGTTTTTTTTTTTTTTTATCGTTGTTATCAGTTTCAATCAGCGGAATGTTCCGTCCGTAATCCGTTGTCGTTCGCTCACGCCCGTCGATTGCGATGTGGAGCCGTGGAGGTAAAGACGTTCAAATTTCTAATAGGTATCTAAAATTATTTGTGTTTGAACCACAAGACGTGACAATAAAATTGATGAAAAAAGTCGGTGAAGCGTACGCCGCCTTTACCCGGGGCCGGATTTAGGGAGGGCTGAATGGGTTGCAGCCCAAGGGCCCCCCACAATGCATTCCGCCCACGGACCACCACATACCTAAATCCGCCCCTGCTTGTACCCATCTGAAATATTATTTTAAAAGATAACGCAATAGCGAAAATAATATAGCACGAAATCGTCATATTATGGTTTAAAAGAATACGACTTATTGAAGGGGTTTACCGTAAAAATATCTATTACAAAATTTTTAGAAGAGAATTTAGAACCGTAAGAAGCCAGATTATTGATATCATATTCCAATCGCCCAATAGATATTTCATGATTAATAAACAATTTATTTTTTATCGTTTATTTATTTATTTACCTAGGTACCTGTCTAAATAATAAAATTATCAAAAATCGGAAATTTAAGCGTGAAAAATATATTTTATTATTACAATACACCTAATAGGTGTAATAACTTTAATATCAATAGTGTAATAGTACAAAACACTCTCTACAACTCTTTAGTAAGATCAAATCTCGAATTTTCCTCACTCGTCCGGTCGTGTGATTTTTCAACTTACAATAGTGTCATAATGATCTAGACAATATTCAATATATATTTTTTTTAAATACCTAGCTCATAGCTCATATTATTATGTCAAGTTTTTCTTCTCCTAATTACTTCCAACTTCCCAGATTCCTTAGGACTTCATTATCTCGATACAAGGCGTAAATTAGCTGATAATAAAATGTTCATTTATTACAATTTATTACAAATGGTCTAGTTACTTGTCCTGAGATCTTAGCCCTAATTAATTTTCGTTATTCCTCTTAAACACACTAGGTAGTAATTTAAATTTATTTAACATTCTATTTTACAAAACAAACAAACACTGGTACAACATTTTTTATCTCTAGAGCTCCTCTTTTAGTCAATAAGTATTATTTCTACTACACTTGATTTTTTTAGTCAGTCTTTCAAAACTTATGTTTTAAATATTTTTAATAATTTATAAAGTTAACTATCTGTTCTTTAGACATTGATTTATATAACATTTTTAAATTTTAGTTATTTTTACTAACCACTATTATTTATTATTGTTAATGTAAGTACTTATTAGTTATTTCTCGTATTGATATTTTGGTAACTTAATCTATTGAATGTCTTGTAATAATTTTTCTATAGAATGTTATTCACTTTCTGTAATCAATAAGTTTTGTTAGACATTTTTCCATAAAAATAAATATATTTGATTTTCGTAATTGCTATAGTTTTTTTTTTTTTATGATAATTATAATAAGTTTTCCTGTTTCTTTTTACAAACTGAAGAATAGCATCTACTGAAAATTAATAATAAAATAACTTATTAATTAGGTAGTTATGACAATTGTATATTATGACTTAAGACAAGATTTAATAGGAACCTATCTATGATTTTATTTGTTTTTAGTAGATTTCACTCATGAATACAGACTTACAGTATAAAAATAGAACTATTTATTTTCCTATTAATTTAAATACTTAAGTAAATAGGAACTTTTACAGTACCTAACTACCAATTATTTGCTAATGATAATTTCAATAAGAAAACTAAATACAACTTATTGACATTTTTTGACATACTCACCTAATTTTTTATTTTATTTTATTTTTATGCTTACTAATTTCTGTACACTGATGGTATAAAATGATGTATTTCAAATAGTTCTATAGTTAATAGAATTTTTTTTATGATTAGGTAGTTGTGTATTAGAACTAGAAATAAAATTATTCATAATTCATATTATTAAATAGGTATTGGTTATGTATTAATTAATATTCTCTTTGTATGTTATTAAATTAATATAGGTAATTTGTAAATGTATTTATTTATTTATAATTTATTGAAGTTTTAATTTTAAATATGATTACTTCAAAAATATATACATGTGAAAACCAGTGAGGTATATTAAGTTTTTATTAAAAATAATAACCGGAGACTGGTTATTTTAAAAACTCCTATATAGGTATTACCCCCAACCTGGAGGACAAAGAAAAAATAAAGAGAAATGGAGAGGTGTAATGATGGCAGCGATGGCACTTAATGGGCGGATAAGCTGAGGAAAAAGAAGAAGATATAGGTATTACAATAAAAAACCTCTGAAAATTACCTTTATCTGTGCTTTAGCTGTTTTACATTTTTTATCCAATAATGTTTTTACAATTTTATCTACCTAAGACAGTACATATAAATTGAATTCTGGTCATCAGTCAAATTTACAAATTTCCTTTTATTGATTATTTTTAATATTTAATTGATATAATTTTGTTAGCTAATAAAGTAAGTACAGCTTTTTTTGAGAAAGAAAAGAAAAATTCATAACTTTAATCAATTTATAATATAGCTTACAAAAAAGAAAATATTTTATTTATTTAAAACACAAATGTTTAATTATGTAAGTATCTAACCTTACTTAATGGAAAAAGGTTAGAAGTTGAAAAAAATAAAAATGGTTTCAAAAAAGTTATTGTTTTATGTAATACTGTGTTACATAAAAAGTAACAAAAATTTGAAAATAAATTATAAAATTGTAAAAAACAACATAACATTTTAAAAATATCTAATTAATAATAATAAAACAAAAAATAAATATGTAATGGCCATAAGACCTAGAAAATGTGCAAAAATGCAAAATGAAAGCTTTAAAATTGAATAAAATTGTAGTACCAAACTTAAATTTTGTGTAAAGAAAGCTATGTTTTACAATGAACAAAAAAATGATATGCATTTTCATACAAATTCACTACCCTAGTAATTAGACATGGATAATTATTTTCTTAAAAACTATAATTAAACACATTTTATTATAATATTAAATAGTTTATTCAACTTCATAGTTGATACTTAACAGTATTATTTTAACTCAATAATTTGTATTGACAAGATAATCAATATAAAAAAGAATTTATGTTAAGAGGTATTAAATAAATCAAGTTATTACAATGCAATTTGCCAATTTAGTTCACCTTTAAATTTCCATACGTCCATGTCTACTCAAATCCTCCACTGGAATAGTTCAAAGTAACACAATCTGTGTGTACATTTTTGACCATGATAATATGTATGTAAATCATTTTTATAATAATTTATGACACACATGGTTTGGTTAAATATCCTAATGAATATTTTTATTAAATATACAGTCACTATATTTTTTTTATCAATAATTTAATTTATATTTCAGTTCAATCTTTCACAATACTCAATAGTTAATGCATTAATAGTATATTGTACCACTTTTACAATTCAGACTTATAGTTACGAATGATAATCAAAAAAATAACAATGAATTTGTTTAAAAAATTAGGTAGGTATTTTATAATTTATAATTTAATACAAATAAATATAATATATTTTTACTTATAAACTTTTTATACATTCTTAAGCTTGACCATCCGCTACTACATTTTAGATTCTGAACGGAGTGATGAATGTATTGATTTTACAATGATGTATGTTTTTTTTTTTTTGTTTTTGTGTCTGTGTACAGCATAGCTAGTCGAAATAATGCTTCAATTTCAAACTTCGAGGGTGGTTTCCGATGGAAAAGTGAATATCCTTGGTGCATTATAGAGGTAAAAAGTAAACATTTTCCAACAGTTTTCAAAAAAATCGAGAAAAACAAAAAAAACATGACGGAAAAACGGGAATTTTTACGCAAAACCAGTTTTCGACCGAATCGTTTTTTTTTATATGGTTGTAATACAAAAACTAATCACTGTTTATATATCAATAAATTATAACCAAATTAAATTTTCACCAAATGTATTATATCCTAGACAAATCATCTTCGTTCAGAATCGTTTTTCGTATACAATGATACCTATCATTGCATTCAAATTTAACCTACCCTAGTCCGAGGTCCACCCCACCTCCTAATGTACAGTAGAACGGTACCCACTCGCCCGCTTTTTTAATTTTGTTTTAAAATATTAACATTAGAAAATTATAAATGTTTTTAATATTCTTGTTATACTGAAGATATGGTGAACAAATAGAAAAGCATGACTCATTGGTCAACATTTTAATTTCATGCGAAAATATATTTTTTTCATTGTTCAATCTTACAGTGGCATTTATTGAAAAAAAAATATTCTTTTTATACTCAGCAATTATATTAATATATAGTTGTGAATTTACTCTTTACAATTTTTGATTGAAAATTATGCTTCAATTGCTTAAAGTTTAATAAAATATATAAAAGTAATCAAATAAACATTTAATGTTAAAAACATTGGTGAATTTTTTCAAAACCTTATTACCTAAGAAAAATGTTTACTGGCATGTACATTGTTTTTAAAACTGATTGCAAAATGTTGGTACAAAGAGGTTTGCAATCTCTGTAATATAGTATACACATGTCAATAAAAAAAAAATATACAGACAACTTTAACAACAGAAATACCTATAAATAAAATTATGTATAAAAATTACACACATAAAAAAATTAAAAATTGTAATAAGTCTTGTTGATATTACATATAATATATTAGTAACTATAACTATTATATTAAGTGTTAAACAATTGGTACTTATTATAATACATTATGCTACTCAACAAATGGGTACAAATTAATAATAATTTACAATCTTAGTTATAAAAAAACAATATTTTAATGTCACAACGTAAATCTATACTTAAGCAAAAAAAGTTCTGTCAGTTTAAATGACGAAAAAAAAATTTTAATTAACTATTTTATATTTACAAAAATACTTGTAATTATACATATCTTAACAGTTAATACTAGATATTTAGTATTTAAAAACATGTAAATATAAATTTAGAAATATATATATTACTTAGTTATAAAAAATTATCAATTAATAATAGTTAATAGTTCAGTATATTTTCAACTAATAAAAACTTAATACATTTATTGATGGTCTGAAAATATCATATTTAGTACATCTTTGATTGGGTCACCATTATAAAATATTGTGAAGTCATTCTGTGCAATAGAACACTTTTCTAATAAACCTTCAATCCACATTTCAATTGGCTCATACCAACTAGCATTTAATAAACAGTGTTCTAAATCGGCTTGTCTATGCAACTGAAGCATTTGCAATATGTCTAAACACCAAGATCTACGGTTTGAAAGTGTACACATATTTTTCACGTAGTCCATTAAATCATTTATATTTTTAGGAGGCCATGATTCATACGGTAATAAGTGTGCAATATTTAATAAATCTTCAAAATATTTTTGATTAAAGTTTGAATATTCTTTTGAAAATTCTTCTGGATTTTGAGTGTAATATGGAACCAAATCGGGTGCCAAGTCTGTTAATATTTGATTTTTTTTTCCCAAACGTTGAATATAAGCATCCAAGCATTGATTGTATTTTTCAATAATAGTATTTGGATTATCGTCAGATAATACACTACGTACTTTTACGAAGAATTGTTGAGAAAAATTGAGTAAATTATAATATAATTTTTCTGTACGCGTACCAGGGGTCAAGTCAACATAATGTTTGGAAAAAAATTCGATAGATTCCAGAATGGTTTTTGGTCCTTCCCATATGTGAACAGAATAATTATTTATGTACTCGTTTTCCTTGTATCCATCTAAAACATATTCGTAATGTTTAATACCATTTTTATCTGATTTAGAAGAAAATATCATGACTAAAGGTATAGCTGTTGGAGTTGACTGTAAAATTAAATCGACGCGTTTAAACAATGTTTCAATGTCTTCTTTATCCGTATTTGTGAAAATAAGAGCTGCATTTAAACCATTATTTGTCCAATTGAACTGCCCAATACAACTATGCACCGTTTTTATAAAATATGCATTATAATCAGTATGAATTGTCTGGATTTGATTGTTACTAAATCCTAATTTACCATAAATAATGGTCAGCACCTTTTTTTCTATACAATAGGGTTCTGGTGTATCTCCATAGTTAACTGCTAATTTCCAAAATATCTTTTTTCCAACAGATTCATCATTTTTTATCTCTTTTACATTTTTAACGAATATATTAGCAATTTGAATACTAATATCACATTCTGTAGAATTATTACTATTTAATGAATCAAATGGAATTTTGAATTGTCTCTTGGACTTTTCGTTTTTAATTGTATCTGGTAACGTCTCTTTTGGTGTGCCGTGTACCTGCATAAATATTGACCATGGTATGCTGCATACAGGATCAATTTCAATTTTTCTTCTTCTACGTAGGACTTTTCGTAGCCAAATAAAGAAGTACTTTTCTGCTAAAATGTACTGTTTATTTAACCATTCTTTTGGTTCTTCTTGAATTATTTCAACGACTTCATCGACAAAACTTATAGATTTTGTTGATGATGGAGACGAAGATAATGATGAAATACACTCTGAATAAAATAAATCTCTCTGAGCAAACATTTCTTCAATATACATAGATTTCTTACGATTAACATAATCCTGCCATTTACAAAAATATTTTTTGGTAAGATTAGTTTGATGTTCTATTACTTGTTTAGCATCTGGTTTTTCATTAATATTAATTTGAGGATGTGATTGCTGAATAGGACTTATATTCATAGGACTTTGACATGGAGGTTTTATAAATACTGTTTGAGTAATTGGTATTGGAGGACTTGTTATATTACTTGTTTCAAGAGAACTTGATGATAGATTTGATTGGTCTAATGGTAAGATATCTTGTGAAGTAGATAATTTGGGAGGTTGGTTCCATTCAAAATTGACAAATGATTTTTGAACTTGTGTAGGTAATGAAAACTTCGGTAAATTAAAAGTAAATGTAGGTATTTCAACAACTGGAGTTTGTATTGGAGTAGTCGAGAATAATTGACTGTTTGTATCGTCATCTTTTGGATTTGATGGAGTAAAACTGTCTACTACCATCTGAGAATCTGATATTTCAGTATTCAGATCTTTGTTTACTTCATTATTAGTATAATCATGAAAACGATCATTATGATCAAAACTTGAATGAACTGGGCTTACTATGACATCAGGCATGTTTTCTATTCTGGATATTAAATATGTTAAATTTTGTCTTTTCTCAGAAATTATAAATTCTTGTTTTTGTCTTCTAAGCTCAGGCGCACGTATGGCTATATTACGCGAAAGGTCCACATGAGTTTCATTAAACTGTAATTGAATATCAGAAAAAAACTCTTGAGCTAAGTCTCTATCATCAAAACATAATTTTTCCATAAAATGTTCCATTTCAAGCTTATAAACTCTTTTCACAGTAGTATATGACATATTCATCATTTTTATGTTATTATATCTAACGCTTGGAATAACTCTTTGTAATATACAACAATTCATGAAAGTTGTATTTCTTAGTAAATTGAAGAACTCCTTACAATCACTTGATTCTAAATAGATTGTATGAGCTTTAATACAAAATCTCACTTGAGGTGTTTGTTTTATATGAATTGGTAATAAATCATATGCTGTATGAAATTGTGGATTTCCTAAATGCATAAGCAACTCATATGATACAAACTCTGGTTCATTTGGACATGGTTGTTCTGAATCTCTATACATAGGCATCAACATTTGAATGCAATTGTTTAAGTTTTCTGTGTTTAACTTGATATCAAAACCTGTATAGCCAAGCATTAAATCATAACAAGCAATATGAAAACGGCCAATTTGTTCTAGTATTGTTATAACTTCTGAGTTCTGTAAATGTTGTTGAACAATATCTTTCCGTATTGCACGCAAACGATCCCAACAAAAATCATACCAACTAGCTAAATCTTGTTCAATGTTACATTCAATTGGGTATACTATATTTTTAAGCATATAATGCATAGTTTTAACAAGTATAGGCGTTGGTCTCAATTCTTGAGATAATGGATTAGCTTGGTCAGCAGAACTTCTAGCATATTGTTTTACCATCATTTCAAAAACTGGTTCTAATTTTGTGTCAATTATTTTACATTCAAATGGTGAAACCATATTACCATGTATACGAAGTAGACGTTCTTTTTCTGGGCACATATCTTGACAAGTACCTACCATTGGTTTAATTTCATCAACATTAACTTCTTTAGTTGGTAATGTAGTAGATGAACGTAATATTTTATCCCTAATCTCCAATACCTGTAATTTTTTATAAATAGTTGTAGCTGGAATTCTTTCATAATTGTGTTCAGTAATTTCAGTATTTTCAAACTGAGTATCAATTTGTACTTGAAAATGTTGATCATCATTATGTTGATATAAACGCTGTGATTTAAAAGGTGGTTCATCTTTGAAAGCTCTATCTTCATCATATGTAGTTCTCTTCATACGTGAATAAGTACCATTAAATTTACCATCACTCATTTTATTAGTACAACATTGAATTCTATGTAAAATGTTATGTATAATATATATATATATATAGTACTTAAATATAAATTATGTTGGTATAGTTTTGATCTGTGTTAGAGCTGACTGTTTTCATTTCCATAGAATTACCATTATCTAAAATTTCATAGCTGAAAAAATAAATAAAATAGTTAAAATAATGTAAATATTTAAAGTATATCTATTTGTAATATTGGTAGGACAAAATAGAAAAATATTATTATACAACTTTTTTTGCAAAATTTAAACTAAATAGTTAATATTTATTAAATAAACTAAGAAACTGGTTATTTAAACATGCTTTACCTGAGCATACTTATTTATTTAAAAATGAAAAAAAAATGGCTGTAAGATATCAAAAGAACGCATCACTGTCTTATGTTTTACGAGTATATCAGATAAAAACAAACACTTTTAGACTATAGGGAAAAGTAAAAATTCCCATTGTTTTAAATCTGTAAAATGCTTACCAGTTAATTATTACCTCAACACAAATGCTTGGATGATCAGTTATTTTTAATGAATGGTTGGTTAATAAAGTAGAATAAACAACTAAATAATTAAATCATTTTACTTATTGACAACTGTCCTGCATATGTGGCTAATATATCTTTAAAACATATTAAAATCTTTTTTACCAGCAAATACAACATTGTGAATACAACCATGTGATCAAGGAATAATGAAATCTTAAAATCATATAATTGCAAACAAATGTGGACAAGAATAATAGGCCATATAGAAAATGCAAATCATTAACAATTGGCTGCCAATGAATTAGCAAAACAAACCAACCTCTTAGATGCATTACATTATAATAACAATGGCTTGGGACTAAGTGACAGATACAATAACATGAAATTGTTTTAAATATGGAAGTTTTGAAAAAGGTATTGAGGAGGAGAAAGAAGAATAATATGAAGAAATAGACTTAGATTTTGAAAATTGATGAAAATATACCTACTACATCAAACTTTACCAAACAAGATATTTTACAAACTTTATTACCAAAAAATGAACCTAGAGAAATTGAAAATGAAGAGATTGAACTCTAGGCACAAACGAATACCGAAAAACCTCTTCATTCCACTTCACCAAGTTCATTTGAAATAAGAGAGGTCCTATGAGTATTACAAAGAGGAATGCAACATCACTCATCAAATTTTGAACTACATTACAAGTATAACAATTTTATCAATGATCTTTTAACAATACAAAAATAATAGTCAACGAGTGTATGTTATAATGAGTTAAGATAAATTAAAATTATTAAAAGAAAAAAATATACAATTGCATCATAATCCCCTAAAATTATGATCAAGACTTTGGAGTAATAGCATTTGAATAATTGTTTTTATACATATTCTCAGACATTTTTTTCAACATTAATAAACATAATGATATTTTTTTTTTGTAGTTAAAAAAAAAAATATTAATACATTTTTTTTAATTTAATAATACATTCAAATTTTAATAATAACTTTTACCTAACTACAAAAGTGCTTTAAAAATATAATAATATTTTACTTTAAAGGATAAGGTAAAAATATGTAAACATATATCCAAATTTTGTTAATCATTATACTTTATGGTAGTCAGAAAATATCCCTAGGAAAAATAATCCACAGAAAAAAAGCCATGGGAAAAATAAACTGCGGAAAAAATGTCAAATTAAAATAAATAAATATAATATAACAATTAAAATTAAAGTATTAAATAATAAATTAAGTATTACTTAAAATTTTTAACATATTTGGTCATATTGTATACATATATATACCTATATATTATATGATATATATCAAATATAAAATTATTAATAGGTACACAGGTTGTAGGTATGTTATTATTAATTATACAAGCAAAAATAATTTATGGGAAACTATTTAAAAAATAATTATAATGAAATATATAAAAAAAAATAAAAATTAAAGTATTAAATAACTATTTTTTTCGGTATGTTTTAAAACGTACATGTAGCCCTCAAAACACAATTTGGGTTAATGATAAACATTGTACGCTAAAATATAAAATGAAGTCAGACTGAGAGTATAGATGTGTGAGACTGAAAGTATAGTTTATAAAACAGTTAGGTACATCTTAACATAAGAAAGAGAATTTCCTTCAGAATAAAATGACAGAAAATGCCATAAATTGAACAAAAATAACATATTTTGTTGAGTATTTTGTGGATATTATCTTAAAATCAATTGATTTATATCTAACACCTAGATATATAAGTAGAATAATTAGGATGTTAATGACCAAAAAAACACGTAAAAATGCCCTAAAAACTTCAAAAAATGATCTAAAAAATCAAAATAAGTGAAAAAAATTATTTATAAATAATAATTTTTATTAGAGGTATGAGTATGATAATGGGTGTAATAGTAATTTAAAATATGAATTTTAATATTAATAAACAATAGTATACACTTACATTTTAAGCATTATTTAAAATTATTAAAAATAAATTAAAAAGTAAAATATAAATAAAAAAAAAATGAAGCGTGTATAATCGGAATATGTCTGAGAGAGTACTTATTTTATCAATGTATAACACCAAGAACTCCACAATAATAATATTAAAATGATTTTTTTAATGTTATACAAATTTTCTTTAAAATCTAAAAAATATATAAATAAATAAAAATGCATTTACCCATAGCTTAAAATTATTTAACAAGCAAAAAACATCAAAATAAAATTAGAATATTCTGCATCCAGGGAGCATGAATCAAATTTTTAGCTAAAAATTTATGCTTAAGTCATCAACATGCTAATTATGTATAAGTATATTATAATATGCGATAAATAGCCATTATTAAATATTTAATAATATAATTTACTACAATCAATACAACTATTTTTAATAATTAAATTGGATTTTTTCTGTGGCTTATTTTTCCCTGGATTTTTTTTCTACACACAAATTGTATGTATGTTAATTTTATTATAAAATTAAAAAAATATCATTAATTTATTAAAAATAGTTTTGAGAAATACATTTTATAAATAAATGATCCATTTAAAGTTATTTTATGAGAAATTTCTTTTCTTTTACTAAATAAAATAAGTTATTATAAAATATATGGCATATACTGCACAGTGACAAGTTACATAGGTGTGCATTATAAAATAGTATTTTTAAAATTTTTTATTTTATAAAAATATACTGCAGTTTATTTAACATCAATGAATACTATGTGGTACAATGAACATGAGGAATATGAAAAAGACGATTCAGTAACAGAACCTCAAAATAGTAGTTTACCAGTTATTAGAATTTTAAGATGCTGTATTCTTTTAAAACAATGATGAATGTTTTGAATTAAGTAAAGTCAAACATATTGTTATTAATGAAATAGTAGATTGATGATTTTGAGTGGAATATTTTATAGTGAGTTTTTGAAATTTTATTTTTAAATCATTATGAAGAACAGTGTTTGTCACATATCATAGGACATATCTGGATGTATATGGAATGCAAGACTTATCTAGGACAAATATTCGCTGGTTTAGCAGTAGGTACTCAATATTATAATACTAGTTTGATGATAAAAACAAATTTGGTAATTAAAACAAGTATTTTATTTTTAAGACTTTTTGCATTGTACGAAGTAAATGGAGATGACAATTTAGTGGTTTGGTATAGTTTTACCAGGCTAATATTTTATATAGTATAATACCTAAGTATTTTGACGATGGTTTTAATATAATTACGTAGTTTTTAGTTAACGTGGAGGAAGGAACTTTGTTTCTTTTTAGGATAAGTTTATACTACAACAGATTTTTCAATTTTATTCTCCAAGATAAAACTTGGAAATCAAATTAATCAGTAAACCCTCGAGTAGTATAACCTCATAGTGAAGTCAAACCATTGAAACATGATGATAGGAGGAAAAGTTAAAGAGACACATATTATATAGTCCACAACATTTAATAGCATCATAACTCAGGTTTATATGATTTTCATCTTATACAATCTATTTATATTATTTCTTAAGCAGTGTATAACACAATCGTTGTTCTGTGAAAAAACATGAAAAATATATAAATATATAAATTTATATTTGATCGGCTTTATCGAATTTCTCGATTTGAAAACGCGGCTGTTGTGAACAAACAAACACTCGACATATAGTGACTCACCTTTTTAGTGTACGGCAGCTGTCGTATTGGGTCCATCCGTGAATACAATTATAATGCAAATCGATAAAACAAACGTTTGTGAAACGGACGGTAAACAGTTAGACGCCGCACAACAATGTAAATTGTCAACAATAGTTCGTAACAACGGTCGGCGATTTTCTTGCCGGGTGACAAGGATACTAAAATGATAACAACCGACGTCGCATCATAGATAATATTATCTATGCGTCGCATGTATCCGTAACCGGGGTACCGATACGAAACGTTCTTTACGCACCGTTGCAACACACGAGATTACTAGCGTTTTGTCCGCCACCAAATAATGCGAGTAGGAGTAAAATTGTAAAAGTGTTTAAATATCTTTGTGTAATTTTCGATAAATTATAGCTGAATAATATAATTTATGTAAAAATGTGTTTTATTTTCATAGAAATAAGAAAAATATTATATGAGTTTATAATAGGTAGATATTTAAAATTTGATGTCTCATTTTCTCCATAATCGACTTTTTTTGATACAAATAAATGGAAGTTTTAAACATGTGTTTCATACAAAACTTTAATTTGAAGTAGATTTCCTAGGCCTGAGATTTTATACTTTGGTGGTTTTATTTGATCTAGGTACCTACATTACACTATTACAGAGTAGGTACAAAAAGTATCAAAGTTCTATATTTTCACTGTTATTTTGATATGATATAAGGTTTTTTATTTTTACTAAAATCTAGTAGTGGGCAGTGGCTGGCTTATATGTATAAACTAATATTGTCTTAAGGTAGAATTAAATTTTAAACTATTAGTGATAGTTTCAACTTTCAAGTGTGCGAGATGAAAATTAAACGAGTAATTTAAAATTAAAAAAATAAGGTTTTTTAGGTTTATAATAGTTTCATATGGACACATTATGTAAAAACTGATGATGTCATTAAGAAGATATACATTTTGAAAGTAATGATAATCATAAAATTTTGTTCACTATAACCAAATACTATATACGACATATAGTATATAGATATATATACACATATATATGTTATTTACTATAACACAAAGTTTACGCACACCGCTTATGGTTTTATACATACCAACTGATATAATGTAGATGTCAGGTGAATATCTGGTATACGATTTCAAATAGTTCAAACATATTTCAATTGAAAATTGAAAAATTCAAGATTTTAAGCTACAAAAAAAAAAATAAATAAACTATTTACACTTTTGGGCATACACCATACATTAATAATAATTAGTTATTATTAATTATCATATTATAATAAACAAGTATACCTAAAATTTACATTATGCATTGTACACTCTTACTGAACTGGTGTTGACGTTTTAAAACAAAATAAATAAAATCGTCGTTTTTTTTTAAATGTACTTTTTTTTTAAAAAAAACATTAAAAATAACGAATAGCCATCACTATTTTGTTTACTAGTTTGAATAATAATAATAATAACAAAAAAAAAACTATGTATTTCACTATGTAAGCTTGTTTTGTTTATACAATAAACAAAATATAAATAATATAAATACTAATTTAAATAAAATTAGTTTGGCGCAGGTTAACAAACTATTAATTTTATTTTAATTATTACAAAAATTTTATTCAATATGGTTTCGACGAAGTCATTGTAATATCAATAAGATTATTGTTCATTAAATTATTCAAAATGTATATTACGTTTGATACGTAGATATTCTTCGATTTTCTTTTTCGGCTAAAATGATTATGTATATCTTCACCTTATATTATAAAATCAAACAAATCAGTTATTGAAAAGTAGAACATTTTTTTTTTCAAATTCTTTTGTACCCACCATGTCAATATACAATAAATATTATTTTATGTTATATACAAATCCTGTTTAAATATTTTTATTTTTATTTTATTTATTGTTATAATTGGTTAGTATTAAATTTTTATTACAAAAACCAAATATTTCAGGGGGTATTTAAACACACCCAAAACACTCCCTTTTTTACCCTAAATGTAAAAATACCAAGTGTAAAATTCTGATTAAATAAATACAAAACTTTGTTAAAATGTAGGAAACATTAACAAATTAAATTAACTATGCTACATTTCTACCAACCAATCTAGCATTAGCTTGAATCATAAAATATAAATTAATATCAAACTATAAAAAAATCATAAACATGTATTAGCCCTTGATATTTTCAAAAAAAAGATGACAAATTGCTTATACTTGACACTATTGATAATGACACTAGGACTTGCATCAAAAAATCCTACATAAAATAGTACTTCTGGTCACCATACTCTAGATCCCTATGTATACACATATTAAATAATTCTGGCATTAAATTATTTGTTTCATTCTTATTAGGTATTTCTTGAATTTTACCAAACCAAATATTACTTGCAAATTGCATTTTTTTCTAAACAATACTATTAAAATATGATATTATAATATTATTATGTTCTGATAAAAGTATATTTTTATATTTTTCAATGATTGTTAAAGTACTTTAAAAATATATGGTTTATTAGGAACATAATAATTAATATGAAGAAATCAGATTTAAAAAATATTGTTTAGGAAAAAAATTATCGACCGTGACACACAGGGTGACACTATAACTACCTATTTAATATGTATTTTTATGCTTATAGGCTTATACAGCCTTAACTTTTAAGTCAAAAAATAGTAGATGACATTTCATTTACCTATTCTGTTATTATAATTTACAATATTTAATATTTATAGTACAAAACTTGTATAATGAGAAAAGTTAAAATTTTGCCGAAATAGAAATTGATGAACACCACTTTTAAGTTCCAATACCTAAGTATTTTATTCTCATTTCTCATAACTATTTATTTTATATTATATTTTTGAACTTATTAATTAGACTATGCCAGCGCCTAGACTCAATTTTTAATTTTTATTATTATCAATAACTGCCGTAATAGGTGTCGGTACTCACACCGCTTCAGCCATCCGCCTAGCCACCTTATTATAATATAGGTCTACGGCCTATATTTGTCACCGGCCGACACACACTCACACACACTTACACTCACGCGCCGTACGCTAAGTTTGTTTATTTGTTTTATGTGTCCGTGATTGGCGTGATTATTTTACTTATATTTTACTTACATGTCATCTCTGTTTAATGTTTAATTACCTATTATATTGTTGACGTGAATTATTATATAATATGTTAAAATTACGTACCATAACGCACTATCGGCCGCCGTCCAATACCGGTTGGCGGTTATACACATTATATTATTATAGCCAAAGACACAAATTTCTACATTAAGTTTTCAGTCTTCTCTCTAGCGTTTATACGTAACGGAATTTACGCGCACTAATCGCCGTGGTTTTTTTTTTTTTTGTTAATTACTGCAAAAAGTGTAACTCGGTTGGTGCTAATCGCCACCCTTTTATTAATTTAGGTACTAGTAACTCAGTTCGTGTGCGCAAATCGCCACTAGGTACTTTAATATTCTATTTTATGTGTGCGCGAATCGCCACATTTTTTGTATTATATTATATTATATTGTGTGCGCGCTAATCGCCACCAATTTTACGTTGTTATTTTATACTTGTTATTGAATTTTTGTCGGCGCTGATCGTCTTATTTATTTATTTTTCGTGTATTATTTAAATTATTTTGTGTCTGTGCGTGTGAAATTATTATAACCTAGGTAGCTACTGGCCAGCCAAGCACCGACAGAGTTGTGAGTTTTTTATTATATTATTATTTTAATTTAACTATTATATTAGTATTACTACTATTATTATTATCGGTAGTGCCAAATTATTTTTACCTGTTGGGCCAAAAAGGCCATGGTTATTATCTTTTATGTATTTTATTGTTGGACCAAAGAGGCCGCAGATTTTTTATTATTATATTTTATTTTCCATTTTCAAATTGATTTACCGTCTTTATCAGTTACCTATAAGTTAGTTTTTAAGCACACGCCCACACTTATACACATTTACACACACCATCACTTACAAACACTCACAGGTCTTGCTCGGCAAACCTGGCCACTTCATGTTGAGTGCTATAACTAAATACACATACACACACATACACAAATTGGTCGGTGGGTAATATAAGGTGCGTACGAAGTGCATGACGTACCTAATCAGGCGCACGGCCTATTATTGTCCGTTCCTGGTACAAGCAGACTATATTCTAAAAATCTTATAAAATGTAATATAATTTATAAAATTGAAATTTACTATAATGAACATTTCTAAATTATTTTAAATCACCATTTTTCCTGCAGCCACATTGAGTATATTCATAAATACAATAAATAAACTATAGAAGTATATTATAACAGCCAATTGTCAATTACAAGTAGCCACCGATTTAATAGAAAAAAAAATGAGAGAAATCTATTATAATATATACCTGGCCAGAAACTAATAAAATATGAATTAATTTATTATTAGTTATTGCATTACACAAGGAAAACAATAATTTAAAAAAATAGAAAAAAAAATAATTTAAAATACAATATATTGATAAATTAATAATATGATATATTAATTACAATAACTCTTATTATTTAGGTTTAATATCAAAAGCTTCAAATGCACCTTCTGAAGGGTCAATTACACATGGAAAAGTATTTACTGATGGAGGTGGACTCAATCTGAACATTGGATAATAAAGTGGAGGAACTAAAATAAATGAAAAATTACATGTAAATAAATTGAATAAAAGTATACTATTAAACTATTATTTGATATCATACCTCTGGTATATGATTTAGTTCCATTATCATCTAGTGTATCACAATCTGCAAAATAAAAACGTATAACAATATATTATATTTTAAATGTTAAAATCATGTGTTAAAAATATTTAATAATGTAAAAATATAAAAAATATTTATTTTTATTTTTTAAAATCTAAACATAAAAAAACCCATTTACAATAAACAATTTTGTGACCACGAGTTTACATAAGCAGAATAAAAGACGAAAACTCTTCCAGCATAACTTAAGTGTAAATATATAATATATATAATTTAAAAATTCAAGTCTAAAATTATATTAATTCTGAGTTGACAATACAAAAGAATCATAGGTATTTTAAATTATAAATAATGAAAACTTGTAACATGTTGTAAGTTTTTTGATTATTAACATTCTTTTATCTAAAATAATATGTATAGTTTAAAATTAAAATTATATGGATTCACTATTCATTAGTAAATACAGTCGTTGCCAGATAAACTAAGGCGGCGGCGGCAGCGCTTTTCAGTAGGTGTATCTCTAACTAGTCGATGTGTAAAATATATGTGTAAGTTATAATAATCCATCTATGTATAAAAATCAATATATAAATATATATATTAATATATTTTTGGTAGTAACATTGAAATACGGAGAACCCCTGGTTTTTTGTTATTGCGCTGCCGCCGCCATCTCAATTTATCTAGCAACGACTGTAATGTGTTATAAAATGAATAATGTTTTGTAATTGGTTAACCATAATATTATAATTAGCAATATTGTATAATTGTAGAAACTGTTTATGTATTAAATTTTATTAATCAAATATATGATTATATTTTACAGATTTATGGATTTATTAAAAGCTAATAAATACTAAATAACTGAATGAGAAAGTTCTTACATTTTTATTTAGAAAATATAAATACACAATTACAAAATCATAACATAATATGGAGGTTACTTACTTATAATTTTTTCCACTTCTTTACCTTCTTTTTTCAGTACAGTATTGTCTTCTATATCATCAGTTTCTTCATTATCTAAAAATAATATGGTATAATTATAAATGTATTAAATTGTATTTATCAAATATCTGATTATTTTTTACAGATTTATGGATTTATTAAAAGTTAATAAATACTAAATAACTGAATGAGAAAGTTCTTACATTCTTATTTAGAAAATATAAATACACAATTACAAAATCATAACATAATATGGAGGTTACTTACTTATAATTTTTTCCACTTCTTTACCTTCTTTATTCAGTACAATTATTTCTACTATATCATCAGTTTCTTCATTATCTAAAAATAATAAGGTATATTTATAAATGTATTAAATTGTATTAATCAAATATCTGATTATATTTTACAGATTAATGGATTTATTAAAAGTTAATAAATACTAAATAACTGAATGAGAAAGTTCTTACATTTTTATTTAGAAAATATAAATACACAATTACAAAATCATAACATAATGTGGAGGTTACTTACTTATAATTTTTTCAACTTCTTTACCTTCTTTATTCAGTACAGTATTGTCTTCTATATCATCAGTTTCTTCATTATCTAAAAATATTATGGTATAATTATAAATGTATTAAATTGTATTAATCAAATATCTGATTATATTTTACAATTTATGGATTTATTAAAAGTTAATAAATCTAAATAACTGAATGAGAAAGTTCTTACATTTTTATTTAGAAAATAAATACACAATTACAAAATCATAACATAATATGGAGATTACTTACTTATAATTTTTTCCACTTCTTTACCTTCTTTTTTCAGTACAGTATTTTATCTATACATCATCAATTTCTTCATTATCTAAAAATAATATGGTATAATTATAAATGTATTAAATTGTATTAATCAAATATCTGATTATATTTTACAGATTTATGGATTTATTAAAAGTTAATAAATTCTAAATAACTGAATGAGAAAGTTCTTACATTTTTATTTAGAAAATATAAATACACAATTACAAAATCATAACATAATATGGAGGTTACTTACTTATAATTTTTTCCACTTCTTTACCTTCTTTATTCAGTACAATTATTTCTACTATATCATCAGTTTCTTCATTATCTAAAAATAATAAGGTATATTTATAAATTTGATTTTATGTATTGAACCTCAGATTTAATAGTATGTCTCAGACTGTGTTAGCATTAATATCCTTGTTAAAACTCATAACAAATCATTCATAAATAAATAACCTTATTAATTATTTTAAACATAACCAAGCAGAACTAAATTTAATAATGAAATTTGTTTTTTTTTTTTTTTTTTTTAATGTAAAATTTTATAACTATTTATTGACTTTAATTATTGTATAAGGTATCAGTAACAAAATAGATCGGCCAAAATATTTTGATAATACTATAGGTCCTATCAAGTTCTTTAGAAAAAAAAGTGATTTTGTTGTTTGAAATATAGGCAGTTTGAATGTACAAACTTTGGTACAGTAGTGCAGTACACAATGAATATATTAGTGGGGGGTAATTTGTTGAAAATTTGCTAACCCATAATATCATATGATTTAAATTTGCAATTCAGTAATCAATAATGATGGTATTTGAAATTCAACCAGTATAAAGTTAAAATTATTTAAATTTTAAATTACGCTGAACAGTGGATATCTATATACCATTCAAGTTACTTGCACAGAGTATAATATATGCCACTATCTTGAACCATTTAATACAATATTTTCAAACTGCCTTTTTTGGTTTTTTGGTTTGAAAGTTAAAATAACAAATGCCTTGATGAAATTCTTATAAGATAAATACAAATTAAAAACATTTTTCAATAATAGTACTTACTGCATGTAATACTAGATTTTACATCATCAGAATAATTAGTGCGAGGTATTTTTCTTAATTTACTATTTGTTTCCGAAGCACATCTTTTATTCTAAACATAAAATGTTTAACATCAATATTAAATTTGTGTAAATATAATTTTATAATATAAAATATTATGTAACTAATAACAATTAAAATTATTAAAATTACCTGAAGTTGTGCAAATCCTTTGAAAGAAATAAGATTCATGTTAATTGGCACAGTTTTAGAATTTAAATTTATCTTAAAGGGTATACTGTTATTGTTTGGTTGAATACTAGAATTTTGATTAAATTTTGTTCTTGGTATGAAAATTTCTCCTTTAAGTGCTTTCTTAGGCTGTACAGTAAACACTGATTGTTTTTCTTGTTTATTGGAGATGTCACTACTCAATAAATACATGTAACGAGAAAAAGATTTTTCTTCCTGAAGCAATTTTAAATCATTAGAAAGAATCTGAAATAAAAATTGTTATGGCTTTAACTTATATATTAGTATAATTTTATATTTATAAATAGCTTATATGCAAATGGACATTTTTCTATATAAATAAAATTCTTTGTAGGTAAGTTATTTACATAAATTATGCAATAATAATATAATAAGTCTTAAATTCCTAATTAAATGTGTATTCAATTAAATAAAAGGAGGAATGATCAGCATAGACTATAGAAATAAAAGTGCATAACATTCAATTTAGGTTTTTAGAACTAATAAAACCTTGATCTTTAAATTTTAACTATTTGTATAAATTATAAATTTGTTAAGTAATAATAATTATTCTCTGGTAATAAATAGCTAGTTAACTTTAATTATTGATAAATATATTTCTATAATTACTGTCTATACCAAAGAAGCATCATGCTTTTCGGGTTGAGCCGGATCTATTGTAACTTGTAAGGTAATATGATAACTATGAAATAAATTTCTATAAACTTGTATACTAAAGGGTTAAATAAAATTTATAAAAATATCATTTTTAATTAAATAATTTAAGTTAAATGAATTACATTTTATAGTATTATTTAATATAAGCAATTCACCTCAAGTTGTTTATCTAAAATATCTTCTTGCCATTTTAAAGTTTCTATTTCTGCTTGAAGTTCGTTTCTCTCTAAGGCAATTATTCCCCCTTTTTGAGTTCCTCTAATAAATAAATAGTCATTTTAATATGTAAAAATAATAGTTAAATGTTAACTGAAGTCTTTAAAATATTGAGCATTTACATCCATTTAACTTGATTTTTGGTCTGTTTTTCTATTAAACCAATACCTTCTAGTACATTTGTAACATCATATATTCTTCTTTTTTGTTGAATATCAAGCATTGCAGTAGCCTAAAAGAAGCACATAGTTAATTTATTACTGCAAATAGGTACCTAGCTTATTATTAAATTGTATACATTTTTAATGAAAAATTAGATTTTGAAAAAAATTCCTACTTCATAATTTAATTATTTTGCTTTATAGCTTAGAGTAAATAAAACAAATAACAATAATAAGTCAATTACTTTGTCTAAATGCATTACTCCATCCGAAGTGTTTTGAAGAAGATCAATAAATTTGAGAACTAATTTGCCCAATTTATTGTTTTTCTGCCTTTTGCCTAAAACCGTATCCTTATTAGACAATAACTTTGAGGAAGATGGAGTCTCCTCATTAATGCTTTTCACAAGATCCATAATGTTTTGATCATCCATATTCACTTGAACATAAAACATATAAATACTTAACATCTATACAATACACTATATTGTATAATGATATAACTGTACAGTAACCATGTAGGCCTTGTTTAAATTATTATTAAAGTAGGATATTACTTTAATAATATCGATTTGAACACCAACATGGAAAATTGATTTCAGATATAAGAAATAATATTTCTATATTATATTATATATAATCACAGCATTTTAACGGTATTCCGCGGTTATTAAAAAAAAACGAAAGATAAGAATAAGAACGAAACGGGAGGCCTAATACTTCGCACAAGCGTGGCTTTGTTCCGCGGCGGCGGTCCGACGCGCCACCGCCGACGAGAGCGTCACATTACTTCAGTATCGACTGCCGATAAGTTAAAATAATTTTAAATGTACAGTAAGTACGACGCACGCACGCATACGTATCTACCTAGCACTTTGAAAGTACGGGCGACCGAAGCGTCCCGAGAGAACGCGACAAGTTGAATCAACAAGTTGCCTGCGCGCTGCCCTACAAAACTGGTCGCTGTGGTGTTCCGTTCTTATTTTAAACAGATTATTGTGTGTAAAATAATAATTGAATCAATTATTAACGCAACTAAATTGAAGTTTTATATTTTCACTGTTATTGTGGCTTAATATTTAAGAAAATTCTCCTACAGTGCTAGTTACTATTTTTATTTTAAGAAATGAGATAATATTATGATAAGGTTATAATATTAAAATAATTTCAGAGGTATCAATATACTGTCTCAACTTTGATGTGAACAAACAATAACTAAAACCCTGATAAAGTCAATTAGAATATTTTATTATAGTTTAGATATAATGTAAGTTGTAACTATTTTACTGAAATACTTATACCATGGATCAATTATAATCTACTATGTAGTTTTAATTTTATATTATACACCACTGAAAGTAGATAATACTAATCAGTGGCGTATCCTGAATGATTTTATGGGGGGTGGTTACAGGAATAAAAATATATCTACAACATAATATTATTAAATAAATATCAATTTAAATTATTAAAAAAAAGCCCAAGGGGGTGGTTTGAACTCCCAAAACCATCCCAGTGGATACGCCACTGATACTAATAAGTAAATTGTTTGTAAATAATATTTTTAATAATTTAAGTTTCTTATCAACTACCTATGTAAATTTGTTGCTACAATAAAAAAGGAAATAAAATTGTAATTCAAATAACCTAATTAATATCCAACCACAGATATTTAAATATTATAAGGGCAGTATTATGCTGATTCATTATTAGTAAAAAGTAAAAAGTAATAAAAAATAATAAAAAGTTGTTCCTATTGATATCTAAGGTAGGTATTGTTTTTCATTAAATATAGATATTCAACTAATGTAATACAATATGCACTAGTATGTGTTACTAATTGCCTACATCAGCGATTCTCAACCTGTGATACGTGTACCACTAGTGGTACGTGGCAAGCTCATAGGTGGTACGCGAAGAAAATCTCTCTTTATAAAAAACATATACGTATACATTATTAATAACCAAAAAAAAAAAAAAAAAAATGCAAAAATATGGTCAGGTGGTATGTAAAAATGTTCAAACTGTGTAGGTGGTACGCGAATACAAAAAGGTTAAGAATCGCTGGCCTACATAATTAAATAGGTATCTTTTATTAAATCAATTATAACCGCATACACGGTTTATCATTAATTTTAATTGCTCGTATTAAGGTATAATATTATTGTGTTTGAAATAATATAGTACCTACCTTACGGTTTACAGTATCTAGTACCTTATTTCGAGGAAACTGATAGTGAAGTCCACACTTGACTCGTACGGCGTCTGCAATCGCTTGGTGGTTGAGGAAAACAAAACACGCTTTTCAACAATAAAATGCCGCAACACTGATGAATTAAATAAATGAAATGCAAAAAAATAATAGTAGCGTCGGTCGTCACGTAAATTACGAATTGTTAATTTGGCGCAAAATGTGGTAGGCGATCAATGACGGAAAGAAATGACTTGTTAGACGATTACTGATTAGACATTTATCGTCTCGACGAATTATGAACAAATAAAACCAAACTGCCCACTACGCCCTGATACAGATATATGTTACAATAAATATGGCAACAATGGCTACTCATAGCGTGGGTAGCTACGAGTAGCCAGTAGGAGATGG
Source organism: Aphis gossypii (assembly GCF_020184175.1). Classification (NCBI taxonomy): domain Eukaryota; kingdom Metazoa; phylum Arthropoda; class Insecta; order Hemiptera; family Aphididae; genus Aphis; species Aphis gossypii. Next base: position 42,063,859 of record NC_065533.1, read on the forward strand.
CCACGTGAACGCATTACTTCGTTTCCAAAGAACATAGATTCCGATGGAGGTTTGTAACCGGTTTCACCAAGGGAATTACCCGTATTCGCCAAAATTTGAAATGATAATTTAACAAAGTTGATTTATTTTTTTGTGTGTTTGGAATATTTTAAATTGGAGCTTTTTATATAAATGTCTATCTGAAATTACCAAAATTTTTAAAAAATATACTTATAATTGGATGTGATTTATAAAACTGTTGATTAAAATGTAAAATTAGTATTTAAATAGTATTATTTTATTAATATCACGAGATCCTATGTACTGAGTATATAATATTATTATATAGTACATATTATATATAACTATTAAGTATACAATATTTTTTGGGATACTATTTACTTCGGGATACCATATTTCACAGGATAATATATTCCACGGTATATATTTCATGGGATAAAATATTTTATATATGTAGGTATTTTTATTATTATAATAGTATTTTAATGGTATTTTAATAGGATTTTGTTTTTAATATTTTAACAGTGATTCTCAACGTGGCCGCTACTGCCCCCTTGTAGGAATTTTTAATTTTGAAGGGGACGTTTTATTAAGGGGGCACTCATCTATCATTTACGTTTTTATTATTCATATTATTAGTAGGTATTTAAATATAAAATTAACTAAATTGTAGCATTAAAATGTTAAATTATAATTTTTTCTTTAATTAAATAGCTTATTAAAAACTAAAATGTTAATCTTTTGAAAATTTGTTTGAGGGGGGGGGGGTTGGTATGAGGTTTTAAAAATCTAAAAGGGGTGTTGAGTATAAAAGTTTGGGAAACACTGGTATATTAATAGCATTTAATAGTATTTAATAGTATTTTTAGTATTTTTATAGTATTATTTTATTAGTATCACGATTCACGAGATCCTATATAATATACTAAGTTTATAATATTATATAGTATAGTATATAGTATATATATAAGTATATAATATTTCTTGGGATACTATAATTCACTTATACTATATATTTTACATACATTTTTTTTACAATCCATGATAAAGTTTATGATTATGTGCTCCGTTAGTTTTTAATTACAGTAAGTTCCCGTTACAACGAATACCGATACAACGAAAAATCCCGTTATAACGTAAGTTATAGAGATCCCCTGCCGAAAAGCTACATACAAAAGCTATTTCGTTACAACAAAATTTTCGTTAAACCAAAAAAAAAATTCGGTCCCTTGGAGTTCCTTGTAACGGGAACTTACTGTAATTTCATCATTTCTTGTTCTAATTCTTCGTTAAGTTTTTACTCTTATATACGGACCGTTTTTATTCTTGGTTGCTGTGTTTTTGCAAGTGAACTCTCCACCGAACTTCGTGACTTTTGCTTAGTTCTGTTCGCGTTTATTTCAACCGCTGTTTGATAAGCTATTGTCATAAGCAATTGTTATTAGATAAAATCTAAACAGCTGTTCTGATTACGACGTTTTCACGGCTATTGTGAAGATTTTAACGTCCGGCTAGAAAGTTAAAGCTTTTCCTGCCTCATTCTCCGAGCTACATCGCCGTATTATAAGCTGCATCTCAATTTTTTTCCAGGGGCAACTGTATTTATTATTTATTATTATTTTTTAATGCCTTTGAAACATAACACTATTCTGCCTTCCCCTATTATGACTCGCAATCGTGCTGCCAACAATCCGAATGCGTCTTCCAAAGCTGTTTCTAATAAAAATCTTATATCTTCCATTGAATTCTTAAAAGCTGATATTCTAAAATTCAACAAAGAAATAGCTGATTGCTATAATAAACAACTGAATGGACTTAGCGATGACTTCAAGTAATTTTTGGGCAAATGTCTGAGCTCAAAACTGAAAACGATAAATTACGCCATGAATTTGAATTTTTAAGTAATAAAGTAACTGTTTTTGAATCTCAAGACCATTCGTCTCAACCTTCGACCTTTATTGCTCCGGTTCTTCAAGAACTATTTAAGCGTGAAAGATGTGCTACTAATACAATTGCATATGAAGTACTCAAGTATGTCTCTCAATCTGTTAAGGAGCGGATTGCTAATGATAAGCAATCACTCTATGGCCTTTTTCAGCCTCTTAATATTTCAGATCCTTCCACATATTAAGTTGTTCGCCTTGGTAATTTCGTCTTACCATTATTCGGCCTCTTAAGATGATTTGTGACCCAAAGGTATCCGTTATGCGGATCCTGCTTGAGTTTGGATCTTTAAAACATGTACATACCAACTCTATTGGAAAATTACGTTTAGTGAAGGACATAAATCTTCTACTATAGTGTCAACTATTTCGTTCTTGTCACGAAAAGCTAGATAAAAGAATTGGTGATGGTGAATCAAATTTGAGGATTGTGTATGTCAATAGTATACCCAGAATGAAAGCCTCCCCTTTCAAGAAACGGGATTGCGAATGAACTTCCGATTAAATCACTCCTAAACAACCTTTCAACTATTGTCTCTTTCAATGATTTCTATCAAAACTGCCGTAATCTGCAAACTAAATTAAGGAATTTTAAATGTAATGCTTCTATGTCAAATTGTGTTTTTGTAGTGTTAACTGAAACTTGGCTTACGGATAATATCCATAGTTGTGAAGTAGGTGTAACTAATTATAATATATATAGATATGATCGTTGTAATTTTAGTAGTTCATATCTACGTGGGGGTGGTGTTTTTATTGGCATTCGGAAGGACATTCCCTCGAGTTCAATTACTTTACCTATACTCAAAATTGAACAAGTATTTGTAAAATTATCTATTGGTTCTAATCACTTCGTTATTGGTGGAGTATATATTTCACCAAACTCCTGTCTTAGCCCCTATGCAGACCACATACAGACTGTTGAGTTTATTCTTCATAATTTATTATCTTAATAATACCTTAATAATTTGTATTTTGTGGTGATTATAATCTGCCCGAAATTAGTTAGAGTAGTGATGATAATTGTTTAATATAAGCTTCTAAATCTAACCTTCGTGTCCCTTGATTCCTGAAACATTCGCTTGGTTTTATGATGAAGACAGCTTCTGATTTTAATAAACATCTAAAATCTATTAAAATGCTTTATTGTGCACTAATTCGTCCGATTTTTGGTACAGATTTGTAATTTGGAATCCGCATACTGCTTACTACGCTTATTTAATTGAAAGAATAAAACGTAGGTTTTTGAAATTCGTTGGCTTATCATTAGGAGTTCCCCAACCATCTCACGACTATACATCTTCTATATCTGGTCTCCTTGAGTTAAACTCGTTAGCTGACCGCAGAGTAACGGTCGATCTTTAACTACTGTATGGGCTATAAGTGATAAAATTGTTTCTTCTTATCTTTTATCACAATAAAACTTCATAGTTCCTCATAAACCAACCAGATCTCACACTCCATTCAGTCCATTCTATGTTTCAAATTGCTCCGCTAACTATTTATCTAATGAACCACTGAAGCGTCTCATACCGATTTGACGAAATCAGATTTTCTTTATCCTTGACCTTTAATTGTTGTCTTTATATTTTTTTTTATGTTGTAATTAATTAATTATTTTTGTAATAGGTACGTATTGTAATAATTATGATAAATTGTAAAAAATGTAATAGTCGTTTAAATTCTATAAATAAATATAATATTTACATTGTAAGATAATTCCGGTGTTTCCGAATTGTGGACAAAGTAACAAAAACCATGTGAGTTGCGAACGAAATCTTTAAAGGTATCATACGAATTGCGTACAAGTGTCCAATTATAATTTTTTATATAACGATTGTGGACGTTGAGAAAATACTGTTTAATATTAACGATAAAATTTAAAGATGATTGACATTATTAGTCATAGGACTAATTATTATTATAATACTAACAATTTAAAACGAACAAAAAGACATTAGAAAAGGAGGCATTCATTAAAAAACAAATGTTGCAATATTCAAGTGAATATGAATTTAAATAACATTCACTCATTATGTGATTCAGATGCTAATTCAAAAAATTTGATTAACTTTTTTAAAACTGAATTAAGTTAATATTTTTTCCTATATTAACTTTTAACTTATCGATCTTGTATCCTCTTAATTTAACTTAACTTGAGTTAATTATTTTCTTTAACTTTCCCACCTTTGTATAAAGATATCTACCGTATAAGTACCTACTTAATAAATAATATTATACAAAACACATTAGTTGTTACCTATTTTTGTATACATGTACCTAGGTAGTTGTAACATGTAAATATTTAATATATTGTATACATGTAATTGTAATTAATTTGTTTAAACCTACAATGTATTTTGAGATTTATTTGTTCAATGCATTATCTATTGTCTAAAATATATATTTCATAATCTACACTTATGCTTGACAAAAAATGTTATGTTATTACTTATTACCAAGATTATTGTTTATGTTTTTGAGTTAATTACACCACCAGGTGTGTGCGCTGCCCGATACAACATATTTAGCATAACAATGATAATAATAATAATTATTATTAAATCAATACTTTAATGCAGTGGTTTCCAAACTTTTTTTCCATCGCAATACATAATATTATTAGTTATTATAAGTCACGGCACACTTTGGATAAATATTATCTACTTAAAGAATAATACGCATGTATAATGATGTTGGGTAAGTTCAAGTTATCGCGGCACACCTTTTGGAAAACACTGTTTTAATGGATAACATTCACAATTTAAGTTCATAAAATAAAATTTCGTACATAAATAATATTTTATGAGTTCAGTATTTAGTTTTAACAATATGTATCCATAAAATATAAATTACCATATATTTAATAACAAACATACAATATATAATAATATAACAGTATAACACTATACATTTATTAATTATTAGGTACTTTTTTTTTTCCGGTTGAATCGACAACCGGGAGGGGACCGCTTGCGCATTACTTTCTCCCATTATTAGGTACTTACCTATTTATAAGATAACTTTTTTTTAAGTTTGAAACCGACGACGCCGCGGGAACTGTTATCACAATATTTACACGAATCTATAAGATACCTATAGTATGTGCCATTAATTCTGGAATAAAAATCCCTACACTTTAACATTACTCAAAATCACATGCCTAACTGAATAAATATTTTTTAAACCTTAATTAAAAACATATAGGTTTTAATAAAATAAATCATAACAATTTTAAAACAAAATCTATTTTAAAAACTAAAATCTTGCATATACAAATGTTTTGAAATGATAAATTAAAATAATAATAATGATACTAACAACAATAAATCAAATAATTATAAATTAATCATCAAACAAAAACTAATAAATGTATTTACAGTTAATTATAACACTGTTTCTCATTATGGTGTTAATTGGACATACTTTGGGTAAAAAGTGATTAAATATGTATTTTAAATTTAATTCTGATTCAAATGTGAGAGTTTGGGAATGACTAGACCACGTCCACGCACGATTATACTTACGATCATAATAATGAGAGAATTGTAGTTATAGGATTGTACTTGGTGAAAATGATAAGCGCAACAGTTGTGTTGCAACAAGTTAGTAAATCGTCATCCGGATGCCATAAAACTACATGATCATCACACCTACGCATATATTCTAAAACACGTTATCAGCACCCAATTGACGTAGAGCTTGAGAACGCGATAACTGACCAGCAGGGACATGTCGAAAGCAAGAGGGGACACAAAGCAGACGTGAACCTTAGAGTTACTAATTAACAACGAGCACTTTCAAGCATGACTATGTATTAATTCTGTGATGGGTATTTAATATATTTTTTTTTTGGTTTAAAAAACACTGAAATATTTTCAATAATTGTAATACATGCTTTGAATTACATCATCAACTTTTATGACTACCTCATCTTACTTCAACATAAACAGACGGTTGCTCACACCTGGGCTGCTACATAAAATTGAAATTAAGTGTTTTATCACATAATTATGGTTTTGAAGCAAATTAAAAAAAAAGGTCATGATTCATACCATAAAAAAACATAAAAAAAATTTACAAATATTGTGCATTAAATAGATAACATATGTAGGTATGGCATTTTTTTCTTCTAAATTTATTCAAAGCAATATACATTTTCTGATTTTATATTAGGTTCTAATTTTTATTTCAATGAAGTTGATTAATGTGTAAATATTATTCATCAATAATCATTGAATTTGACTACTATATTAATGTACAGTAATAATTACAATAAATTTTAATTTTTTTTGTGTTGAATTAAAATAAAATGTCAAAAATAATTTTTAAAATAACATTTTACAAAATGATACAAATTCAATACATAACAAAATGATTTCATTCATTTATTAAAATATTAATATGACTTAATGCATTTACATGATAAAAAATTATACTTTTAAAAACTACTAATATTAATTATAAGTTAAGGGTTACAGTTAAAAATGTTGAACTGAAAAAAAAAATATTTTAACAATATTTAAAAATAACTGGAGAAATCGTAAACAGAAATCAACTAACCTGAAGAAATTAACTTACAAATAACAACAATTTTAATCTCAATAAAAAAAAAGTATAAGTATTTAATGATTTATGTTTGACTTCAGGAGAATCACTGAATACTATGTATTGTTAAATTATTTTAAGTTCTTCTTTTTAAATTTATCCAATTTATTATGAAATAACAAGCCAAACTTTTTGTTATTACTCATAAGAGTAATATCAGTAAAAATAAATTAATACAACAAAATATTATTTGTTAATAAAATGAAGATTATAAAATAACATATGTAAAACAGTCAGTTGTCCCAATTTTCTGAAAAAGAAAAAAATAATAAATAAATGGTGATGTCATTAAAATAAAATATTTATTATATAGAAATACAATTGTTTAAGACTATTTCTTTCTTAATTAACAGGGATGGATATTTATCATCTAATGAATGCAGTAAATTGTAAATAAGTACTTGAAATAATATTATGTAGTTTGATTAAGTAGGGAACTAATACCTGAGAAAATGTATCTGTAATACTCTATATTATCTGTCATTGAGAATGTTATGTTTTATTAATTAAGTGGTTAAAAAGTTTAGAATTGATAATTATTTTAAACTTTATTTTTGTACCTGATAACATTTTTTCAATAAAATACACTTACTACATTGGAACCAGTTTCAATGAAAGCAGTATGACTGAGTGTTTCACAGGGATACTATAGGAAACAATTTTTTTCATACAATAGAATATTCTCTTGATTAACAGAGTATAGTTGATATACTTTGGTGAGTCAAAAGTAGAAATAATTGGGGAGAACAAAACAATATATATTGGTATTTGTTAAAATGTAATATTATTATTATTATTAATAAAATAATAATAGTTTAGTAACTAGTTAGAAAAAAATCTAAACTCAAAATCAATTTACAGAAATTTAATGATGATTGGCTTATCATTAAATTTAAATTTACAATGGAGCAGTAACATGTTAACTTTACGAGTTATATTTGAATATTCTAAAAACCAAATTGAAATTATTGGCAAAGCATTAACATATGCAATAGATTCAATTAATTGTTTTATTTTTTTTGATAACATTTTAAAAGTTCTCATAAAAATATCATACAAAGAATGATTAGTTCTTGCAAAATACATACGTCAAAAAAATAAATATAGAATATAGAAACATAGAAAACAAGATCGAATTATAGTATAAGTTGACTTAACCTTATAGTAATCATTAACAATATTATTTACCTGTTATGTAATTATCAATAGATGTTTGTTCTTGATTTAAATGTTCAACAGAGTTTACATCCGTTGTGGTTTTACAGTAATAGTTTTCTGTTGAATCATGTTTACTAGTATTACTGTTTGTACTATGTCTCTTTCTATCTGATTTAGTTCTAGATTTGGCACTTGTTCTTGGACTTCGTTTATGATTTATATCAATGGCGTCAGTAACAGTTTTTTTATATTGTTGATATTGAAAAGAATTATGCTGATCAGTATCACCACAAACCCAAATTTCAGCATTTCGATTACTAAAAACTGATTTTAGCATAATTAAATTGCGTGATAAATTATGTATGTTAGTCTTATGATTTAATGGATCTTGTTGAACTCCCAAATATCTATAACCAGTTATTTGTGATTTCATCTCTTGAAAAGCTTTTTCAAGACATCTAAAGTATGATGGATTTTGATCAAAAGGTTTTATGAATATACAAAATATTACTTCAGTATCAATTTTGTATGATAGTATATCACCAGGAGCCATTGGTTTAATGTTAATATCTTTTAATAATCTATAAATAATCAAAAAGTTATTATTAATAATAATGATAATTAATTATAAAGATTAATTTCAACTACTTTCATTTTTTTAATAAAACAGACTTTATTAATTTAGTTAATGTTACTTTAGTAAAATAATATATTTGATAACATGCTCTGATATTTTATATAATACAAGCCAACATAGGCTTATATATTCCCATACAGTAATACACAATAGGAAAAGAAATATATTAATTTATTTATATCATAGTCATATAAACTGATTGATAAAAATAAAATTGGGTTTAATCAAAACATACTTATAAAAGCATTTCATTTATGGATAATGCAATTCATCTGCATAATTACGAGCAACTATACTGTAGTCTAGCAGCTAGATAAGCACAGTACCACATAATTTTAATCTAAAGGATCTAGGCATGGGATATACAGTATCCAATCTGACAAAAATGTGTGTTCTGTGTGAACACAACAACTTGAATCAGTTGACCACCAGAAATCTATTAAATAGTGATAGGTTTGACATGACATATTTCAACTAACATCAGCACCTTTCTGCCAGTCAGTTTTAAAATATTATGTTGGACATATTGAGTTGAATTGATGATGTTTCTTGGATTTAACATTAATTCAATCAGTTTAATATTAGATTGAATAAAATATAAGCAACACCAATGCAATTATGCAATGTATATTATTTTAATTTGGATTTCATACAATAGTAGTGTATAGAAACAGGAGACTAGTAGATATTATTTTCCTCTTGCCAACATACATCATTAGTAAGTTGAATCAAAATTAAGATGTATGATAAATAATCACATTAGTATTGCATATCTAGAGTTATTTAACTATGGTTGAATAAATACTAAGAATATAATATAATTCAATAAACATAAAATTATTTTTGGATTTAAATTTTTCACAACTAAAAGCTACTTCTCATTATCCTTCAACAGCAATATTTAAAAATATGTGAAATAAATACATTTGTTTGAAGAATTTAACATTTATTAACAAAATATAAATTACCTCTCTTTAAATGGATATTTAGCATTAATACGTTCAACAACTTTGTCATTCCAATTCTCTGAATACATAGTGCACATATTTATAAATATTATTAAATCAGTTTGTTTTTCCATTTCCCACAAATGTTTATATGTAAAATTTACTTTTGGTTGTTTGATATGTTCTGTTTCTAATTTCTATAAATTTAAACAAATTTAAATGATTTATAGATTAAATCATAAGAATTACTCACTGATGATGTCAGGCATATAGTAAGTTCAATATTAGATGACGCAAATATTTTTGAAATCATTGACTTCACATCCATCATCATATTGTATGATTCAAATCCATATTTTGAGATTGCAAGTTTGGTTAATTTAAGATTATTCATTTGATTACGTAAATTACACAATGCCATTTCTAAGCTACATAATAGTGATTTTTGTGACATTTTTCTTTTCACGACTAAATAAAATACATGTTGCTCATTATGAAAAATATGACCAACATCACCCACACGTAAATTAAGGTCCATCAATGCACCAATATGACCAAATTTGAATCTGAAAAGTTAATTAATTTTTACAAACAATATAAAAACATTACAAGAATTTTTATCATACTTAAAATCAGCTGTCATGCCGAAAGCATTATTAAAATCTTCGGTAACACAATGTGCTAAAGAAAATGTAGATGGCAAACTAAAGATATCATCCTTTATTTCAAATGTCTTTAACCTAAAAAATATATATAAATATATATAAATAGTTAATAGTTATTAATACAATTAAATTCATTGAATGTAAAAAAATAATTTTATAGATTTCAAGTCATAACTAAAATAATAATAACAAAGTATCTCAGAAGAACATTTAATTTTGAGATTTATTGTTTTAAATATTATTATGATTGTACTTACATCTTTCCAGTCTTCACAATAGATTTTTTATTTTCATAATTATCGTTTTTTTCCTGGAGTTCACTGTTATTTTTAGTGATCCTATAAATTGTTTAATTAAGAAAAAAATTATGTTATAAATATATTAAGATTATGTAAGAAATATTTTTTAAGATACAATAAATGTAAATATTATAGAAAAAATGTTAAAAGGAAAACAAATTTAATTCTGAATATTAACTATGACAATATTTACATATTTTTTTCAGTATTTGTTATTGGTTTTCTGTTTTCATAATCATCATTATTAATTGGGTGTTCATCTTTGCTTTTTGTAATCCTAAAAATAATTTCATTGAGAATAACATAAAAAAAAACCTGCATAATCTAACATATTATTTAATTAAATATAAAGATTATCTTAAGGGGATTGGAAGCGTTGATTTTCTGTCTTTGTCTTACACACGTGGAATATAGGAAAAATAGCTATACGCGCCTGACAAAAATTAAGGTACTTCTAGTTGTTCGATTTAAAATATGTAAAGATGATTGAATTGGCATATAAGTTTACTTTGCATCAGTTGAAGTATATTTTTAATATTTTCAATATATATTAATAATAAAAATTGACAAATTTATTAAATTTAAAATATTTATTCTCATCAAAATATTTATTTTAAACAATAAACAATCGATAAAGTGCTTCGACCGATGCAAAGTAAACTTGTATACCAATTCAATCATCTTTACATATTTTAAATCGAACAACTAGAAGTACCTTAATTTTTGTCAGGCGCGTATAGCTATTTTTCCTATATTCCACTTGTGTAAGACAAAGACAGAAAATCAATGCTTCCAATCCCCTTAAGCAATAGGATTAAGAAAGTTTCGACAAAACTTGTTTTCTTTCTAACTCACATACAACATACTCAGGAGTTGATTAAGGTTTGCTGCTCATAAACTAAAATAAATTTACTACCTAATTTATTTATAGATGTTATACTCCTAAATTACTAATTTGTTTTTCTACCTTTAAAATTTGCCACTCTAGGTTGCAGCCTAGTGATGCTTAACCTTTTTTCTTCGGCAGACCACTTTAGTAAATAACTATCTTCAAAAACGCCACCAAATATAAATGTACGAATAATCACAATCTTAATCTAACAATATAAATTTATTACACATACTACACAGTAGTATATATATATATACAGAGTGATTATTTAAGCATGCTCACCCCATTTTTATGCTTAAATTATGCATAATATATTCAAATTCTTATTTTTGGAATTTTTAAATGTAATTAAAGACAATATTTTAAAGTACTTAGATTTTTCACAACATTTAAGGAGTATCCTGTGGCGATACCAACTTTGGTTTTTCAAACGAGACCACACATGTTTTAAAGCAAAATGTGAATCAGCTATTTTTCTGGAAATTTTGACATATTGCAATCAAAATTTGAACGAAAATTTCCGGAGTTATTCTCTTTTAAATACTAAGGAATAAGGATAATAGTCCATTATAGTTTATACTAAATACTTAGTAAATAGATACGAACTCAATAATTATATTTCGGTATGCAATATAAAATATTAGTTAATAATTAAAACTTATTACTAAATGCTTACGAATTAATATTTATTAAGTATTTAGTAAATGCACAACAAAATTTCTTTTTTTTTAAATGGTAACCCCTGTTTTAAATATCATTTTTGGATTGATCGATTTTTTTTCAAGTGATTTTGATGTATCAACTTGTATGTAAACTCAAAATTAACTAAATTAGAGCTAAAAGTATAATTTTAAAATCTTATATTTGAATATTTTTTTTTTTTAATTGTACGTATTATTTCTTTCTAAACACTGTGATGTAATCAAAATTATTATTATTAAAAAAATAAATTATTTACTATTTATGAATAATTATTTCATTTTATTGTTAGGTACGCACATTATGAAATAACATAATTTAAACATGTATTTTTAGGAAATAAAAATCTAATTTCTATTTTATTTTATTTAAAAATACTATACAATTTAATTTACAGAAATTATATCATTTACTATTTAATAAAATTTTTCAAGTCATTATTATTTTAATAGATACCTAATTCTAATTCTGATGTAAAGAAAAATACGTACAATTAGAAATAAAATAAATGTTCAAATGTTTAAATATAATTTTGATACATATGATTCTACACAACAGAGGGACTTAATTTATTGAATTTATAATTTATTCCTTTGATTGATTATTCTAAACATAAATTTGCTAAGTTTTGATTAGAAAGAAAATAAAATTTTGGCACATTTAGAAAACTCAATTTCTCAGGAGATACATTTTTAATTTAGTTATTTGAAAATTGTATTTATTTGAAAACATACTAAGAAAATTATAAAAAAAATTAATTTTTGAATAAAATATTGATATTGATTTCTTAGTAATTGTTCATTTAAATTGGCTGATCTCTTTGTATACTTATACTTTAATCAGTGAAAACATAACAATTATGTACATATCCACTCGACTAACCATGCAACAAAACTAGTTTCCTGGTTCAACTAAGCATACAATTTTAAATGGATGTGCAAAAGAATCAATTTTAGTTCAGCATTGGTATTTTTTCTCATAGTACATAGTGTAGTATACACATTGAACAAGGTAAAAAAAAAATTTAATTTTAAATTAAATAAAGTTAGATCTTATTGAACAAAATATTTACTATGATATAACTCACATATTTTCTGTCTTTATTATTGGTTCTTTGTTTTCACATACATTATAATTATCCCAGCATTCATCATTATTTGTCGCAATTCTGAAAAATAATTTCTTATTAAAAATATTATATTTAAAAGAATAATTAATTATAAACGACTTTCATAATGCGTCAGTTTATATAGTGTATATAATGTGAAAACTAAATTTAAAAAAAAAATGCAGTCTTTTTTATAAATTAAATAATTTTAAAAATTAAAGATACAATAAATTTAAATATTATACTAAAGATTTTCAAAAACTTAAACTGCAAAGATATGAATTTAGTTTTTGAGATACTATTATTCTAAATATTTACAATAAAGGTATTTACATATTTTCAGTCATTGTAATTGGTATATTATCATAATCATCAAAATTTTTCCAGTGGACATCATTATTTTTTGTGATCCTAAAAAATGGATTTGATTAAAAATACAGACGATAAAGTGATAATTGAATTTAAAAGAAAATTATTAATTTATTATAGATTGAGACTTTCCAATGATTCATACAAATTATAAACTTATTAGTTTAGTTATTATATAAATATTTTATATACCTAAAATTTTTTTATTATTATTATTAATGAAATAATTTGATTTTAAGTTATAACATAAATATATGCATAAAGAGTAATCTCAAATTTAAGAAATGCACATTTATTTAAGAGAATGCGATACCCACATGTGTTGTCTCTGTCTTATACACGCATAACATAGTTAAAAAGTGTTTTGCGCGGGACAATTTTACTCCCTCAATACTTATATCAAAATTACAAAAAATTTTAAATCGCATTGAGAAGAACTTTACCTATGATGTAGCGTTTTAATTTTTTTGATAGTGGTAACCAATCATTTTTAATAATTAAATGAAAAAGTTATCGGTTTGAGAACTTAAGGTTTTTTTCAATGATCAAGGATTTTTTTTCTGCTCTATAAAGCACAAAAAATATTACAATTTCATAAAGAAGTTAAATTTTCATTTTTGATAAAATGAATAATTTTAATAAGTGAATGCAACTAACAGGGAAACATATAGATAAGATAAATGTATTCTTTAATTTACAAAATAATTTAATATCAAGTTACAATATGAAATGTATATATGATAAAAAATCAGAATTATTTTAAGTTCAAATGAAAAACAAATATAGTTTTAAGATCTAGTTGTTCTGAACACTATTCACGATGATAGTACTTACATATCTTCTGTCTTTGCAGTCGGTTTTAGGCTTTCATTACCATCATTATTTACCAATTGGTCAACATTATTTTTCATGATCCTAAAAAATTATTTTATTAATCGTAAGAATTTACAAGAATAAAAACATAAATCATAATTAATATAGATGATAATCGATATACAATATTTCCATGAGATGATAATCAACATGTAACATAACAATTTTCAACCTATTATAGATGTGTGAATTCAGGACATTATATATCTAAGACAAAATTTACTGTTAAAAAACTTTTAATCATTTGAAAACATTTACTTTTTGACTGAAATAGTCAAAAAGTAACCAAATTTATACAAGTATACGTTTAATAAATAACATATCTTGTAATGTAATAAATTTTAATACAATAAAATACCCACCATTTTTTATTTTTATTGATTTCACATTGATTTTCTAATGATTCTTTATTTTTGTGGATATCAAGGTTTTCGATATCACTTATGTACTTCGGTGTACTACCAATAGCTGTGTCTTTACTATAGCTATTGTTAGCTTCTTCGGAACAATCAGTTTTCTCAGGTTCATTTTTCAATGAGAATTCTTTTTCTTTTTTAAAACTATTGGATTTGTTTGTAAAGATTTCATCTTTGTCCCGATGAAGATTTCCATTATTTAACATTCTATACAACAAAATTAATATATTATTAGTGCTCAATAAATTATAGCTCAATGATAGCTTAATTATTAAATATATAAGTCGAGTTCATTTACAAAATATAATAACATCATTAATATGATTTTTTACTTGTTTCTGTTCAGTTCGATCTTAAATTGTTGGTCCTTTAATTTGTTTTCCTTAACAGTTTTATTAATTAGAAGTATTGCAGTATTTTTAATACCAAATCTTTTTCTAACTCTTGGAGATTCAATCTCATCACCAGAATTAATTCTAAAAATAATTAATAATAATTAAATTTAGGATTTTTTGTTTAATATTTTAATTTTAAAAATTACATAATATAAACTTAATGAGTTCATTAGCATTTAATGTTTGATAAGAAACTTTAATTATTATATGATAATAAATAATTATATAAATACTTATAATAAAATAATTATAAAATGTGTTTATGCACAAACTTTTAAGTCTTAAATATTAGGTATATTATGTTCATTGAAAAATACAATTGAACCTTGATAAAAGTTCTCATTAACTGTACATCAATACACATCAATTAATACATCCAAATATATTGGCCAGTATATAGTTTTATAATTTTTACTACCATTTATTGTTAGTACATTACATATGCCAGTTGTTGATAATCTTTTCAAACAAGTGAACTACATTTGAAATTTTAAGACACCGGTGATTGACATCCAGGAGAATTTAGATACTTAGGAAGTTTTGTTTGATGAGCAAAAAAAAAGGTCAAGCAACTCCAAACAATAATTATTTATTGCTTCTTTGTAATAATAATAATCTAATATTTGAATAGCATGAATAGTATTCTAATAGTTGAGTTTTGTTTTTACAATATCGGAACAACATGTGATGGAGGATATTATCTTTGCATGTTGTATTAATTTTATCTCACAACCACATAGCATAAATAATTTTATATTCTTGATAATCCATTCAAGTTATTTTAGAGTTTATTAAAAGACTAAGGTTTTAGATAAGTAAATAATAAAGATTTAAAATTTTAAGCAAATCTTACAACTTTAAAATTAAGATATCAAACTATCATTATGTGGAGCCATGAATAATATTATTCTCTCTTTAAACTAGATAATAGGTCAATTAACTATTGAATAACTATTATGTTAAAAATAACATTGTAAAATTGATTATTCCGAGTATAAACTTGATTATTTTTGTAAACAAAACATAGGTATAAAAGAAAATTTATTAAAAATAAT
The DNA here is from genome assembly GCF_020184175.1 of Aphis gossypii. Classification (NCBI taxonomy): domain Eukaryota; kingdom Metazoa; phylum Arthropoda; class Insecta; order Hemiptera; family Aphididae; genus Aphis; species Aphis gossypii. Next base: position 42,079,923 of record NC_065533.1, read on the forward strand.
TTTTAATTAACCAATACTAACTTTTCATCAACTTTCTCTTCTCTGTCTTCTGAATTAGAACTGTACAAATAATGATAATTTAATCAAACATTTTAATTATAAAAACCTTGTACAAAATTGTTTATAAAAATACCTCAATATTTAAAAACATAAATTAAGTACTTACTGTTCTTTCACAGATTCTTCAAGAATTTGAGATTCAGGCCTATGTAAAAAAAAAAAAATAAAATCATTGAATTTAAAATATATTTCAATAGATCTAATAATATTTTTATTTTATAAGAATCAGACCTAAACATATTAATAAATATTATTTATAATTATTATGGGTTATTTAAAAAAAAAAAATATGAAAATATTATTCATTGAAATTATCAACTTATTTAATTATTATCATGGATAAAACTTGTAAGCGCACAATTTAGGAACAATGGAAATCTTTTTAAAAAGAAATATAAAATATATATATATATGTACATAATCTATGTAGTTTCAAATTTTCAAATTAATAATTACTGATGCTGGACAATTATATTATTCATACATTTTCCTTTATTCTTATAACTCTTAGGACTTTTTGTCTTAACATATTTTGGTGTTATAAACTGACAAGCTTAATTAACTTAAATTTTGGTATATTAATTTGTTTGGAGTTATATTGTAGATATTTTCCTGCCCTTCTTGAACTCCTTCTAATTTATAATTTTTAATAAGATAATTTGATCTGAATATATATCATATCATACATTGACTATTAAATTGGTTGACAATTTGGTCATAATTAGTTACAATTATACTATGTATCATCTACTTAAACAAAATTTGAAATTTCTATTTTTTTTTTTTTAATTGCCTATACTTATTAAGTTAAAAATTATTTAATGTTATACATTGTTCCCTTTTGGTGTTTAACATTTAGTGATGAGTGCTGGGTAAATTTTTATTCCAGTTTATTTTTAATTGCTATAGTAATCATTTGTTTGATTCAGATTGATTTTCCACACTCATGCAAGTCATGCTATCTTATAATTACTATAATACAATCACAAAAATAAAAAAATCTGAATTTAAATATTGTATAATATTAAAGCTTATCAATTATCACTGAAAACTATAAACGAAAATAGTGCAAGCTAAGAAATATAGCTAAAAAGATAAAGTCTGCCTCACATAACTAATGTAGGTATATGGAGTAATCACAATAATAATTTATAGTTAACATTACCGATAAGCAATCCCCCAATGAAAAGTATGAATTTACAAATCCTATTCTGTATAGTTAACACCTAAGATAATGTTAAAATAGAAAAAATAGTACATCAAAGTGGTACACTCTTTACATTTAAAATTGTACCCTTACAAACAACTAGTACATTATTCACTATTCATAATTGTGTGCATTGCATTTTTGAAATAATAAATCGATAAAAAAATAACAATAAAATAGATATTAAAATGATGTGCGCAAATGAGTCACCTATTAAAAAGTTGTTTAAAACTTACTCTTCGTTTAATGTACTATTACTATTTACAATATTAGCCATAACTCCATTTGTTAATTTTTGTTCTGTAACCATATAATGCTCAAAAATAGATTGGCCATCATTCCTGTATAGAAAAACATTGAATTATTAAAAAATACAAGGAGAAAATTTTAAATAAATTTCTGGACAATTTTAATTAGGAAAAAAATATCAGTCCTTATTTTATTCATATTATAAACTATGATTAAATAAACACATATTTTAATCAGAATAATACCAAGTATGAAATGTTCCAAATATTAGAAATAAAAACTAAAAAGGTGGGCAAGTGGGTACCATCCACTCTGCTATGTTATATTTTGAATGGGTTATCTACAATGAATGTATTAAATTTTAATTTAATGATATATCACTAGAGGTCGGATTTGTATATTTTTGCATACCTTTTTTACTTTTTACCTTTTTTTTAAATAATCTTTACGAACCATACTAATTGAAATTCATTGCTAAATTTTTATTTTGCATATATTTGCATATTTAACTGTAAATGTCTATTTTTTCATATTTCAATGAATGCTGTGCTGTCGCGAAAAAATTTTGGTTGGTAGGACGCAAAATTAGCAACACAGTTATCTTAATTTGAAATACATATTAACTAGGTACATGTAAAACATTATATATTTACATTACTACATTAGAAATGGTTGAGATAATCCCATCGTATAAAAAGAAATAGTTCATCTGCTGTAATCTAATCCTTATATCGTCGTTATCGATGTAATACATTAATTTTATAATATAGTTATCTGTCATATAGCTATAATAAGTATCAAGACCCAATAATTTTAAGCTCTTTTAAATTTGCCCCAATAACTTTAGTTGATTGTGAATGATCATTTTCTATACATAAGCATTTATTAACAGACAGACGGCATAGTTTTACTGAAGAAAAACTTGAATATCATTTAAAAATTAATTTTAACAATAAAGAATAAAAACACATTTTGAGTTGTATATTTTATTTTACTTTTAAACAGTAATATCTATGTATTTATTTATACGTGTTCTTATTAATACATTTATATTTTAAAATATTTTATTATCTTACATTTTTTTCATACTTAATACATACAACTTTAAATATAATTTTTGCAAATGCATACTTGTTACATATATTAATTATTTCTACTGTATATTTTAATGATTTTTACTGCATATTACATAGCATATTTTAATAGTTTTTAGTGCATATAAATCCGGGCTCTATATATTACTGTAATATAATTTACAATTATTTTTTTAGTAGAGATAGTCTATCATCAGCTTATACTACTAAAGTACATTTCATGATATGTTTTTTGATATTGCTATAAAAGTAACTTAGTTTATTATTAGAATTATAGAGATAGGTTGATTGGACATTGCATTTATTACACAATTAATTGTTTAATTATTATAAAACTGACCAACATGATTTATTCCTTTTTATATTAATGTTAATATCATTTAAATATATACCACCTTACCATAAGTGTGAAATTATATAAATATATAATAACTTAATAATCTAAATATTTTGAATACATAAATATTCAAAGTACAATTTATAATACATGTATAAGTTTTAAGTCCCCCAAAATATTTTTTTTGAATTATTATAAAATAATGAACATTGATATTCATAATTTAAATATGTAATTTAGTCCAAATTCGAATTACCAATATAATACGTACATATAAAATAATTGTATTTGTTTATTTTTTAGATTTTTTTAGTTCTATTATAATCTACTTATGTATAGTATTGTATTACATTTTCAAACCTTAGCTATGAAAATTTAAGATATTAATATTATACAATGTTAATAACAAAATACTTGTAAATTTTTGTGATTTTCTAAAAATTTGAACTTCAAATGCATATAAAAAAATTGTATCAAGTATTTTTAATATTTTTATACAGAAATAAAAACATATGTGGGATTTAACACGTTAATTGTAATATGACAGCTGCTAGGTATCTATAATTATCAAATTCTATATATTAGTGACCGCCGACTGATTTAATTATTTCACCACTTTCTTCAAGATGAAAAAGTAATGCTTCAATATTACTCGGTAAAAAAAATCAGTTTTTTATTTTTCCATAATTAGTATAAGTTTCACTGCACAAAGTTTTTGATTTTCCATTATTTTAATGTAAATATTTATAGTTTTCAATTGACTTTGTAAAGTTAAGACACAAATTAGTTTTATCTTCAAAAAATATTTTTAAATGTTTGGATAGTTATTTTGGGATAATAAAAAATACGATTTAAATGCATTAAACATTTCTATTATTCTTTCAACTGCCGGATATAACAATTACCATTTTGTTTTGGAGTATGATAATATTTCTTTATACTGAACATCAACAAACGAACAGAATTTTTTTGATGTTTCAACATGTAATATATAAATATGGAAATACCCAAATATTTTACAAACTATTGTTTTAATATCAATAGGAAGACTATTTGTAGCATATTGAATACTGTTATGTATTACTTGTGCGCAGCAACCTAATCCCAAAATATTACATTTAACTGTATTTTTTAATTTTAAAAATACATTATTTTTGACTTTTCTTGCAATACTGCCCCAAAATTTGTGTTAATATTATCTCCTGAGCTTTTTATTTTTTCAAAACAATTAGGTACAATTTTATTTTTAACTAATACGGCAGTTTCTTCTGGTAAGCTCGAAAAGCCCAAAATATTATTTTTAACCCTATTCTCTGGATTAAACAGGATTAAAGTATCTAACAATTACATTTACTAATTTGACAGACTTATAATTTGAGGCATCAACAAGCACAAAAATATGATTAGCTTTTTTAAACCTTCAATAGTTTTCTCCATAGCGAAAGGAGCAAAAATATTTATAATTAGGTCATAGGTTTTTGTTTTAGCACAATTAATGTGTTTTTTTTAATTAAATAATAGATGAATAGATGAATAAAATTTGCTGTACAAGTCATAGAGTTAAAGCTATGTTTATGCATAAAAGTATGAATAGCTAAGGTTAGGTTAGGTTCTTTGGCCGCTAATTTCAATGATTTGTCGTTAGCTTTTAATGATGTAAAAAAAATATTTACTTTGCTAGATGTCAATGCAGCTTTTTGTACTATTTTATGTTTATTAGATTTCAGTAGTAAAAACCAGTAGGGGGTCCCGGCAAAATCGAGACAAATGGCAACCATAAGTTAATGTGTATTAAATTATTGCTATATTATATTTTTATTTAATCATAACTTAATTATAGTAATTTTACTTTTTAAGGAAGTTAAAACATAGTTACTTACTCAATAATCACATTGTCTATTAATTCATTCACAATGTCACCAATTATATTAGTTGCTTCTTTTCGTTCTTCAGTTTTATCGATGTGGTTGGCATGAGAATTGGACCTTGAGGAAAAGATAAACATTAAATTATATTATATTATACAGTCAACTTAAATTACTCAAATTCTAAAAAATTCGATCAAAATTTGATTTTGAAGTTTGTTTTACAAAAATAATGTCAAAGAAATTGAAATATAATTAGTTGTTACTTACTCTTTATCTATTAATTCATTAACAGTATCGGTAATAATTTTTTTTTCTTCGTTTAGTTCTTCATTTTTATTGATGTGGTTAGAAAAACAATAAGCATCACACCTTAAAGAAAATAAAAATATTAAACTGTAAAGAAGTCTATACATATATAAATTTATTACTTATTTAAATAATGAAACAATTTGTTTAACTCCTAAATACAAAAAATTTAATTGTATACATAAATATTTTCAAGCAAAAATAATTTTAGAATTTAAACTTATCCATTGAAAATAATTTATCATAATATATTTAAGAATGAAATTTACTAATACCTATTTTTAATAGTTTTCTCGGCTGAATCTTCTGTTTTATCAATTGTTTTAAGATCATCAGATAAACTTTCAAACAATGAACTACATTTGCGCATCATGTATGCCGCAATATACAATAAAATTCTTAGTACATTACAAATAATGTACTTTACCATACTCAAATAAAAATTTATGGTTTTCCAGCGTTCAATTCCATCAGATAATGTCCTAAATGTATAAAACAATCATTAAGTAAATTAAGAATAAATGGTATTTAAAATATTTAAGATCCATAATATATTATATAATATAAAATTAAGTCTTCTCAAAAAAAAAAAAAAAAATTAAAAAATTAACATAAAATTTTGATTAGGTATTTCCGAGGGTATTTCTGTATAAAACATATTATTATTTATTAGTATATAATATCATTTTTTCATTTTTAAGAGAATGTAAGAATAATAATAAGTTTCTAAATAGTTATTACAGAACATTCAACATCATATTTCAATTTTTTTCTTAATCTAAACATTTTAAACTAGATTTCACTATAAGAAGCAAATGTATACATGAGAAACCTAGAAAATATTAGTGGGTGATTTAAGGAGCAGCTCCCACTCACAACTGGAACATTTTAAAATAAATAAGTTATTATTTTCACTAGTATTTTACTGTTTTTTTCTTATTAAAAATTGTCCACGTTTAATAACAATAAACCTCTTTCGCAGTAGTAAATTTATAATTACCCAGTGGACTACTTAGCTTTGAAGAATTCCGTATTAATACATGTCACTGACATAACATGGTTAAAATTTATTTAATTACCTATTTAAAACTAATATTTATTTAAAACGAAAGATTGTAAGGCACCATTTAGAGTAAAAAACCCCTCTAAAATAAAAAAATCTGAACACACGCACTTCAATCTCAGCCACCCTGATTAGATTAAATTTTATGAAATCCAAAAGGAAAGTTTCCAGCTAGACAACCATTATTTTACTGTATCTTATCTATCATTTTGTATTGTTTTAAATGTGTAAGCAATTGCTTAACCATTGATTAATTATAACAAATTATTGATAAACATTTCAATTAGGGTTGGAATTTTTTTTTTAACCCACTGCACACGACTGAAATATAACATTTAAAAAAAGACGAGATATTGAAGTCCCGCTTTATAAAAAAGCGGGATTCGAGACACTAAAAAAAAAAAGTAAATAAATAAACTATAAATTTTATAGTTAGGTTAATGTTTAATGTTAAATGCTACAAATATTTTGCTCCAAGTGGATGTAAAAAATCTAGACTTTCTTATCCCGCTCGCTTGTAAGACACTAGATACCGGACAAAAAACACATAAAAATCATGATACCTGAGTCGCACTAAGAATTGAAACGGGACATGAGACAAGTAGTAGGTATATTAAAAATCGGGAATGCGCCGCCAAATCGGGACGTATCCTAAGTCTTATTTCAATCAATCAAAAACACTAAAAACATCTATTTTAATCGCGTCGTCCACCCCGTAGCGGCGGTGTCAACAACAATCGATCGCGAGTAATTTATATACAAACAAAATGTAAATCGTTGAAGAATTTGACAGACGACTGGTGGATATTAAAAGCGTATTGAAAATCACAATTCCAAAGCCTCACCGTCTTCCAACGACCACCGCGGATTGACCAGTCGGCGGCCAACGGTCGTAACGCGCGCGTAAAAATAAGTAATAACCACTCACTTGTTCGTCGCATCCGCCATCGTGGTTTTCCTTTACGAGTCCGTCGGAAAAATGTGAAATGTAATCGCAGCGATTGTTTTAAATTTCGGAAAAACGTGGCGAACGCGGGACGTAAAAAACGACAATCGGAATGACCGGGAATTGACACGCGCGAACGGAGGTCGCAGGATAAAACGACAAAAAAAATAAATAAATAACGCGCGACGCGAACGTGACGAGACGGTGGAAAACGTTAAAACGATTAACGATATTGTCGTGCGATCCGACGACTTTCGACGACGATAAAGATAATATTACGTCACGCGACCAGTGCAACCACGGTCGATTGGACGTACGTTATATATTATGTCACTATCATAAAACAATACAATATCATTATTAATTACAATATAATAGCAATAATAATAATAATAACAATCATAATAAAACAATTTATTATGTTCAAAGTATTGCCAGAAAATAATTTACCTATGATGAGTGCTGTCGATTTCCGATTTCCGATTTCGGTCGTATCTACACTATTTTTCACGAGAGAACGGTAGTGTTTCGCGCATTTCCCGGAACACACCGGTTGCGCTATCGGAGAGCGGACAGGGCGAGGTGTGATGGGGGAGGCGTGGGGATGCGCAAAACGAACCTGTTTTCGTCGAGACCTACTACCGTTCTCTCGTGAAAAATAGTATAGATATTATTTAATTATGTTTTATAAATATGTGTCTATAGTGCATACTGTTTGGTAGTTTATGGTATTAATAGACCGCGTCGATTGTGTATTTTACAGTATAGTATTATACCAACAGGCAACAACTACACCCGCGTCATGATTGCCTATCCATAGTATCTTAAGTCATAAAAATTTCCCTCTAATATGAGATATCGCTGATGATTTTTCTACAAAACAAATCTAGAACATTTTTCTCTTTTATCGAAACGACTAAATGAAAATTTGTCATTTTCCGACCAAGAATGTTGTTCTATTGTTCCACATGTTTTTCTGTATGAGTAAACAACAAATATCAAATACGAAGTATTAAAAATCATTGTGCCAAAAAAGGTATAGTAAAATATTATTTTTGTTATAATAGATAGTTTAAAAGTTTAAAACTATAATGACTTCAAATTCAAATATGTTCTATAAATTATTGTCAATTTTTAAAGGATCTAAGTAGGTATATATTAGATATTGATATTAGGATTTGGGAGTGTTATTTATTAATTTATTATACGTCTACATTTACAGGTTCTGTTCCTTAGAAGCATTAAGGTCCATGTTTATTTTTCCAACGTTTCAGGAAAGCCAAAACACTAATTTCTAAAGAATTTTTTCTCTGTAGGTACATTTTTCCACATGTTATTTTTAAAAATTACATTTACAGTTTTTTTATGTATATAAATAATGAAAAATAAAAATTTCCTTTTTTATTGTGAAACTTAAAATTTGTATGTAGATATGGTTCTTTCTGTCATAGAACATTATAGGAGACTTTTCAAAACAATTTCTAAATGTTTAATTGTGTCATAAAAATAATTTTAAATATTGTAAAATTCAACAACTAAAATATTCCATACTATTTAGAACATAAATAAAGAAGTATAAATGAAGAATGTGGTGTTGTGGTTTAACATTTTTATAAAACTTATAAAAAATAGGAAGTACCTAAAACCCAATTCATCAAAGTTTGAATATTTTGATATTTTAGTGTAGGTATTGAATATTGATAGGTCTTAAAGTTCTTCTGACAAGTTAAGTATTAACAATATTAACATTAATGTTAGTCAGTTTTCTATTTCTTTTGTACCTTTTTAAATCTATAGATTTTAATTCATTGTAATTGAAATTTGAAAGTTTTACGAAGTATGTCAAAATTTTGCAAGTAATTTAGTAGTTGAAAATGTATAAAATTGTTTGTATTTATACCTAAAGTTAAAAAATTTAACACTAAATGTTCCTTCAAATAGCTATAGAGAAAACTAAACTCGAAGGGTAGCCGGTAGGTAATTATAGTAAAAAATGTTATGAGTGTTTGAATTTTAAATTTTTACGAAATTGCATTACGATAACGATTAATCCTTAAATAGTTTTAAATATTTGTTATTATTCAAAAGTATAAGTCGCAGATACCTATTTGAAAAATTTCCCAGTTATTTAAATTGGCATTTTCTTTACCTACATGATTTAATTTTCAAAATATTTCACTTATTTTAAGGTTATATTTATAGGCATTTGAAATATAAATTTTTTTTTTTTTTATAAATATCGATAAAAAATTGAGTCATAATATACCTACTTGAAAATTTAATACAAAATTCCTCATACAGGTATAGTCTTATAGTAATATAGTGAATATAGTAATTCAACAATTATAAGAATATATAGGCATAATTTTTTATTTATAGCATTTGAAGTTCAAATAATATTAACAAAAATTTGTCAAAATTATGAATATTTACAAATTATTTTATAATTAAAATTTATAAAAAATGTGTAATGTAAAAGTAGCTAAGATTTCAAAAACTATAATACTAGATTTTTCATAAGTTTGACTTACAATAATTATAAAAGAACTTGAACGTTGGCCAATTAAATTTTTATGAAATCCAAAATTCACTCATAAAATGACGATTTGGTATTATCCAATAATTTTAGATTTTTGATAAAAAATTTTAATTAAAAATTATCTCCTGTATATTATAATATAATATTGGCACCAGATGTAACAACAGAGTGGTATCCACTTGACCACGCTTATTTTTAAATTATTTTTAGATTTGTAAATGAATGGCATGTATTATCGATGTCTTAATTTTTAATTTGTCTAAGTATAGTCTATAAATCTGCGTTAAGTTTCAAATAATTAGTTGAAGACATCATGGATTTTCCAACTTGAATTATTAACAATAAACTTTCGATTAAAAAGTAAAACAATTTACAAATATCCTCTATGTCTAAGCCGAACATAGAATATTAACAAAATATCCTTAGGATGTATAAACCATTAGTTTCAATAATATAATAAATTACCAACTACTACATGATATAGATACCTACTTGATGTTATAACATTAAAATAACGAAAAATGGACATAATATAGACCTTTATATTTCTGGGGAATATACTCGTAGACTTATATAATGTAACAGTAAATAAAAATCAAACAGTGATGTTTATGTCATAGTTGCAACTTTCATGTATAAGTAATAAGTTAAATAAATAATTTTAATATTTAAAAAAGTGGAAAAGTAGCTCTGCTCTATAGTATAGGTTATATTTACTACATAGGTAATTCTATACGTATAATCGACTACTATATGCATATACCTCATGATTAAGTTATAGGTAATGTAATAGAATATTATAAATCATTGCATACGAAAAACTGTTCTAAGCACGGTTTGTCAGCCTATTATACATTGTATAGGTACCTACTTACATAGCCGCTGTCAGGATATTTGTCAGGAAGGTGCATAGCATACGCTAATTTTTAAATAATGTTTAAAAATACCTAAGAAAATTATTTTCAAATTATATGAAAAAAAAAACCTAGGTGTTTTAGTGCATTCCCTTGTACCCTTCTTGCGACGAGCGGTGTCTATATATATATTTGTGTGTAATACTATAATGTGTATGTAAAATTATTATATATTGTTATCTATTACTAGTAATATATTTTACTATACTTATAGTAACACAATACTATAAATAGATAATAGCATAAAATTAATCTAAGTGTCTTGAAAATAGCATTCTGTATATTTAATTTAATTAAATATACGTAAAAGTTTCAAATCTTCACTAAAACATGTTTGAATTGCAACAAATAACTAAAATCGTTATCGTTATGGTTTGAATATCGAGTTTTGTCCAAATTTGAACTTTAAATGTCTATAAAATAATAAAGTTCATATATATTTTAGTTTTTTGGTATACAGACAATTATAGTACAATACTACAGTCAAACTAATTATGAAGACTCCCGTAATACATTTTCAAGCCTTAGCTGTTTGTAATAATTTAACACTATATATTTTTTAATAATAAACAATTTTCATATTATTTACATTTAATAAATAAAATTTAAAATACAATTTTTATATAATTATTCGTATAATTTTGAGAACGGCTACTTTTTTTTTAAAAATTTAAATTTCAAATATTTATAAAAAAAATTGTGTTTATATATATTTAATATTTTTTAATGATTATATGACTAATAAAATATAAACTTAAGAAGAACGTTGTATTACATTTTTAAACAATATTAATAATAATAATAAAAAAAAGTTGTCAAAATGAATCAAAATATTTTAAAAATTAACTGTGTGTAGAAAATAATCAAATATTAACGTGAAATTATAAATATTTATGGTTATTTCCATTATCTACTTATTAATAACTTTTGAAATAAATCTTGCTTCAAATTTTCAAAGTAATAGGTATGATTAAAATAAAAATTTTAGTTATTTTTACTACAAAATAGTTTATATATTTTTTGAACTTTAGCTTAATTTTATTTAAATCATAACTTTATTAATCGGTTTGCACTTAACCTTGCTTTTCCTCAAAACATACCTTACAGGAAATACTCCTCGTATAGCGGTTCGATTTTAATATTTATAATAGTTATATGGTGCATTAAACTACAATATTAAAAACTAATTAATACGTACTATTTTTAATATGACTAATCTTTACAAATGTTTATTTATTTTTTATTATTTTTGTTTTAATCAGCATAATAAAGTCTTGTACAAAATTATCCTCTTTCTAATAAAAAAAATAAAAATTAATGAAATTATACCACTCCATAAGAAATGCGTTTTTCTTGTAAATCGTGTTTAGAGCATATAGAACTTATGTATATTTTATTTTGGTCGGCCGTGCCGTTGACATATTTTGATCCACTGCATAGCGTGCATAAATTGCTCGGTACCTGTGTACAACTGCAGTCCCACAGTCACAATAATTATTATTTACGACTAAACAAAAGCTACGACGCGTTGGCGACGAGACCTATATATTGTTTCTTGATTCTTATTGAAGACACGAACAGAGTGTCCTTATACGCATACAAAATAATTTAATATAATAATAAAATGTATACTTTTGATACTTTTTAATAATAATATTTGATAGAGCAAAAAATGTTTAATTTATTTTGATCTATTTTAATCTCTCAAAAGTACCAACTATAGATATAATTTCCTATCAGAAACCATTCTCAATGTTGAAGATTGAAGAATATTTTTCTACTGTATATTATTATATACTGTGTATGTATTACAGACACACAAATAAAAATATGAAATTGTAAAATCAATATACATTCATAGCTATACTCAGATTTTAAAATAGAATTTTTAGTATAAATTATAAAACATGCATAGCGTGTAGCGCTGTATAAATATATACATTTATAAAATATGTATTTTTATGAGAATAATTTTGGTACAATTATATGAATTGATTGATGTCAGTATGTCACTGTTTAGATAAAATTCTGATAAAATTATTACATGATTACTTTTAAAAAATAATTTCTATTAATCGAAATATCATATTACTAATGATGAACTGATTGGCTCATATTATTCCTTACGATTTTGTTAATAAAAAATATTGTGATGTGTCTATCATATATCAGGGCTAGGATTTATATGCAATAAATAATGTTAAAATACTGAAATATGCAAAAAAAATATTTGATGTACAATTAAACATTTGAATTTTTTTTATAAAAACTAATCATAAATAATATGATTTGGTATTTTAAATTGGTTTTTTAAAAGCTCTTTAACAAATTGTCATAATTTAGCACAAATCTAAGAATTATTCGAAATTGTTTTTAAAATACGCAAATAACAAATTTCACTCCCAAAGTATAACATTTTGTATTTAGATGTGCGGTAAACATAAATTGTACTTACAATTAGTAAATTTACTCGTAAATAAATGTAATAAAGAACACAACATTTTCTATTTTGTTTGATATTAGAATATAAGTATATAACCGATGCCATGATAACAATTTACAAAATAGTATATTTACAACTAATAAAACAATTATTATAGTTAAAAAATTGTTTAATTCAATTCAGTATGACCCAAATCGTAGTCATATAACTAATAAATGTATTTGGAAAAAGGGAAAAAATATACTTATGCATAGAAATCCTAGCTCTAATCATGTTTATTAATAAATTGAACTAAGATTTAACTACATTAAACATAGTTTGAATACATTTAAATTAAATTTATAAAAGTTTATAAGTTAAAGATTGAACTCACTGACCTGTTGGAACCAGTATAGGTACTCGGTCGATTGTACCTGCGCAATAACATTTCATAGATACGTCATAATAATATGTGCATAGATTATTATTGAGATATTAATTAGGAAATAGTTTTAATAGGTAACAAACAAAATAGGAAAAAAAAATATTGTATAATAGTAGTGACGGTTATACAGGGGGGGAAAAGTTGATCACCCCCCTTGGGATTTGATTTTGTATATTTTATATTATATGTATGTATAGCAGGGGGCTGGAGTGGTAAACTTTTATGGTACTCTGAATTTTTTTAGGTTGTCACGACCGACCAAAACAATAAAATTAATTATAATCGTCGTTATCGACTGTCAAATACTATTTATTATAAAAAAATGTTATGTGGTCGGAAAGAGTTGGATTTATTTTCGCCCCCCCCCCTCTTGAACATCATGTATAACCACCACTGGTATCTAGAAACTTAAAGCAACTAATGAATTTTTAACATTAGTTATAAAACTTAAAGATCATTATGTTTGTCATTGTCACTTAGTCAATGATTTGACATTTAAAGCTATAGTTGCTATAGGTAATAAGGTACCGGTACACCTGAACATTACTGGATACATTAGTAACCGTCACGTGAATCGCAAACATGATTTTGAAAAAAACGTTTCAGCAAAATAATAATCCTGCAATGTAATTATACAGCAACAAATACGTAAAATTGGTTTTGAGGTCGTTACACATTGTTCTATTCGAACACGCCGAGGAAGAATTAAGGGAAACTATATAGCATAATATGATATGCTTTTGGCGCGTAGCGCATTTATGGATGACGGGGTGCAGGTGGTGTCGCTGTCCTGCCGGCGGTCATTCATCGGGTCATATCGCACAATTAAATCGTATATATACCTATGTTATAATAAAATATCATGCTCTAAAAGTAATTATTGCATGATTTTCGCCGTACAATAATAATTATTATACTATTATAATAATAATTTCGCGCGTACATCGTAAATATTATATTGAACATGGGCTACAGAGAGCAGTTTTTACATTTATCGTTTATTAAAATTAACATTATTTATTATACATATTCATATAGGTGTCAGGTGCTTATAAAACACAGGTACCTATTATATAATATATTTTGCAGCTCATATACGAGGTGCACACAAGCAAACTCACGCACACCGCACACGTGTGTACAAACAGGTATATAATACATGTTTAATAATAAATATATATTATAAGCTTGCAGCTCCTTCGACTGCTGTGTACAGGTGACTCGTACCTACACGTCGCACCGCCGAGTCGGAGGTTCGTTGAACCGAACCCTGCGATTTGCGCGGAAGAGCTATATCGCCATAGTAACAGCAAGGTCAACAAACACTGACCCGGTGAGTATGTGTTACCGTATAAACGCCTACTACTACTACTACATCTACTACTTATACCACTACCACAAATACCATTACCATTAATACCACTACTGCTAATACACTAACACGACAACGATTTAATATAAATATTATGTAGGTGGGTGGGTGGTATATGAGGTGGGTTGTCCGGCGTGAAGAGTGTCGTCGTCGCGCGCGTGCAGTCAAGTCCATTTCAGAACGCCGGCGGTCTCATATATAATACTATTATAGTCTGCTGCAGTCGCTGTTTCAATCTACGGTTTTATATTTTTTTATACACACGGCATTTTCGTCACACATCGCGCTTTCGCGTACATTTTCGGGTAATAGTCTTTGTGTATCGTTAATTATTGTTGTACCGATATTTCGCAGTGCAGATTTACCATACGGTTTAGCATTTTCTATCGAATACTACGAAGGCTATACCACTCGTCCGCCTTTGGAGACGAAGAAAAAGTATCTCGAATCTCAATCAGGTAATGTATTGCATTTATATTATGAATTATAATTATTATTATTACTGGAATGAAGTTTTTCTAAAGAATACTGCAAGCGTTCAATGAAAATAAGACACTAGACGATAGTACATATTTATTTATTTTGTTGGAAATGAATGGAAATGTATACACACTGCTATCTAAAATAGTTTTTATAGTCTTACAATACTTAATGCATTTAACATAAAGTTGAACTTCAAAGCCCGAGAAATACGAAAATACGTATACAGTTAAATTCTATCATAATAAAATCGTTTTAAATGTAGAAAAATAAGTCACTTTTTCTAATGTCTTATAAGAGAGCAAGAACAATCACAATTCATACTGTAATCGAATAGAATTTTTTCATTATAACTACAGTATAGTATGTAATTCGCTGGTCACGCAGTACCTAATTACTGTTATAGGTTAAATATGTTTTAAGTTTATACTTGGGTATTAGTTATTTAAATGGTGGTTACAATTTACATATCTTACCATTTATAATTAGTAACTACATATAATAGATAAGAATAATAACATAGGTATATTTTACATTTATAAATATTTGTTATTACATCAATATATTACTTATTAATTATTATTATGTATTTTTCGCTATACTATTGTTCCAGACATAACGTTTTGAAAAATATAGGTAGGTACTATTTGGTCCTTATTTTATTAATTAAATAAATGTATTAATTTTTAATAATTCGTTTGTAGTATTACACAGGTATGCATTATAATTTACCAGGGCCAAAACAGTTCAAATTTTTAAATTTTCACACATTAATTTAACAGAGATCAATTATAAACATGTATATTTTAGTATAGATATACTTTGAGATACTGAAATAATTTGTTTCCTTGTACGCCAACAACAAGCCAAACATATTTGGAAGCATGATCCAAAACTATGTTCCATGATTTTATAAGTATAATTTAAAAAACGTTATTACGTAGGTATAGAAGAATTGATTAGGTACCAATTTATTACAATTTTACAGATTTCATAATTGACTGTAATAAATAATCATTATTGTCTGCTAGCTATAATACACGAATACATTTGAATATTAATTTTTTTTATACATTTTAATAATTATTTGATCAATTCAGATGCCTATCAATGCTGTAATACATTTTACATTGTACAGTTTAATCAATAGAATTGTTATTCTGATGAGTTACGATAAATATTAAGAGGATGTATAGAATTTGATGGATAATAGATATACCTACATAGTTTTTATTGATTAATAGTTTACATGATGTCTTATGTATTATTCTATAATTCTACTAAATTATGATTCTATTCTATTATATCTTAAATTTTGAATGGAGCGAAACAAACATTATAATTTATAGCCTATAAGCTATAGTTAATATTACCTAACCTACCGTTTGACATTTACTACTTCAGTAGGACCTAAAGCTATTACTGTTTAGATTATAGGTGACAGGTGTTAACATTTTCGATAATAATTCAAAATGGATAGCTATAGCTATATATATAACTAACTTAACATCTAATAGTTCTAACTATATTTTATTTTGTTTATATTTTCAAAAGTTTTAAATTATATTTTTAAATTAAAATTTAACAAACTGTTTAGTAATACTTTAAAATGGTTTGAAAAATCTATAATTTTATTATTTATATATTTATTTTTATCAACTCTCAACATTTAAAAACGGTAAAATAATTTATTGTACCTAATAAAATTAACTCCAAATACTTATATGAAAATTATTCATTGAAGTTATTATGATACTTAAGCTTTTAAATACAAGTACAAAATGCACAATAATAATATTAAGAATTTAGTTAAATAGCATGGATCAAAAGCTACGTAATAAATGAAAAATAATTGTATTACCTTTGTAAGAGTTGAGATTTGATACTTTACTAAAATGCAACATTACTAAACTAATAATTTAAGAACAAGTATATAGGTAGATAGATAGATTGATACGAGATAATAATATATAGGTACACTAACTAAATTTTGTCCCCACCGTATTGATTTAAGGAGGATGATGTAGCCCCAAATTTTATCTTTGAAGTAGGTAATCTAAATTTTCATATTTATATCTATTAGCTATTATGTGGAGATAATATAGGTAAAAACCTAACTATATAAGCATTGGAGATTGTCGTTACATAAATAAAATGTATAAATTTATAACGAATATACTCACGTATAGAATATATAACTATTACGAAGTATATTTAATTATAATTAGGCACTTAATTATTTTTAAACAAACTGTATTCTCATGTTTATATACTATATTTAACTGTTATTATGCATAGATATTAATCAGAATAATAATTATAATTATACCTATTTTTATTTATTTATGTGATTTATATTATGTATAATAGTTTAATGTTACACGTCTTTATTATACGAGTATGTATTGAATACAGTAGGTGAAAAACACAAAAAATCATTGATGTGGAACTTAATATTTTGAAGTTCAATGCCCTTTTAATGAACTAGTTTTATGCTTATTGTATTTAGCATTATAATATGATTTTAAATACCATACGATTTTACATGTTAATATGTTATACATAACTAAACTTTTTTTTTGGATTTTAAATGTTGAATTAAAAATGTTAAAATAAAATCAATGGTCGACTACATAATACCACTTCATAATGAGCAAAGTATAAAGCAACATTATTTTTTGCATGGGTTTTAGAATTTATGATGGAATTATTTAATTATTATATTATTAACCCGTATCTACTTTATTTGTTTATGTTGAACTGTATATAATTAGAGAAAAAAAAATGAGAATATTGTACTTAAAACATAATTCAATATAAATTATAATATATTAACTGCAGAACAATAAAAATAATTACAAATTTATTATTAAATTATTTAAAATCATGGTGCATGTTATTGTTATAATAAGCTTATAAAACAATGTTTTGTAGTTTCATTTTCAAACGAGTTTATAAAAAAAATGTAAAAACGTACCTTATAATATATTAAAAATTTCATAAATTAATTTAAAAATAAGACTAACTACAATTATTTATCTTACATAAAATATATCTTAATTCAATTTCTTTTAAAATGATAGTTGATAAGATATTTATATTTAATTTTTTTAAATATTGGTTAATTCATCATAATAATTATTAGGTATATACTATAGTTTAATATTACATAATATAATATCATGTACATATACTTGATTTTATTTTTTATTATTTTATATTGCAATATAAATCATATCCCTAATTTTTATTTATTATTGACCTTGCAATCATTGAAAATGACAAACATACGATTTATATTTATTTTATAAATATTTGTGGTTTACTATTTAAATGAAATTTAAGAAATATTTGTCATTGTCAATACATAGATATAGATACCTTTTAATAATATCAACTTATTTGAGATTTATCTATAATATATTTGTGTATAAAAATAAATAAAGCCGTGTTTCATATTCATTTAGCAAATATAAAAATGGTATTTTACTTACATTAACTGGATATTTATTTATAATACATAATTTTAAATACTGACTATAATAATTTTCTAGTGTTATATATATTTAATATGTACACGTAAAATATAATGGTATGTCTGTATACATTTCATTGCACGCAAAGTTAATATTTTAAAATGTCAAGGAAAACCTTTTAACAAAGTAATGATTTTTCACAAAAATTATTTGAATATCATGAAAAAAAAAATAGTTTTTTAACATACCTTCCATTGCATTTTATTATTACTATTATCTTATTTTTGTATTTTTTTTTTAACATAAGAAGAATATTATTATGTACTATAACTAGGAATATATCTGTAAAAAAAATTATTCAATAAGTTTATTTCCTAATTGAAAATTTAAAAAACTGGGTTTACTTATAGATAAATGTAATTTAATCAAATACGTATCATGTATAATAGTATATAGTTATACTTATAATACATTTTATTAAATAAAAAATTATGTTTATTATTTTTAATATGAAAAACGCAACAAAAAATGTCTAAGAATAAAATTTTTTCGTATTCTTACTTCGTATCTATGTACTTTCATTGACTGACGTCATTCTTTCTCTTTTGGCTTATAGAATGAACTACATTACTTAATTTAGATGTACTGTAGTTATTATCTTAATTATACGCGATAGCTTAAAATTAAATACATAAATTGTTACATAGGTTTTATCCATAGTTTATCTTTTTGAGGCTTAACAAAATAACTTTTGCGTTGCATAACTATTGAATAATTGCTGTCCATTTGTCGAGGTAAAAAAAAAAAAAATATTATAATACTTATGAGAAGTAATGTGTGTTATAAACTTATAACTTTTAACCGTGATATAGTCATTAGTCTTTTATAAAATTATTATGTTAAGTTTAGCCTACAGCGATATATATATATATATTATTAAAATAATAGTTTAATACGTCTTAATACTTTAATATATCTTATAATAGTTGCAGCTAAATAAAATTTATCAGCCTCGTATTTTATATTTGGTAAATGCATAGAAATGGTTTGATTATATCACTTAAATATGGTAGGTATATCACAAAATGACTAGTAAAAAACGTAATTAAAATATTGAAGTATTGCCAAGAAAGTAGGTCATGCTAATTATACTTATAAAAACTATGTTATTTTAATCTACGTGATCATTTATTATTGTAGGTAATCTTCATTAGTTTAAAGCTGTGTCAATTATAAAACAATTAAGAGGCAACGATTACCTAAAAAATTCAACTCTTATAATATTACTTAAAAGTATATAGTATAATATATACCCAATACTTAGAAGTACCTAATAAGTAAAAGTCGCTTAATATATAAGCTATATCTTGAAAGTGAAGGGGTAAACATAATGTGAGATTATCCTTTAAAAATCAGACATAAAAACCGAGCGGACGATCAAGTTAACGGTGGAGCTTTTGAGAACAAGAGTTGGAGAACAACTAACTAAAAATAGGAGCCCAAAGAAGTGTTATAGAAGCAGCAATAACCTACATTCTACAAGACTCAAAATAATAATAAAAAAAATAATAATTACCTATTACTTGCACTAAATAATAATATTAATTACTAACATTATACGGACATTTTTAGATTTTACTATTGTTTAAATCAGCAGGAAACCAGACAAAAAGTTATAGCAAATATGTTATATACAATATTATAATATACACGAAAAGTTGTCGATAAGTATTAAACACATCGAAGAAAGTTGTTCTTCAATAGCAAAATTCATAAGACAAGAAATAGAAAATTATAAGAAATTTAAAAATATAGTGTGTAAAAATTAAAAATTAAATTTTAATTTAAATGGTTTTGTATAAATTAAAAATGTTTAAGATTGGAATATTATATTTACGTATTATATAAGTATAAATTTATGAACTTCAAAACTCGTGTTACCTTATAAGATTTAAAAATCAAAATTGATTGATATAAGAGAATAAAATATATAGGTGCTAGATTGTTCAGGTGTTTTAGGAAATTTAGAGAAAATATATTTTGGTAGAGTCAAATTCTTAAATTAAAACTAATATTGAAGTTTATATTTACAAACTTTTGATTTTTTTATTAATCATAGTTTGGTTTTCATCATGTAGTTATTATTAAAAATTGTAAATATTCATAATATACTGTTAATTTTTTTTCAAACCTTTTTTATTGCATTTCAAATTATTAACCATAGTACTATATTATATTATATTAATCAATAAATAAACCATATTTTTTTTTTTAAAACATGTTCATTGTTTATAAGAATCGTTATCTAACGTGCCAATAGTACCTACTTATACAGTTAGGTATACAATTAATACAAATACAATTAAAATGCAAAAAAAAAGTATTCTCATTTAATTGTACTTTCAAGGACCAAACGTCTATGTTTTATTAAATTAAAAAAAGTATACAAAGCATTATTGTACGTGCAATAAAATAAAACTTGTTTTGGCGGTTACGTCCTGAGTTCACAGAATTTTATTTCACGCTATTGACTTTTAGCTGATGTGGATTCGGTAATTATAGTCACCCATGAAACCTTGATCTTCACTGAACACTGGACAGTGTGAGTTTGACTAATTACTGGATACATGTATTCGTTTTATAGAATAACTACCAATTTTGCTATCGCACTTGTGAGTTGTTGAATGCTATATAATAATCATGGAAATAAAATTACGGCCTTCGAATTCGATGTTGCAGACTTCGTGAGTGCGTTTTAATAATGGACATTAAACGATTTAAAATTATTCGCAAAAAAGGTCGAACAATTCTTTATTGCAAAATACTGTGCTCAGCTATGTTAGGTATCTGCAGCGTGGTTTCGATTTTTAAAACGATTAAAAACATTACGTGTCTATTATTGTTGAAAATAGTAAAAAAAAAATGAGAGATGTAAACAAATGTATATAAAAACGAAAACATATTTAAAATAAGACCGTGAAATATGTGATACGTAATAATCATAATATCTATAATATGTGATCAAACGCACGTAATATAAATGATTTCACGGTGATCGAAAACGTCGAGTAACGGTGAAAATTGCATAGATACCAACCAATGATCTAAATATATGACCTATGTGTGAAAAGCGTGTCAAAATTATAAAGTAAAAAGTGAAAAATACAACTAAAAAATTAACTTTTTTTGAGATATGCTATAATACGATATTTCACCTAGCTACCTATACAAAGACATGTTATATATTATTATTATGTGTTATTAATTGTTTCACTATGAAACATAGTTAACCAATTGCAAAATATTTTTAAATCCAAGATCAAATCTGTATCAACAATGTAATAAAAAAAAAAACTATACAAAGGATTTATGTCACTTAAACTGTTTGTTAATTATGGTAACTTGTCATATTTATGTCGGGTTATAGGTACCTATAGATAATGACAATTTAAATGAATCAATATAGTGCGAACTATTATATTAAAATTGCCATTTGGCCATTTGAACAAATTCCGTGAATAAATGATACATTTAATTTTGGTGAACAATTAATTTGATAAATTGTCATGATACTCATTAGAATTAAGTAGGTACATATTATTACCTATAACTATTATGCTTTTCAAACGTATTAACGATAAAAATATAAAGGTTATTTGAGTAAATAGTATAATATTGTGCTTATTAATAAATGTTAAAATAAAAATAAAAAATTTAAAGATAAATAAAATAAGTAGGTATCTAGGCAAGTAGATATAGGAGTGAAGCGTATTTTGATTATAAATAATAAATATAAATTATAAATAGTACTTCGCCATTGAATGGGTCAATGTAATGAAAGTGTTAAAATTGAATTTAATGATAAATTATTTATTACAAAAAACGATAGATACTGAGTGAAGTCAGCATATATTACTAAGTAAATTTTATTATATATATTAGGTAGAATTGATATTATATAGTAATAGATATAATTTTATAAATAGGCAATAACTTAAAATTAATACAAGTATTTTTAAATGCCAATGCACATAGAAAAAAAAATAATTACACATATAGACATTTGTTCCATTAAATATTTTTTAAAATCTATTAAATAATTAAAACTGTTATTTTTTGTTTAAAATTCAAAGTTTGAATATAAAATGTTCTCAAAAATAATTGTGATTCTCTAATTTTTAAATATATTGGTTTCAGTAACAGCTACTTAGGAAACTTGTACTCAATGTACAATCTTTTTCACTACCTGATCTTAACATTTATTTTTATAATCATTAGTAAAAAAAACTATAAATATAACTCAAAACTTTTAAATACTTATAAATAGTTTACAATTTGTCAAAATGTTTAATTTTATAAATAATAATACAATTTAGTGTCATTAAATTGTTTTAAGTTTCTATGAATAATAGGTAGTTACTATTTGAATTACATTAAAACATTTAAAAACGGTTCATGAAAAAAAGGTGATTTTACGGAGGAATACTCAATTAGTCAAAATTAACTTCAGATGCTTATAAAAAATCGTATTAAACTTAAAACTTACTTACTTGCTTATTTGTTATATTTCATTCAACATTTATTTTTATAATTCTTCACAGAAAAAATTACTTATACTTATAGGTATATTATTACATTCAAAATAAAAACAATAGCTTATTCAGTTTAGTTTTTATTAGAAATAACTCAATCTTTACTATTAATACCATATTATGTTTTGACTACGTGTGTTGGGTAAGTATATATTGTATAGTTGATACATAGAGTAAAATAACAAAATATTTTTCTAAATATCTATAAAAGTAAAAGACGATGATGAATGAAATACAATTTTGGCCAAAAGTAAAATAATTCGAATATAATAATATAATATGTATGATATGTACCAACATTATAAACTTATAATTTATAATTTTTAAAGCATAAACAATATAATATTATGTTATGAAAATTTTGTAATTTATTGAGATTAAATAGGTATATTTTATTTAAATGTATAAAAGAAATGTTTTATACTTATGATTTTAGGAAACCTAATTATAAGTTCAATTTATATAGCTGTTTGTATCAGGCTACTTAGTATAATTTCAGAAAAATATAAATAAAAATTATGTCAAATAATTTATTTTTAATTTGATAATTTTTAATGATTTGAATGAATCGATTAATTTTATTCCAGGAAAAAATGAAATTATGGCTGATATTGTCAATAACAAGTTATTCAATTATAGAATGTTTCCCTGGGGCTATAACAGAATTTTCCGACTCGGAAGTATCAGTAAGTATATTTTGATTGCTTTGTTTTATGCAGCCAGCTGGCAGCTACATTAAAATATTTTTACTAAAATGTATTGCTCTAATGTCATATTATAATTTATTTTCCAAAACTCAAAAACAAAAGAACAATCATGACATAAGCAAAATAAACAATGTATAGTAAAAATCATTGAAAATTAGTTACACTTTACGGTATACACATATGATTTATTTTGGAAAAACATAAAGGTATTTTTAACCAACTAATATAATAATATAATATAGAAACAATGTTGAATATATCAAAAAAAAAATGCTGAAATTTTTAATTCGTCATGTCAATTAAAATAAAATAAAGTTAGTTTGTACATCTAAAAAACTTTAAAACACATTATAAGGTTCTAAACAAAGTGATGAATGTATTGATTTTACAATAATGTATGTTTTGTGTGTGTGTGTGTGTGTGTCTATGTGCAGCATAACTTGTCGAAATAATGCTAAATAATTCCAAACTTCAGGGGTGATTTCCGATGGCAAAGTGAATAACCTTGGTGCAAAAGTAAACTTTTTCCAACAGTTTTCAAAAAATCGAGAAAAACAAAAAAAAGTGATGGAAAAAGTGGAATTTTTACGCAAAACTAGTTTTCGAGGAAATCAATTTTTAGATTCTGAACGGAGTGATGAATGTATTGATTTTACAATGATGTGTGTTTTTTTTTTGTGTCTGTTGACAACATTTGGAGCAGTAAAAATGCTTCGATTTTTGACTTCAGCCCCTCTTTGAAAAGGAAATTGAATCTAGTTGGTACTTTGGGGGGTCAAAAGTTAAAAATTCAATATTTTTTAAATGAATCGGGAAAAACCCTAAAAAAATAAGGGAAAAACGGGAATTTTTACGCAAAACCAGTTTTCGTCAAAATCGAATTTTTTATTTTGCTATAACTCAAAAACTAATCGATTTAAATACTTGAAATTTTCACCAAATGTTTATATTAGAGTTCTCCATACACAGTTAAATTTTCAAAGAATTTTGACTTTTTTTGAACTATTTATAGACAATTGAAATTTTCAATTTTTCTAAGTATTTTTTTTTTAAATACCGATAAAAATTTTTTGGCTGACCAGAAAATCTTGAAAATTTAATTCAAGGTTTCTTATAAGTTGTTCTTGAATTGATAAAAAAAAATCCGAAATTGTTAGTCACAATTTTTTTTTATAAGTGCTTAAAGTTCGAATTTATACGAAATATGTCAAAATTGCGAACATTTGCAAGTAATTTTGTGGTTGGAAAATCGTAAAAATTGTTTCTTTTATAACTAAGTTTTGAAAATTTGGTACAAGGTTCTCCATAAATTTTTTATGAGTGTTTGAAATTTAAATTTTTACAAAACCGCGTTAAATAACGGTTTAGCCTCAAACGATTTTTGATATTTGTTATTATTCAAATAGTATAAGTTGTAAATACTTAAAAATTTTACCAGTTATTTAGATTTTCATTTTCTTTACGTGATTTGATTTTCAAAATATTTTGACTTTTTTGAGATATTTATAGACAAATGAAATTTTCAATTTTCCTAAGAATTTTTTTTTGAAGTGTCGATAAAATTTTTTTGGCCTAGTCAAAATACTTGAAAATTTAATACAAATTTCCTCATAAGTTAGTCTTATAGTGATTCAAAAATTATAAGAATACATTCGTACAATTTTTTTTATTAGCACTTGAAGTTCAAATATTGACAAAAATTTGTCAAAATCATGAATAATTGCAAATTATTTTGTAGGTACCTATAATTCATAAAAATTTTTGTATAAATAGCTTTGAGTTGAAAATTGAATACAAGATTTTCCATAAGTTTAGCTAACAATAATTATAAAAAACCTATATTTTGGTGTATTTTGGCCATTAAAACATAAACCACCTTTTATACCAACCACTAGAAATTATATTCTAGGCTGAGAAATCATCTCCGTTCAGAATCGTTTTTCGTTTACAGTGATGCCTATCATTGCATTCAAATTTAATACATCAATAAAAGTGACCTAGGTACTATAAAGCAGAGCGTTACTCACTTGATCACTCTTTTTTTGTATGTATTTAATCATTTTAATCTCAAAAAATATTAGTGTACCTAATATTATATTTTTGTCGCTGTTAAATATACATACTTAAATTGTATACCTAATTTTAAAATTATGATAGTTAAATTAGTTTTTAAAGTTTTTAATCGAATCCCAGATTTACATTCTTATATTATACTTTGGAAAGTGGTTTTTGAAACTATAAAATATAACGTATTAAATAAATACTATATATTATTTTTTATATAACACTTAATGTTTGATACACTTATATAGAAAAATAAAATAAAAATTTAATTTTCGATAAATGAATATTGTAGTATTGTATCGGAGAGTTAAATACTTTAAAAAGTCGTATTTAATAAGAAGTTCTCTACTGTTATATTATTATATAGGTATTATGTATTTATGTGTATTGTGTTTTTCAAATAATATATATATTTAAATGAAGATTCCTTTTTAAATAAAATAGGTTGAAATGTACTTTATAATTTTAAATTTTTATATCATAATAATTAATGTATTACGAATATTTATTTTAATTTCGTGAAGACATTGTTTTTAAATCTATTTTGATAGAATTTAAAAACCTAAAAAGTATAGTTAGTACTCTTTGAATTATACTGTTTTAGTATTATGCAATATGTGTACGATAAACATTGTACATATATTTATTTTTACAATATATGTATATATATTTTTAAAATAATTTTTATGTACAAAGATAATATTTATAAAATAGCGCATTATGTATTTTTTTTATAGATTCGAGAGAAAAGACAAGGAACTGTAACAGGTAATATTACTTAGTAAATTATTTTTTTCCGCAAAGAATATAATACAAATTATAAGTTCTTATTAAAAATGAATACTTGTAGATACCTGTGATTTTGGTGTTGATCCTGGGTTATTGACATGTGATTGGAAAAATCGAAACGGATCTGCTTTAAAATGGGAACTTGGAGCTGGTACACTTTCAAATTGGTTAGGCGGGCCACCGTCAGATGCAGGACAAGGAGAAGATGCAGAAAAAGGTTAGTTAAGATAATGTCATTATAAATTAATATGTACATTATTAAATATTTTGTTTTAGGAGGGTATATTTTTTTCGAAACATCTTTGTTAGCTGCACCAGTAGTACGAGTTGATGATATTACTATAAGAGAAGGTCAAAATGCATTCATTGAAAGTCCAGTACTTGGAAGTACGGGAGCAGAAGGAAAATGTATTTCTTTTAGGTAAATATCTAATTAATTCATATATAATTTATATTTAATTTTTCTATTTGATTATTTAGCTTCAATGTTGATGGATTGAGTGCAGCTGGACTAAGAGTTATTTTGCAACCTACAAACAAAGACGGTCGGCCAGATGGATTTTTTAGAGTGTTATGGGGTACTAAAGATCCAACTAATAAAGTATGGATGAATTCAGAAGTACTTTATACATATAACAAAGAGCATCAAGTATAATTATTGATTAAATTTTAGACCCTTTTTATGTATATACATTAATGCTTTTATGTAATTATATAGGTGGTATTCGAAGGGGTTGCTAAAGACTTACCGGATCCATTTAGGAAATTCCGTGGTTATGTCGCTGTAGATAATATAGCGATAAAGCAGGGGCTAGATTGTAAGGGTCATTGTACATTTGAAGGTGGATTCTGTGGCTGGATTAATGACGAAGATGATGATTTCAACTGGTCATTGGTAAACAGTTCAATATATTAACATAATAGTATCTATTAATATTAAACTGTTTAATTTATTTACTTAATCCATATAATATAATATTGAACTAATAAATAAACTAATAGCACAGTTATTGATATTATTATTGACTATATAATATAATCAATGATAATAGATTATAAAAAAAACAACCTTTAATATAATTTTTATTATTAATTAGAAACGATAGTTTAATTACTTTAACGTCTGATGTAACAACTATTCGGTTATCTATCTCAATATGTTATTCACAATCAATCTTTCACTAGTTATATTCAACTAAACACTCATAGAAATAAAAACTAATAAATAAATTCAGTATCTATACTATTACTATGATTTAGGGAAGAGGAAGTAAAAATCCATCTACTGGGCCAGCAACTGATCGATCAAGTTTTATCTATGGTGGAATGGAGGGAGGTTATGCATTTATTGATTCATCTTACCCTCGAAGGCCTGGTGATATGGCTCGTATGTCAAGCATGGAGTTTGATCCAACTGGTAAAAATATTTGCTGATGAACGTAGTGTTATAGGTAGTTATAACTACCTAATCAATAATAATCATTGAATGGATTGCTTATTTTATAGGACCAGACACACCACTCTGCCTTAGATTTTGGACTCATATGTATGGCAATGGGATTGGAACATTAACAATATCAATAAGTGATACCAGAGAAGGGGAAGATAGAGATATTTGGTCACTTACTGGCGAAGCTGGAAATTCGTGGTATCAAGCTGAGGTACCTGTGTCTTCAGCTAACCCATTTAAAATAATTATTATTGCTAAAATTGGTAAAAATAACCTTGGGGATATTGCTGTAGACGATATTTCTTTGACACCTGGTAGTTGCCCTAGTATGTATATTTGTAAAATTTAAATTCAAATTTTAAAATAATCTAATAAATCTACAACTATTTTCTATAATTTAATTGTAATATAGCTGCTCCTCAAATTGCGGCAGCCACATCTGGTGATTGTACATTCGAAGTGGATGAATGTGGATGGAGTAATGTAGTATCCAGAGAGCGTTTGGATGATATTGATTGGGAAAGAACTTCAGGGGCTGCACTGAGAAGTACAGCTCATGATCACACATTGGGCACAGAAAAGGGTAACAATTAATAAATAAAACAAACTATTTTTAACTGAAATAATTTAAATACCTACATTATGAGCAAGATAGCTGGGTAGATAACCAATAATTGAGAACTTAAAAATGTAATAATTTTTTATTCGTATTAAATGTTTGAATTTAAAAATTTGCATAGGTAAATATTTAAAGTTATTTAATGTCCCTAAATAAATTTACATAATTAATAAATTAATATATGTATAGTTGATTTATAAACAACAGTTATTTCAAAAATAAAATTCTACAAGTTAAACAGATACATTTTTGTCTATTTTTAACAAATCGTAGGCTTAATAATATTATACTATTATGATAATTATTTATTTATCAAATAGCGTTAGATAATAATTTACATAATAAAACTATTATTATTTATAAGTATACCTATAGGCTATAGGTTATTTTATAATCATGTAACAATTAATAATGATATTCTTGACTGTCGTTCTGACTCCTGACAAAGATGAAAGGACTATTTTAAAGTTACTTTGTAAAAGCTGTTAAATGTATTTTAGTAATTCAATTTTAAATTTTCTTAATGTGTTTTTATAAATTTAAAACTATCTAAGATTTATTAAAAATATACTGGATACTCTATGACTAGCATGAAATAAATAAATGATAAATATGAAATAATTAAAATCTCATTGAAAAAAATTCTTTTTAAGTTCAATAAAAGATTTGTTGGTGTTTTTAAGTAGGTATTAACTTTATTTACAATTTATAAATTATATTATTAACAGGATATTTGATGACATTGGCACGTACAGCACTTCAACGTCCTGGAAGTCGTGCATGGTTTACATCAAGAGATTTCAAAACAACGTCTACTCCTCGTTGTTTATCATTCTGGTATGTTTAAGTTATTAATTTTAATAACACTAAGCTTATAACTATTTTTAAATAGTTAATCAGTTAACAATTTAAATATTTCTTAGTTTTTACCTTTAGAAATTGATTAAAAATATAATTTAAAAATAGGTTTGTGATGAATGAACCTTTTATTGACACAACTGGCCCAAGTTTAGGCGCTTTAAGTATTTATCTGCGAAGTAATGATAACACTGGAACTACTATTATGAAACCAATCTGGCGGTTGTATAATCATCAAGGTCCAGACTGGCAATATGCTCAGGCGCTCATTAAAGAGCCTAATGATGCCGTAAGTTTATTATGTGCCCACAAAAAAATAAAACAAGACAAATATTAATATTTTAATTTCTTTCAGATTTTGATCGAAGGTAAGAAATAAGAATTAATACAAGTAATATGTTTTGTTGTATCTACATAATTTTAATAAGGTTTTATGTATTATTAAGAAATATATATAATTAAAAGTCTACTGAAATCTGAGTAAAATCTTATGTGAGACTTACAAAATATTTTTAAGGTATATGGGGTTCCAGTAGAGCGAATGGATTTATTGCATTCGATGACATAACATTTTTTGGCGGCTCTTGTTCAAGTACGATTGTTACTTAATGTGATTGAATATAATATTTATTGGATTAAATTGTTTTAATAGTATGATATTATAATTGTAGTTATCCCGGCGGGAGCAAAAGTGCGGCCGGGTGAATGTAGATTTGAACGTGATATGTGTGACTGGTCAAATGGAACAGACAAATCGCCGGCTTCCTGGAGAATGGCTACGGTGAACAGAAGACCTTCCAATTTACCCGATAAGACTTTTGGAGCTCCAGGTTCGAAAATATATTTTATTATGTGTTGTTTACTCATAAGCAAAGTAATTAACTTATCTGGAAGGGCCATATGTACCTATATTAAGATTGGTGGTGGCAAAGCAATGACATCCCCCCATAAAATAAATATGAACTTATAATTTAATAAATACCCAGATATTACAATGATATTATTAAGTAATATCTTTAAGTCTTAAAGATGGTATAAGATAAAAATTGTTATTCATAGTTTTTATTTATTGAAACTGTTTGGTTATACCTATTTGATTTTCTATTTATTTATTTTAATAAAGTACCTAACTATATGGCTATATGACAAATAAATTATTATTTAGCTAATAATTAGAGAATTTTTTTTATTTTGTCACAACCATACAATTTTACTGATATGAGTTATGGGCGCCTATAAGAGAATCTGAATACTCATCTTTAACTGTGTATAATACCTTATTTTTTTTTTTTCCTGTTTGAACCGACGACCGGGAGGGGACTGCTTCCGCATTACTTCCTCCCGGCCGCCATCGTTTATTTAAGTAAATGGTATGTGACATTTTATTAAATTTTTACATCCTTGTAGTCGTCCCTTAGAGGGCGCACATTTAATTAATTATACATGTTATGTAGAAAAATGAAAAAGACATTGTAGCTTATGGCCCAGTTTAGCTTGTTTTGACTCCTTGCCCCCGGCTTTGTTGCCCGCCGGCCGCAGGGTCACGTTCTTGTTTTCTCGGCCCGGCTCGTTAGCCCGCCAGCCTCGTGCCTCGTACTACTCCTTCCCCTTTGGATGTTATGAGGTGGAGCGTCTCCGGTGTTGGTTTCCAGTTTTCCTTCTGTTTTCCGTCAATCCTCAGACTGGCGTTGCGCGGTCGGTGGAGCCTCGCCGCGGCGTCATTCGCGCACCTTTTTCCCGTCCCCTATCGCGATCGCCCGGGCGGTTACCAGCCGCGCTGTGGGCGTCCTACTACTGCTCCGGCCCATGCCTGTCGGCATGGGGGGCAGTTTCGGAAGGGAGGTACTGGGATGAGCGAGAGCGCCGCGGTTCGACCAGCGCCTTCCGGACTTCGCCGGTCCGGGTCTTCTCTCCGGATGGGGGCGATGTTTGCCCCTTCTGGCCGGTGTCGTGGCCGCTGATGTTGTCCAGTTTTCCGTCTGGGTCCTCCGTTTGATGGCTGTGTGCTCGGTCCCTCGGGTTCCCGGGCCGTGAGAACCCGAGGCGTCCCGGTCCGTGCATCTTTTCCACGCACAATCGCGATCGCTCGGGCAGTGACGAACCGCGCCGTGAGCGTCCTACTAATGTCCCGGGCCACGCCTGGCGTTGTGGGGCAGTTTCGGATGAGCGGTACAGAGATGCAGGATGGGACACCAGTCGGGTCCCCGTGTTCCGGTTGCCTTTGGGACGAGCCTTCGGTTGGTGTCGGGGATGGAGGGCGGTGTTGGCCCTCTCTGGTCGCTGGTGTTGACCGCCGGTGTTGGTTTGTCCAGTTTCCATCTGTGCCTACCCCGTTGGCCGGAACCGGAGTTCCGTTTCCAGTCGGCACCACGTGGAGGGGGGGGTAGGACTCTGCCGACCTACTGTGTATAATACCTATAATATAAAATAAAAATATAAAATTGTATCTGTCTTAGTTAAGTTGAGAAAAATAATTTATATATTTAATGAACTGCGTGAAATTTTATCATTTCAGAATATTAAAACTACATTTAGCACTTATTAAAATTTATCATTTATGACTACTATAAGATTATATATATTATATTATTGTTGTATAATAATTTTACCTAGTAAAATATTTTTGTTTCAGATGGTTACATATATTACGACTTATTTAATCAAATATTAGGATCAAATATGGTACGGCTAATATCACCAGTCATACCAGTAACTGACGAGCCACAACTTTGCTTTTCATTTTGGTATGCTGCTTTTGGTGCTGGTGAATCGGCATTATTGCAAATTATGAGACAAGACAATAGTTCTGGAGAAACACCAGCAGAAAAAGTAAAACCTACATCACATTTTGTTGTTAGGTCATATAAAATGGGACAAGTTATTTAATTATTAATTTAATTATAGATTTGGAGTCTAGAAGCAAAGAATATGGACACCACAAGACCAGCATGGATGCCTGCGCAAGTAACAGTCGAATCTAATAAACCTTTTCATATAATCATGGAAGGACAAGCAACAAACGGAGGATTTGCTGTAGACGATATTATATTCACTCCAGGATCTTGTCCAAGTAAAATATACATAATATTGTTTAAAATCATAACACTAACATTAGATAGGTACCTACCTACTGTAATTTTAAATATTTTAAGCTGCAACAGTTTTCTTTATAGAACCATTAAATCCTAAAGAGGAATGTCCAATAACATTAATAACCATAACATTTATAATAATGCATAAATATTAATAAATATTTAAATACATATATGAGGTATATTAGTTTATTTTAATAGATATGAGATAAAGACTAAAATTACTTAGATGTTAAGTATTTATGATTTGAATTACTATTTACTTAATTTTATAATATCTAAACTCAGGATAATTATAATGTAGTTTTGTATAAGTATAATAATAATATAGTAAATGTAGGCAATAGGGATCTACTATATTTTAAACCTTAATCAAAAATAAATATTATTAACATGAAAAAAATAATCCAACATTTTATAAGTTTGGACTGAATTTTTATTAAATTGTGGACACCTATTTAATTTTTATAATTTATTTAAATATAGCTCATTAGTTATTATAAAGTTTCTGTAGTCTTACAATATATTCTTGTCTATTGTTGTAGCTCGTCCAGAAAAAGCCGCTCTGAAAAATCAAAAACTAAAAGCAGCTTAAATTGAAGTTAACGCATTAACATCATACGCCTGTGTTATTATTATCTAGTCAATTTAAAAAATTAATACATTTAATTCATAATACAATCATGAACCTAGCATGTAATAATAATAGCATTACTGTTATTATTGTATGGTCATGTATTCTAATTTTTATTAGTTATGTATGTTGTATAATATAGGTAATATATTTTTATCTAGAACTTTATCATGTAAATCGGTAAAATAATGTTTCTATTTTTCTTTTCTTTTTTATATTAATATTTTCAAATATCTCCAACAAAGAACTAAAAAATTGTCATAAGTTTTATATAAATTGCCATAATGTGTTAATTTGTTATTTTAAAGACCGATAGTAACAGTTAAAATGTTGGTAGTGTTAGTTTAAATTTGTATAAAAATGTAAACATTTTATATACACACATTTTTAATTGTACCTGCCATTTGGCTCCAATATTATAACAGTATAGGTTGGAATGTTTTATAAAATCTAGAGTATAATAATTTTTTATATAAACACACCTATACATTATAATACATTGTGGGTACTTAAGCAAAACTTCCATTTTAAACACATTTAGTTAGTAACATAGGAAATCATTATAATACTTACTACCAACACTATCTAATTAGTTAATTATTATTAATGAATGCAAATATTTTCTATTTACAATAGTTTATTATTTTGTTACTTATGTTAATTTTATGTATAATAAATAATAATTCAAATTATTTTAAATTCTTCCAGTTTAATTTATTTTTATTGTGTCGAATATACTTATTTTGATAATAATTTATTGAAATTAGTATTTAGTAATTTTTTTATACTTTTTATACAAAACATTTTTCACAACAACTTAAAGCAAATTAAATATGTATAAAATTATTTTAAATAATTGATACTTACCTACTGCTGTGTGTATTAAAACAATATGTATCTTTATAGCTAATATTATGTTTTTATCTGACTCTATAGATTTAAAAAGAAGGTACTAAATGACTATTATTATGATTTATTTTACAATTATATACAAAAAAAAATGTTTTTTTTTTTGTAAAATACTTAACTAATAGTATGAAGTTTCTGATTAAAAAATTGTTTAATCATTATAAAAATAAGTGTAATTATTGTATCCATATTTTCAAATAAAATACATTGATATTTTTTTCTTCAATTACTATTTTGTGTAATGAATATATTATTCTATTATTGGATTTAAAATATGTACATTAGTCACCCATGTAGATTAATCATAAGTTTATTGAAGTGAAGTTATTCTTAATACATTTCTTAGACAATTATGTAAAGGATTGTAATTAGTCTATACTTATTGATTATTATATTTGTATTTATAACAGAAAATATGACCAATGACCATAAAAAATATAACATTCCTACAAAACTGATACTTGAGGATATACTGTTTAAGTTAAAAAAAATACTACATATTTAATCATAGAATAAGTGAGTGGGGGTAAATTTTTTCTAAAAACAAATAGAACTATATTTTTGCATACAATTATTCACAAACTAACTAGGTCCTAATTTTTATTACATTCAATGACAAATCTCTCTTTTTTTTTAATCCCATTAGTATTTATTTTAAATAAATAAATTTGTTTTTTCTCAAACCTGCTTTAAGTAATGGGGTCAAATCAAGACTTTAGCTGTTGATCTCATCGAGATCAAAACTCAACATTTTGAATGTTTTGAAAAATATCATATCATCATCATTATTATTGAATTTAGTAGATAGTAGTAGATGTATTAATTAATATACCATTGTTAACTATTGGTTCACATTAAAGCTTTTGGTTACATTTAAATCTTTATTGAGGGTATTAATGATCAAAAAGAATAAACAATAAGTATTATCTTACGAAATGTATTATTTAAATTATTTTGTATTATATTATTTGTTTTCAACAAAGTTAGAAAATCTAGGGTATAGACCTGAAGCCTTCAAAACAAACTCAGCCTTAAGATTTCAGTGCACCACCACTTAGATTCATGCTTTTCACAAGTGAATGCATATTTTCTGTATGATTAACATGTCTAGAGACAATGCAAAAGGGGATAATAAAGTGAACGCCGCCTTTGAGTTGTTTAAGAGTTGTTTGTTGGAGAATAGATAATAATTTAATATTATGATTAATATTTCAGCATTTACCATACTGTGTAGTTAAAAACATGACAGTAAATGCCTTTATTAAGTATTAGGTGGGTGGAATATTATAATATATAAATACCTACTCTGAACAAGAACTTATAAATTTATTGAATTTAATTAACATAGTGTATTATATAATTTTTTCTAATTTGTATCAGTAACCATTCTGTGGAAAACGTTTTGTAAATCATTACAAAATTCATTATCACTTTTTAGATTATCATAGATTTAATGCTTTTAAATATTTACTGTAAGATTCAGTGATTGTAGTTTGAAAACATTAAACAAAAATTATGTGATAAATAATCAGAATTTTTTACATGAAAATACTCTGAGATTGGATTATTTAGATTATTATAATCATAGAGTGAGCAAGTAGATACTTATCTAAAATATGAACTCTGTGTAATTAACCTATTTAATTTACAAAGTTTAGTATCAAAGTATTATCAACAATCAAATAAGTCCATATTTAGGACAAACATGTTCTAGGTGTTCTAGTATTAAATTTAAATAATAAATTATGCATATATTTTATTTAATAAAAATGATTGATGGTACCAATTCTGTTAGTTCCTACCTAGATTATGAGACATATTTTTTTTACTTACATTTTCTTGTGTAACAGCTATACCAAAGGCAAATACCATACACCATGTTCTAAGTAAGAATCTATTAAATTGCTCATTAGTCATTACTTATTACACTCTGATGGCAGAATAGCACTCTTTATTATTTAAACTAAATAAATTATAATATATCATATAAGATAGAAAGATGCCTACTTATTGACAGAACTATATTCATTAAAAGTGTGATCTATATTGTATACATGACATGATTTGTAACTAACATAAACTCATTAAATATCGAAACAATAAAATTATACTATGTTTATTCAAATCCAATTAATTTACAAATACTTTGCATTTAAAATAATTCTTAAGTATCATTAAAATATATCTAGGTTAAATGGTTTTCAGATTACGGACTAATCTTTTATACCAAATTTAGTGAATTTGTGACATTACAGCATTAAATATTTGCATGAAATTCAGATTTAATTGAAAATAAAGAACATCTACCAGGTAAGTATTGATAAAAAAAAGTCTAAAATTCTAAATAGTATATCATAGAAACATTCTCCTAATTATACATTTATTGTCTACTTTATAAGCTTCTGATTATTCATAATGCGATAAAACAAGTAAAACAACTAATGGCTAAATTAAGTTTATGTTTTGAAAGATCTAAAAGATTCCATATAATTAATAAAATAGATAAGATATTGAATAGCATAAATCATTAGAATTAATATAAATAGAAGTTGTAAATCTAAGTAAAGTTATTGATTTTACAATAAAGTAGTTTTTTTCTTTTATATGTTGTTAAAAACCAATATTATGAATGGTGTTAATTTAAAACTTTTTTCATTTGTCTGATCAGCAGTATAAGAAATAAGAATAGAATAACATAATTTAAAAAAAATAAAACTAAAACTAGGTTAGGTTAGGTGACAATAGGACAAAATGGCAATTTAGCACACATCATTGCTGACATATTGATAATTCTTCTTAGTATAATATTTACATAATAACTTCATACATTTTTTCATATATAAGTCTCAATGACTAACCATTAAAGG
This sequence comes from Aphis gossypii, assembly GCF_020184175.1. Classification (NCBI taxonomy): domain Eukaryota; kingdom Metazoa; phylum Arthropoda; class Insecta; order Hemiptera; family Aphididae; genus Aphis; species Aphis gossypii. Next base: position 42,117,282 of record NC_065533.1, read on the forward strand.
TCTGACTATAGTCTGTTTTATTAAAATCTAAGTACCTATACATATAGTATTATACTTAAAATAACATAGGGTTTAAAATTTTAATAAATAAAACAATTGTAATATAAATACTTAAAAATAAAAGTTTTTATTTGAATACAAAATCATTTTTTTAACTGATACAACAATTAAATGTTGAATACAAATAATCTTATTATCTATTTATATCCTTTTGTTTGTATTTTAAGATAACTTGCAATTTATATTTGTTTTCTTACATGTAAATAAAAAAAATAAAAAGCTTTTGGAAACAAACCATTTTTTTTTAGTTTAACATTTTTACATATTATTCTATTTTTTTAAAAAAAAAGTAAAATATACTTGATATAAATGAACTTTGATTTCCAAACACTTATATAAATGCCCTATTTTTGTATATTAGCTATTACAATACTTAAAATATTAATTGCATAAATAAGTATTTATATTATATTTTAAGATGATATATATACATAATTATACTAGTGCATGATTTTATACTGTAATATCAAAATTATGAATACTTGTTATATAGTATATACAAAAACAATAGTTATATTTCTTAAAAATAAGATAACATAATATTTTAATTATAAATAAGAATAATTTCCTTATAAATATAAAGATTATTAGATTTATAATAATCTATGACAATAATTGTACTGTTGAGCCACGAATAGTGCAGGAACAAAAAAAGTGAGGCCCCCGCAAAAATAAAAAATGTTAAAAATGGGCCCCTAATATATTGTTTTACCAAATATAACCCTATAACCAAAGGTCCCAAATTACTATGGGCTCCCCGCAACACGGGGTCTGCCGACCCTCAGTTATGCCACTGGCCATAAAAAAAAATTATAACATAAACTTATTTTAACAAACAATATTGATTTCTTAAAAGATACTTAACAATTACTAGGATAAAAAAAATTATCATATTGGGTTAAATGATTTCTATCATACATCTTAGAAAATATATCAAAATATTATTTAAAATAGGAATTTACATATATGTACTTATATTATTAGATTAAATAACAAAATATGTTTTTAAGATAACAATAGTAATTTATTTTTAATATCATGCCTGACTTCCTCATTTGGTATTATTAAATTTGCTGTAAAATTTGTTTTATCAGTTGTTGAGACTTGAATCACTAATGGAGCTTTATTGCAAGTCAAATAACCTAAGTCTAACATGTTATAGCAAAAATATTCTAATAATTTATTAGAATAGATGTCTTCAGTTGTTTTAAAAATTAGAGGGGGGATTGGTCGAGCAATAAATTGTTGTATATTCAATAACGTTATATCTAAATCTTTTTCTGTCATCACTAAGTCTTGCATTATTGCTTTAATATGTTTATTTGAAAAGTTACGAAAAAAAGTTCCAAAGTCACGCCAATAGTTATCAAGTTTTTTACGTTTTAGAGCATTTAAAATTGACCATATACAATATATTTGATTTTTTCTTTTTTCATTTACTGCAAATTTATTATAAGCACCATAATAAGCTTTTACTTCTTTTACTGTTATTTGTATATTAATAAATTCTGGTTTTCTAAAAAGATATTCTAACTCATCATTAGTTAATCCAAAGTAATCAGTAAACTCATGACAGCTATAGAATTGTTTCATTTCTATACATACAGGAAGTATGCCATGAATAGCAAGGGAAGATTTTCCAGTCATAAAAGCTTGAAAAACATATTTTTTGTTATTTAAAAATAATAAAAATTGCTTCAAAAATGAAAAAATACATGTATACTCTTTAACCAAAGTATCTGCTGTAGTATCTGTATCTGTTACTATAAATGAGTCGAGATCATCAATAAGCACATAACACGGTTTATTAAAATGCTTTGATAAAAATTTACACAATGATCTAAGACCAATTAAAACATCATCAAAAACAGCCATTTTATATCTAGTACCGTCACACCAAAATTTACTTACAGCTCTCTGTTTATTACTCAATTTAGTACTTTTTTTTAAATAACTATGTAATTCAAAGGATTTGTGAATTATTTCTTTAGCTTTATCAATAGCCTCTGAATAAGAATTTATTTCATCTTTTGTTTTAAACTTTGCATACAAAACTGGATATTTTCCAAAGTGCTGGTTCATTATCTTAGTTTCCCTACTTATCTTAAGGTTTCTAAATAGTTCATAATTACTAGTATCTGTTATTGGTGTTTCAGAGTCTGCTTTTGAAATTGGGTTTCCCAACGAATCTACCTGAATTTCTAGGAAGTATTTAAGCATAGTTAGATTTGTCGATTTTCCATACTTGCGAGGAGCTAAGATTACTCTTCCTTGGATTATTATGTTTTCAAATACTTTTCTTATCATCAATGTTTTATCTACAAACCCTGTTGTTTGAAGGATTTTGATAAAATCGGACGAGGAAAAGTTGAAACTAGCATTTTCTTCATTTGAAGTGATCTAAAAATGTGAACATTTCTTCAATGATTTGTAATTAATATTAAAATTTATAAATTTACCTCTATATTGTTTAAGATATTCTGA